>NC_134353.1:878385943-878685943 GCF_048569485.1 Anomaloglossus baeobatrachus | reverse complement strand
TGATGACTATTTTTGACCATCTTTTCCACATGCCATGTTGATAGGTTAGGGGGTGTTTCCGTGCAAAATCATGTAGATAGAGCCGAGACACATTGTGGAAATCCAATCAATTGGATGGTATGACCAATAAGCTGTAGGTGCTAGTAATATGGAAGAAGGAACATCTAATGCCACAGACAATAATCAAATAAATTACTGTCCATCTGACTCCTATTGCTACACTGGCAAGCAAAAGGGTAACAATGTTTTGAACTTTTGACTTTCAGGCTCCATATCTCACCATCCACTGTATTTATTTTATTTTATAGATAATCATCTTGGCTATATCATACATAAATTTGACTTCTTGCAACTATTTAGGATATGATTAGTTATGCAGATTCTTATCATGTCACTGCATTGTTACTGTTTTGCTCCTGGTGTTGGAAAACTTTTTTCTTCCTGTACACTACAAATTGTAACCTGTTCTCACATTCCCTAATTGATTACCAAGCAAAAGGTCACTTGTTCAAATCAAGGAGCAACCATTAAGAAAGATTTTCCAAGCAATGAGAAACAGCATCATCCAGCTCATCAATAGCGGTCTCTCGGCTAAGAAAATTGACGAACTGCACCATGTGAGTGCCAGGATAGTTGGAAGAATTTGAAATGAAGTTCGCCCATCCATTTAAAAGCCAAGCGGTGGACGTCCAAATAAATATTTGAGTTAACAAGTCGGCTCATTACAAGGTCTATCAGTTCTGACGTGTCAAACACGACAGTGAAGATGGCTCATAAGCTTCGTAATAGTGAGATAACAGCTGCCCATGCAAGCACTGTGCGATACACGTTATACAAGTCTGGAATGGTGGCTTGAAATAAGGTAAAGAAGCCTCAACTTCAATATCATGAAAATTAATAGTTTGAGTTTGCAAAAAAGTGAACAGTAGAAGATTTGAAACGGATTTGGAGAGATGAGTCAAAAGTCAATAGACTAGGCTCTGATGGGTGCAAATGGGTCTGGAAGAAACAAGAGAAAGAGGGGCTAACGGATCTAGAAATTGAAGTAGCTATCTAGTTCGGTGTTGGAAACTTAATGATATGGGGTTGTATTACACCCAAAGACGTTAAATAATTGACCAGGAAAAATGGTGATCTCAAGGCTGAGTTATATGTGAGTAATGTACCCTACAAGACTAGGTTCTTCGTACACTCGAGTACTATGGATCTGAAAAGGACGACATAGAGTTCCAGCAGGAAAATGATCCAAAGCATGCAACATGATTTTTGAAGAAATGGTTCAACAACTGTGTAATAGAGGTGCTGGATTGGCCTCCAGTCCTCAGACCTCAACCCAATGAAACACTTGTGGGTAGAGTTGAAGAAAAAGCTGTATACTGTATTTTTTGAGATTATAAGATGCACTTTTCCGAGCAAAAATTTGGGAGGAAAATGAGGGGTGCATCTTATAAGCCAAATGTAGCTTACCGGGGGGTTGTAGAGTATAGTCACAGGAGGCAGGGGCAAAACTGCGGTCTGTGCTGCTCTGTGGGTGGCGTTTGTGCTCAGTGTAGGCCGTGAGGCAGGGGCCATTCTGAAAATGTTGGCGATGCGGGTTTCAAATAATGGTGCCACAAGCGCAGATGGAGCTTTTGGGTTAAGATCTCATCTGCGCACGCGCTGCCTCTGGCCCATTGGTTTTCCAGCAGCTGACTTAAGAAAAATAGCACCTGAAGATAGCGCGTGTGCAGATGAGAACTTGGATCATCATTGAGCCGATAGCGCAACTGTGCATGCACCGAGTGGACTCCGAGCGCCATTTCTTTGAAACCTGCCCTGCCAACAGATTCTGGATGTTCCTGCCTCACAGCTCCTACAGCGAACATCTGGGACACCTGCCACACTCCCCGCAGCATAGCCCTACTCCACCACTTCACCAAAACCCCTGCCTCGTGTGACCCCGCTCTACCACCGCTTCCGCCCCTCCCACTCCCAGTAAGAAACCACCGGATTATAAGAAGAAACCCATATTTCTTCTTGTACTCTTGTACTTTTGTAAGTAATAAATAATGTAGATCCAAAATAACTTTGGCACACAAAAGGACATAGAAAATGAATGTCCACTTTAATTATCAGCTGGAACCATGTACATGAGTAAAGAAACCAAAGTTTCAACTTATTATCAGACATTATCAAGGTTTATCTTGTTTTAATATAGTGTATTAAGACTCTTAGATTCACCTCCAAAGTCGGCGCCATTCCAGCAGTGTCGGCACCAGCTCATCCGGATCTCAAGTAATGTCACATGAGCCCTGCACCTAATCAGTTGCCGGTTTCCCTCTCGCCGCCTTCGGACAAATCAAGCATCAAGAGGAAGTGAGAGCTGCAGCTACCGCTAACTTCCTATTGATGGTTGATACATCTGAAAACAAAGGAAACAAGTGCTGATTGGGCGCAGGGCTCGTGTGACGTAACAACCTTATGTGAGCCCCGAACCCCAGAAGAGCACATAGCGCGGGGGGTCTCTGCTCTCCAGACAACTCATCAGGTTTTTTCGCCCTACAGCTGGCACTATAGAATCCACTGTCCCAACTTTGTGCCTTATTATCCCATATTAAAACAAAATAAACCTTGGTAAAGGTTGATAATAAGCCGAAACGTTGGTTTCTCTACACATGTATATGGTTCCAGCTGTTAATGTGGTCGGACATTCATTTTCTGTTCTTTTGTGTGCTAAAGTTATTTTTGATCAATTCTTTTTTATACCATTCATCGGTATTAACTAAAGTTATACAGGCAAATACACTGTAAAGTTTATATTAATAATTAGTCTATTTGATGGCAGAGCAGATCACTGCCTAATCATGGTATTGAAGTAAGATGACAGGTTTAGGTTATATCGTTGATCTCTAATGAGAGCAAGTTTGAAAAAGAAATGATGTATCTTCCATTTTCACCAGATTTGTTATGTTATTATAGAAAATGATTAAAAATAATTAGTTTAATCAAATGTCATCAGCCTAGCAGCAATCAGTGGGGTGATAAGAGGCAATTAGCAGCTTAATATTGTTAATTATTAAACCACTCTGCTTAGCATAGATACATTTATCTATTGATGATTATTGTCGGCATTAGGGCTAATATATGCACATTTATAAAAAACAGGCGAAATATGTTTTATTTCTTTGATATAAAAGTTGTATTTTGCAATTCATAAACTGATGTGAACTTGGCAGATATAGCAGACATGCTAGTAATGGTTAATGGTTAAAAGAGATTGCCAATTTCACCAATCTGCATGACATTGGAGTGCGTGTATTAAAATAATAAAATCAACAGTTTCTTATGTCCCCGGGTCCAGCACGACAGCTCTTGTCCAGTGAATATTAAAGGGGTTATCCACTACTCGGACAACCCCTTTTCAATCATCATGTTTGTCCGCATTAAAATAACTACACTTATATTAACTTTCGTTGTCGGTGCCGCTCCAGCGGTGTCAGCACTCGCTTCTCCGGGCCTCATATGGGGTTTAAACTCATTTAAAGTGAACCTGTCAGCTGCCTATGCCAACCCTGAATCACTGTCATGTCTCTACTGCACCCTATTTATATATACTAATAATCTGCTTTTTATAGCCTAGCAATTACTTTATAAATGTAAAATTAAGTTTTAATCTGCGTTAGAGTTATGCAATGATGATTTACCAGGACTAGAGATTAGTGGACTCATGGAAGTTTGGTTTGGCGGGTTCAGCTGGACTTTAGTTAAAGTTTGGATAGGAACACGGACTTGACCGGAACCCCAACAAAAGTTACTGATTGGGCAGTTCAGGTCTCCACCCACATATAAAAAGCCATAAACAGAGCACTTCCGGGGGTGGGGTTTTTCTATATTTTTTCTATATATTTTTTGTGCTACATACGATAACACTGTTATTACTACTACTACTAATACTACTAACACTGACCTACAAAGCCGTCCATAATCTGTCTCCTCGTATATCTCTGAACTAATCTCTCGTTACACTCTAAAACGTAATCTCTGGTCCTCCCAAGATCTCCTTCTCTCCTCCTCACTCATTTGCTCCTCATGCAACCGCCTCCAAGACTTTTCCCAAGCATCCCCAGTCTTCTGGAATTCACTGCCTCAACATGTCAGACTATCTACTAACTTGCAAGCTTCAAACGGTACTTGAAAACTCATCTGTTCAGAAATGCCTATAATCTACAATGACCTTGCTGCTTCACCACAACCACCGTGCGAAGCTGCCGCCTCACTACCATGTGGAGCTGCCGCCTCACCACTGTGCGGAGCTGCCGCCTCACCACTGTGCGGAGCTGGCACCTCACCACCGTGTGGAGCTGCCACCTCACCAACGTGTGGAGCTGCTGCCCAACCTATACCCCACCTACTGTCTCCTCCCCAAAATCCTATAGAATGTAAGCCCGCAAGGGCAGGGTCCTCTTCCCTCTGTACTAGTCTGTCTACTGTAACTTGTATATGTATTCTGTATGTAACCCCTTCTCATGTACATCACCATGGAATCAATGGTGCTCTATAAAGAAGTAAATAATAATAATAATAATAATAATAATAAATAATAATAATAATTACTTCCAGTGTGAGCGATTCAGAGACTGCAAGAGGCACGCACAGAGTGCACACCGTCCGGGTGTAGCGCGACACAGTCAGGGGGTCCTCTTTTGCACAAGAACCTTAAGTTCTTTCCTCCTCCATCCCTCTCTGCGAATGCCAGCACTGCATAAACAAAACTATCCAAAAGCATCGGGGATGAGCACATATCCATGGATAAAAAAAAGTTCTTGAGGAAAGGCGGGCAAAGTTCTTGGAATAAGGGGTGCTGTTCAAGGGACAAGGGCAGCATCCATGGAGCAAGAGGGAAATCTTCAAAGGGCAAGGGGCAATATCCACGGGCAAACAATAAAGGGACTCGTCTCTGCCCGAGTCTTCAGCATTACAGCAGAGGGGAGCGCAACAGCACCAATAAGCTTGGAAGAGGAGAACACATAAACAGTACCTTTTTGTTGCGAGGTCTCCTGACCAATGCCTTCAGAAGCACAAAACAATCTCTGCCTCACCAGTGCAACAGGTACCATAGACAGGGAATGGCTCTCTTCACTCCTGGTGCTGCTCATATCCAGGGGTAATCATTTTCTTTACAGCCAGGAGCTCTGCAACTCATCCACTCTCATGGTCATGGCTGAATTCGCCCCTTGGGCCACATTCATTCCGGCTGGGGGATGTGCTGAGCTGCCAGATCCTGGGTGCAGCTCCAGGTCTGCTTCTTCCGGGTTGGCTTCCGACCCGTTGCTATGGTGTCGGGTGTGCAGCATCTCCAATGCTGGATGATCCTCGCTGAGGCAAGTGTCATCCACCCATAGCACTTGTTTGAGATCGCACCCAGTACTCACAGTTGTCGGATACTTTGTTAGTCTCAGACCCCTTGGGGGCCCTCCAGTTTCAACAGGCCTCCTGACCGCAGCACCTTTTTTTGCCGCTGCAACCACTTTGTCAAAGCCACACAAGCTTTACTCATATGCCACACTATTCTGTTCCATCACTGTGCTTTCACTCCCCAAGGATGGTGCCAGCTTGCTCAGCAGTGGGAATATACCTTCTTCCGCTTGCTCTTCCTCTATCTTTCACCACTTCATAGACCAAAATTAAACCTGCCAGCATTGTTGGGGGAGTTTCCCTTTTCCGGACCTTGCCCTCTAGAGTGAGCCTCTCTTGGTTAATCTGCCCATTTCTTCAGGGCCACTGCCCATTCTTCAGCAAAGCAATATTTGTAGGTGGGTGGTCTTTGTCTTCCTGGCGCACCCGCCATGAGCGGGCATTGATTTTCACGGGTTTTCGGCTTTTTCCCACCTTGTCAACTCAAGGCATACTTTCCTCCCAAATCTTTGAGCCTTCCAAACAGCGTTACATGTTCTTTCTCTTTGTGGGTGCCCTTGATGGGTGTTGCCCGGGCTCAGGTTTCGGCCATGTCTGTCCTGGTTTCCTTTAGGTGTCGTCCCCGCAGTCCATCTTAACAGTGTTTACGACGATTGACCCTGCTCGCAGCGCCACATGAATGGGGGAGCCAGGTGATGGGCAGCAATGCTCCACTTCCTTTTCTCACTCCAGTGTTGTGCATGTGTTCCGCCCAGGCTGGGGGGTGACACTTACTTGCGCCTTTGAAGGCTCGTCCGCCACCCTGTCGCCAATCACCGTCAGACATCGTACTGGGGCAACACAACACAGAGAACAGTTTTCCTTGAACTCAAACTTAACTTTTTTATTCAGCATACAAGCTTTCTGGGAGATAGCTTTTTCATAACACACGTTTCTATCTTCATATTACCCTTACTAGCACAGACATGCCACTTTTTCCTGAGTTACCGTTCTGCTGCCACTACTCAATGGACTAACCTTCTGTCCAGCCTTCGTTCTGTGCAATATTCCTCCAGCAGCTGAGTCTGACGTCTATGGTCCCCATCTTTTGCAGTCGTATCCATAGGACACAATGGAGGATTCCTTCTGAAGGCCTGGGCAAACTCTGGAACAGAGCTCGTGGTCCCAGGACCTCCTGTGCAGCTCTCTGTTCCATCTTCACTAAATTGAACTGAATTGCTTTCCTTGCGCTGTCTTCCATTACAACCTTCACCCACTGTGCTCCGTCTATCCGGTTACCAATGTATCGATATCCAGCTGGTCTGCTAAGATCCTGCACATCCTATTGCTAACACTCTATAGACACACTATCTACCAGTGAACTGTCTGCACCTGTCCTACGCTAATCTAAGCAAGTTGCTAACTACTCCTATCATCCACTCCAGCACGCTTGTTTCCCTACATGCCCACAAAAAACATCCTTTCTAAAATCCTGACAATGATTACTAACTGCAGTTCTATCATATTAATACTCTGTCTATCATAAGGCCCCGTTACACATAGCGATGTCGTTAGCGAGATTGCTGAAACGTCATAGGTCTTGTGACGCAACAGGATCCTCGCTAACGATCTCGCTACGTGTGACACATAGCAGCGACCAACCCCCTGCTACGATATCGCCGATCGTACCTGAATGTCCTGGTTCAATTTTTGATCATTGGTGTCCCGCTGGGCAACATGCATCACTGTGTTTGACGTCATAACAATGACGAGCGACCTCGTTGGCGACTCAGTACTCAGCGACGCGGGCGTGTTTTTGCTTTGTCTTTTCAAAGAGCCCTCAGCTCCGATTGGTGATTACAACTGCGTTATGATTGTGCGACCTTGCCATAAAGAAGGCAATATAGAAGCGCTTCCATCCTTTGTTCCTGAGTGCGTAAAGGTCAGCTATCAATTATATGTAATCATAGCCATATTCTGCATTGTGCTCATTGTGCAACAAAGGAAGGAAGCGCTACTGCTTTGCCTTCTAATTGCAAGGTCGCCCAATCCAAGAATGACAGCGCAGCAGTAGTGGCCACCAATCAGAGCAGAGGGGCGTGGAAAAGGCAACGCAAGGTGTCGATTCATATTGAATTGATGATGCCCTACAACTTTGTAATTCACTTTTTTTTCTCTGTCTCGTTCTGTGTTCGAGATAAAAATGCTAACTCTGTTGTTTTCCACCAGGTGGCGCTATAGGTAGCTTCATTGCGTAGCGCATGGCTACTTTACTATATCTAGACATCACTTCTATGCCTATAGCTGCCGCCGTTCTCAAATTAATGGCGGTGGACAGGATATGGGTGGACACACTGTATATTCAACATTAAACCTATTTATATCACAGTACTGTACATTAGGGAAAAAACTGTATCGTAGCAGGGGGAACTAATCAACTACCTCTTACATCTACACTGTTATTTTGGACTGCTTTTCTGTCCCAAATCTGCTATAAAATTGTCAATTCTGACAGGACCCTGTGACAAACTCAGTTTGCCACTGCGTCAATTTGTCACTGCTACACTGTTGTGCCTGTTCTGCTCAGCCTCTGTGACCAACTCAGCTCTGAAATTAGGTCTACTCTACTCTATTGCTCTTCAACTTACTGCTGAGTAAATTCTGCTCCACATTAAATTCTGCAGACTCAACTTAAGTACATGAGTCTACTATTCTTCTTTCTGTATTACAACTCTGCTACATATGTTGCTGTTCCCTCAACTGTGCTTCATCAGTTCCTTTGTTTCCAGTTCTGGTCCTCCTGTTGCTGTGCCGGCACTGCAGCGGTCGAACCGCTCGGATCCGGGGATCGCTGTGGCTTGAGGGTTTCCTGACCATGGAGGCTCGGGGCCACTCTCAAATGGAAAAGAAGGGGGAATTATTTACAAGGGAGAGAGAAAGTTCATGACACCACCCGTGGTGTGCGTAATGGGGATTACCACCGCTACCGATGGGAGTACCTAGGGGAGATGGAATGTGGGAAGCCAGATGACGTTTCTCTCCACGGGTAGGGAAGGCCCCGGGACTCTGGACGGTGGGGTGCAGGGGAGCGCAGGACTTGTTGGAAGCAGGGCAGAACTGTGTACTCACTCAGGCAGCATTGGTGAGGAAAAGCAGACTCTGACAACAAGGTAAACCAAGTCTCTGGGTGCCGCTGCCCTCTTGAGGGAGCCCGTCCGGGGATCCGTTCCCTATAGTACTGCTGGGTGGTCCGGAGCCTGCCTCTGTGCACAAATTAGAAGTGTTCAGGTGGCCCGTAGGCATAAAGCTGTCCAGGCCCCGCTCCCTACTGTTGGTAGTGTAGCTGTGCTCTCAAGGGCTCACGCTTGGGATTTCTGTAAGCTGCATGGGTTGGAAAGCCCTATCCCCCTCGTTGCACTAGTGCCCCTGATCTCTGAGCTTCATGGGGACAGTCCATAAAGTCATTATCCTCTGCATGTTAATTGCCGGGTTGATTGAAGCTACTTCTCAACCTAGGATCCAGAACCCCGCCGTGATTTAGGTCCCGGACCAGCTATTAGACTCAAGCTACTGACCGTGCTCCAAGACTAGGTCTAGGCACCCAGTCCCAATATCCCGCGACCGGGTCTCTGACTCCTCCGGGCCCAGACCACCGTCTGCAACCCAACCTTTAACTCCCCGGGAGCCACACACTCCCTAGCTCCTCGCTGCTTGAGGGCTACCACTCCACTCTCTTTGCTCCCCTGGAGCCGACTACTCTGTCACCTCCCACCAGTCTGCTTGACCTCTAGATGGGCGGCCCTATTCCAGCTCAGCAGCTCACTGGTATGTCTGACAGGGTGTGGTGTGAGGTGTGGTTGGGATTTTGGATGCAGATGGAGGCAGTACTATAGGTTGGAAACCCAGAACCATGAGGGGTTGAGTCCTGCACTGAGAGGTAAAGAGCGTGCAGTACCCTATGACGCCCTGACTAGTCCAGGGGCGTCACATTGCAACCCAGCCAATACAGCGCTTGTCATTGCCATCTGTCTGTGTCACATAATTGCTGCTCATCCAGACCCAGGAGCTTCGAGGAACCACCTCACAAGGTGAGACAAAACAATGAGCACCCTTATAAAGAAAGAGTAAAGATGCTTTCACACTGCGTTTATCTCATCATGGTTCCGTCAAAGTTTCCATACGAACCCCCCACAAAACGGGATTTGGCCTATGCGCCGACGGGGCTACTGACTATAATGGTGCAGACAGAATCAGCATGTGCTCGGTTGTGCATCATTTTGGGGGTATACGCTTACTGGAGGCGGAAACCTAGACACAGGGTACTACAACTGGGTGTCCGCCTCTAATAGGTGTATATGTCCCAAAATGGTATCCAACAGTGCACACGGTGACTCCATCTGCACTATTATAGTCAATGGCCCCATCAGCGCATATGTCTGAATCCCATTTTGTGGGAGGTTCGGACGGAATCCTTGACGGGAACACTGAACGGGGAGAGGAACACAGTGTGAAAACAGCTTTACTCTTTCTTTAAAAGGATGTTCATTGTTTTGTCTCACCTTGTGAGGTGGTTCCTGGAAGCTCCTGGGTCTAGATGGGCAGCTGTAGCACAGACAGATGGCAATGACAGGTGCTGTACTGGCTGGGTGGCAACAGGAAGACCAAAACTGGAACCAAAGAAACTGATGAAGCAGAGTTGAAGGAACAGCAACAGATGTAGCATTTTTTTAGTAATGGATTTACAAAACTTGATGCTCCTCAGTTACAGTTTATAATTTAGAATCTAATTTGATGATGAAATTTTACACTTTATATATTAAAAATCCTGTCCAGAGTGACAAAACATAATACAATTCTGGTGATAAAAAATAATATACAGTAATCTCTTATAGTATATAGACAGGGAATGCCAGATTTGGGTCCAAATGTGACTTTGGAACTGGTTCAATGTTGGCACTCGGCTACAGATAGATCCTGCATACTTTCATATGTACATTCCTTATGCAGCTTCACCCCAGTCATAAGGAATGTTAATTAAAGTGTTTGTTCAATAGTAAAACATAAATAGAAATTAAAATCAGACGAAAGGTTATGGCGTAGACGTCGTGAAAAAAGGGCTGAAAGTAGCTGGTGGCATTTTCTCATTAAGCCAGTGATTATATGGCAGTGCGTGCCCTCATTCCCACATACTGTCAGGAGCCACATAATTATTTCACTCTCAGACGTTATGTTTTATGCAGCAAGCAGAAAATCAGGATCATCTAAGATCTCACCAGCTCCAAAATGCAAAAATTATTTGAAGTTTATTTTTGTATTCAGCCTGATAAAGGTTAGAAAAGCATTCTGGTCTAGATAAAGAAGACAACTGTAAAAATGACTTGACCTTTGTGGTTTTTGACCATGGTATAAATATACATCACTTCACATCTCTTGTAAAGATGACCAATTTTCCAGGTCATCACACCACCATTGGTAAGAAGAACCAGTAGGCAAAACTATTCACAAAAGTCACCCAAATGACATTTCTGTGTGTCATTTGTGTGCCATCAATGTGACATACTGTATGTGTGTTATCTGTGTGTCATCAGTCTGTCATGTGTGTGTTATCTGTGTGTCATCCATGTGATATATACCAGATAAAATGCATGACACTGAAATGGATGGTTTGGATGTATAAAAGGTGACTGTTGTGTCTCATGAATGGGAACAACATGTTGTATATATTTCTTGCATTGCATATTTTTCCTCCTATCAGGAAATTACTTTATTGTTACTGGGTAGATTTAGACTGTATGAAGTTTGTCCCTATGTTCCTCCCTTAGTTGGCTTCTGTATAGAATGCTCCTCCCTTCCTCCTCAGTTTAGTCTAGAGAAACCATTGCTGAAGGCACATGTGTACACCCTGTACAGATTATTCCTTTTCACCTGCCTTTACTTTGTATACTTAATACAAGATTCTAGAAGAAAACTACAGCGTTTCTCCTGGTCTTTCTACAAGTCATCGTTTCTGGCTGAGTTGAACTATCTGTTGATGCTTTTGAAGTGTGAGTACAATCATACAGTTATCTAAGGGACTGATAATTAGAGCGCTTGGGATTCACAGCTTCTAGGAAGAGACAGAATAATGAAAAGGACTAGCTGTGACCGGGATTAGTATACATATATCAGTAAAGAACCTGTTTCCAGGAGTGTTATACTGCATACAATCCAGAGAAAGGATTACCCCAAGGGGCTGACAACAAGCCACTGCATAAAACCTTATAGCAGCTTGCAGACAGAATATGCCCTGTAAAGTATTAACCTGTTATTAGAACTATGTGCAGCTATAAACCTAGAATCATTCATAAGCTAATTGTAAGCTGCAGCCAGAGACTCTGCAAATACATTCTGCAAACACAGGCTGCTCCCCAGCTAAGATTGCAACATTGTATTGGTCTCCCTGACAACCAGTGCAGAGAGGCGTTCACCCTTCTTGATGGAGGCAAAGAGAACCCTTTCACTACCTGCTCTAGAGCAACAAGAGAAAGACATGGACTCACACTTAAATTACAGTGAAAGATCTAAGCGGTTGACCAAACCAACATGGAAGGTTAAAGAGAACCTAGAAACAGCCAGAAGTGAACTGCTTACCCACACAACATTATTGTGGCAAAGAGTGCAAAAACAAGTGACTGTGTGATCTGCACCCAGTGCTCATCAGCTACCACCGGAGGGAGCCCTTGAACAACTGTACTCAACATACCGGTCCTACAAAGAAATTTGTAAAAAATATTCCTCTACCCTGCAGAGATCAAATACGTCTGAGTTGCAAAAAGAACTACAAGACTTCCAACAGCTTAATGCTGAATGAGACCACACCATGCACGACATTGTGAGCGAGAATGAAGCAAAAATGGCGCAAATGTCAGGAGCGGCATCTTACAAATCCAGGTCCATTAAGAGCTCAAAGCACTCACTCAAATCAGGCTCATGAAGGTACTCAACCCTCAATGAGCAGCTCATAAAGGCGCGCGCTGAAGCAGAAACAACGAAAGTACAAGCCATCTTCGCCCAGAGAGAAGCAGAGATAAAAGCAGAATCTGCACGCAGAGAAGCAAAGACGAAAGCAGAATCTGCACACAGAGAAGCAGAGATGAAAACAGAATCTGCGCGCAGAGAAACAGAGATGAAAGAAGAATCTGCACGCAAGGAAGCAGACACAATTGCAGAATCTGCACGCAAGGAAGCAGAAATTGAAGCCCTACAGAAGGAATGTGAACACGTGGCGGCCATGGCAAGGCTAAAGGTCTTTGAGCAAGCTTTGGGTGGGAGCCAAGAAGGCAGCGCCAGTTTGTGTGAGCTCGACACAGAAGACTCACTTAAGCGTACAAGAGATTACGTGCTGAGCCAAGCCGACGAACTGCTAACTACCATCAACATTCCCGTCAGCGCTAACACTTCTCTAGAGCTTCAAGACACTGATCCACCTACAGCTTCCAGCCTTCCAGGTCAGTCCAATGCACCTCAGACTTTCAAGCCTGAACCTGCTTCATATTCCAATGCACAGCCACACCTTGCGCATCAGCAACCTCCGTATGCCTATATGTAACGCCTGCCTGGATCCACAGATTCAGATGGGCTGTAACGGGGAGGCTAGAGGGAAGCCACTCATCAAGTAGGACCCCCAGAACCCTGAAACCCTTTAACCCCTATACAGGGATTTGGAATTACACAGGGAACTGGAGATCACTACCTGTGGAAGGCTGCAGTCCGATGAGAGTAGTAGTCAGGCAGGGTCAAACCAGGAATAGTGGAACAGGGACAGAATTGGCAGGCAGTGACGTAGTCAGCAAACGTAGCAGAGGTCAGATCCGGGTCGGGCAGCAAGGTACAAAAACAGTAGGCAGAAGAGTAGTCAAAACACGCAGAAGTCAACACAGGAATCACCAACAGAATAGGACGTAAGAGGAGCCAGGAAAATCAGAACTATATCTTGCAGTATTCATGTGATAGGAGGGGAAATAAGAAGGGTGTGGTGTCTTCCCATTGGCTGTAGCTGAACGCTGGCAACTTCAGCTGGAAGACACATGCCACCCACAGTCAGCCAGCGGTACTGCAGATCCCAAGCTAACCCAGCCAAGTGGATGATCGGAGCCTGTGCCCACTGGTGCCGCTGGCATCGACTTCTCTCCCATCACCAGCACCATCCACGGCAGGAACACGGCGTCGCCTGGCGATCGGAGCAGAAGTCGCTGGAGCAGACTCCGGCGGTGACGTAACACTATGTCTACATGCAAACTAACATGCCGGCAAGGCGCTACACTCCCAACAACTGTGTAGTTCCGGCCACGCATACAACAGAGACTGTACACACCAAACCGATCACTGGTCTAAACATCTACGCCACTCCGTACTTTCCCATGTTTCCAAACCAAGAAGCTACAAACCACGCAACCAGCACCACACAGCAAATGTGCCCCCAATGTCAGAAAGCTCAGACATGTCCAACTTTGCGAGGTACATGATCCACCGAGAACTCACCACCACCGGTCTCACAAAGTTTGATGACCAGCCCGAAAACTACAGAGGGTAGAAGTGTGCCTTCAAAACCGCAATGCGTCACCTCAGCATTACGGCTGCTGAAGAGCTGGACTTGCTAATCAGGTGGCTAGGGCCACGGCCTACCGAGAGAATCAAGAGACTCAGATCCGTCTACATCAGTGACCCAACAACTGGTCTCGCAACCGCATGGGACAAACTAGAGAAAGGCTTTATCAGTCCTGAAGCAATTGAAGATGCATTACTCAAACAACTATATGACCATCACAAAATATCTGGCAAGGATGCTTCAAAGTACCAGGAACTCAGCGACCTGCTGTCCGAGCTCCAGCTGGCCAAAACAGACATACACCTACCTGGCCTCAGCTACCTGGACACCACTTGTGGGGTGAAACCCATAGTCGCCAAGTTACCTTATAACGTGCAGGAAAGGTGGACCACGGTAGGAATAAACTATAAAAAAGAGTACCAAGTCTCCTTCACTCTATTCTCTTACTTCTGCGAGTTCATCAACGGCATCGCGGAACGTAAGGCAGACCCCAGCTTCACCTGTGGAGAACCCACCGACTCCACTTCACCAGCTCCCAGGTAGGAGAACACTCATCAAAATGACAGAAAACGTAGGGGCCCAGTATCAGTCAAAAAGACCGATGTTCTACCACCTACACCAACGTTAGCACCAGACAAGGGCAATGAAAGCGGAAAGGCGGAAAATCCGAACCGCCAGTGTCCTATTCACAAACTGCCACACCCCCTGAAGAAATGCATTGGCTTAAGGAAGAAACCCCTTCAAGAACGAAAGGAACTCTTGAAAAGGTTTGGGGTATGTTTCAGGTGTTGTGCCTCTACAGAACACCTTACCAAGGACTGTAAGGTTACAATTAAGTGCATGGAGTGTGACAGCACGGATCACGTACAAGCGCTCCACCCATCTCAGCCTGATTTTGCACCTACACCTTCTGCTACCACAAGTCATGGCGGGGAGAGTACAGGCCAAGCTCAAACCACCTCACAGTATCCTCCTCGTGCACCGAAGTCTGTGGAGAAGATCTCTGGGACAAGTCTTGTGCGAAAATATGCCTAGTAAGGGTATATCCCAAAGGCCACCCAGAAAGCGCCGTGAAGATGTACAGCATCCTGGATGACCAGAGCAACAGGTCACTGGCCAGGTCCGAACTCTTCGACTTGTTCGGCTTAAAAGGAAATGCCTACCCTTACACACTAGGTACTTGCAGCGGCATCTCAGAAGCTTGCAGAAGAAAAGCCAGTGGTCTCGTGGTAACATCTTTTGAAAATACCGCAGAGATACCTCTACCGACACTAATCGAGTGCAACCAGATACCGGCTAACCGGGAAGAGATTCCAACACCAGTGGCAGCTCTTCACCAACCTCACCTGAGAACTATCGCCAGCAAGATCCCAGCTTTCGATCATAGTGCAAAACTCCTTTTTCTGCTTGGAAGGGACATCCTCTGGCTACACAAAGTACACCAACAAATCAACGGGCCACACAACGCGCCATTCACTCAGCGCTACGACTTAGGCTGTGTGATCATAGGAAACTTCTGCGTGAGCAGAATGAAGAGTCCCAACGCGATCTCCTCCTACAAGACGCACATCCTCCCAAACGGTCGCGGCACTCACTTTCAACTATGTCCGCATCACTACTGGGTGAAAGAGAGACTGAGCGACACCAGGTGGCGACAGCAGCCGCCCAACTGCGTGGACGCATACCATCTCTGGGATGACGACTTCGGGTCAACAGTGTTTGAGTCTACAAATGAAGACAACAAGTTGACACTGACGAGAGAAGACAAGGAATTCATAAAGATTATGGATAAAGAGTTCTTTCAAAATGACTCTAACAGTTGGGTAGCCTCATTACCCTTTCAGTCTCCAAGGCCAAGGTTGCCAAACAACTTCCAGCAAGCAACCACAAGGTTCTCCTCTCTAAAACGAACCTTGAAAAGAAAACCAGAGATGGAGAAACACTTTGTCGAGTTTATGCAAAATATCCTCGACAGAGATCATGTCGAACAGTGGCACCACATTCCCACCGAACAAAACCCAGCTGACCGAGGAACGAGACTCATTGCTGTGTCCAAACTCGGCGACAACATGTGGCTGACACCTCCAAGTATCTTATACGAGGAGACCTGCAATAACTATGTCGGCAACATGTACTAGCTGGTGGAACCAGAATCTGAAAAGGAAATTAGACCAATCGTCTCCGCTCGCTACACTTCAGTGACATTAAAACAGAAGTTGAGACCTCATCGCTTCGAGCGCTTCTCAAGTTGGTCATCTGCGGTACGAGCCGTAGCTTGTCTTATTCACATCGCTTACTGTTTCTACAAGTCTTCAACGTGCCACGGCTGGCACATGTGCGTGAATCATCCTGGTATCATCGACAAAGAACATGCCAAACAATTCCGGTCCGACTGCGGAACTAATTTCACAGGGGCTTGTAGGGAATTGCAACTAAACAACTTCTTGGCCGACAATGGCTGTACCTGGGTGTTCAATCCCCCACATTCATCACACATGGGTGGATCCTGGGAACGCATGATCGGAATCGCACGAAGAATCCTTGATTCCATGCTACTAAATCACAAACTTCCTCTCACCGACGAAGTGCTGGTGACCTTCCTCGCAGAGGTATCCGCTAAAATAAACACCAGACCTCTGGTTCCTGTATCATCCGACCCCGACGCTCCAATGATTCTCATTCCAGCCACACTCCTCACACAGAAAATTGGAGCTGTTTCAGTCCCTTCCGGGGACTTCAATCAAAAGGACATTTTCAGACGTCAATGGAAGCAAGTACAACATCTGTCCAATGTGATCTGGCATCGGTGGAAGACTGAGTATTTGCATCTGCTTCAAAGCCGTCACAAATGGCAGACGTTGTCTCCTAACCTGCAAGTAGGAGACATTGTCTTGCTGAAAGACAGAGAGGCTCATCGTAACAAGTGGCCAATGGGACTCATCACCAAGGCTGTACTCAGCGACGATGGAAAGACCCGGAAGGTAGAAGTGAAGTTGACAAAGGGCGGTTCAACTCGAATCTTCTTTCGTTCAGTCACCGAACTCGTACTACTTTTACCGAAGGAGGACGTTACATGAACTAACTTTGTCGTTGGACACTGCCACGGCGGGGAGCGTACCTTTCCTTATCCCTGCTGTACTGAGACACAACTGTCAGTGTCCAATTGAACCTTGAACCTTTCCTTTGGACTAAAACTGTACCGTTGGATTATTGGGTTGGAGGAAGAGTTGGCATGTTTGCGGCTTCCCCAATGTGAAGATGGGTTTGTTGAACTTGAATTCATTTTCCATTTTTTCTACCTTTACATTTTTACACAAGTACTATACGTCATCAACCAAGCATGGACTTGAAGTCAGTGCATTACTGTTGCATTTTTTGTTTTCCTCTCTTCTCTCGTTACAGTTTCGTGACATCGAGGGACAGGATTGACTCCTTACATCGTAGAAGGACTTGTGAAATCAGATGATTTCAGACGGGGAGTGTTAATTCCCATGAATGGGAACAACATGTTGTATATATTTCTTGCATTGCATATTTTTCCTCCTATCAGGAAATTCCTTTATTGTTACTAGGTAGATTTAGACTGTATGAAGTTTGTCCTTATGTTCCTCCCTTAGTTGGCTTCTGTATAGAATGCTCCTCCCTTCCTCCTCAGTTTAGTCTAGAGAAACCATTGCTGAAGACACATGTGTACACCCTGTGTACATTATTCCTTTTCACCTGCCTTTACTTTATACTTAATACAAGATTCTAGAAGAAAACTACAGCTTTTCTCCTGGTCTTTCTACAAGTCATCGTTTCTGGCTGAGTTGAACTATCTGCTTTTGAAGTGTGAGTACAATCATACAGTTATCTAAGGGACTGATAAATAGAGCGCTTGGGATTCACAACTTCTAGGAAGAGACAGAATAGTATGCAAAAATAGATAAGTGATAGAAAAATAGGTACTAACTACAAAGCTATTTGGCCAAATAAATAATTAAACGGAAAAACATTACGTTGGTTCCCCCCATTTTTAATAACCAGCAAAGGTGATGTAGATAGCTGCGAGTTGATATTTTCAGACGGGGGCGGTCCATGTTTATTTGGCCCTTCCCAGCCTAAAATTAGCAGTCAGCATCCACCCCAGAAATGACATATCAGATTAGATCTGGCGCTTTGCCCAGCTTTTTTTGATTGCCCTGGTGCGGTGACAATCGGGACAATGGTAGTCGGGAATGATATGAGGTGACACTACACAGCTGACAGCAACCCCATAAACCATTACCCCGATTGTAAATCCACTAGGGCAATTTTGAAGAGGCACCACTTCTGGCATGGCAATGGGCTGGTACTTTTAGGCTCAGAAGTGCCTAATAACCATGGACCTTCCCAGCCTGATATTATTAGCTTGGAACTGTCTGCTTTACCCCTGTATTTTATCAATAATGGGGGGAACCGTATTTTGATTTAATTATTTATTTGGTTAATAAGTCTAAAATCTATCTAACATTTCACCAAGGACAACATCTGCAAGGAGTTTTTTTTTTTTTTTTTTAACTATATTTTTATTCAAATTTTTCAATAACATAACATTGGCATAACCAATTTTTAAAATCAATAACCATAACATGGCAAGATAAAGCAAAGGAAAGCAGCGACCCCTTAACCCATCATTCTTATCATTCCCCCCATTGAACCCTTGTGAACATGGTAATGACATACAATAAAGAAGTCCCAGTCAAATCGGTTATTTCCCCCTCTCCTTTTAGTCAGCTTTCGGCCTTTCCTCCCCCACCTCCAAGCCATCCAATGTATCCTTCAATTTTTCAGTATGATACCAGACTGTGTCTTTGAAAGGTGACATAATCCTGACTATCTCCTCCCGAGTACAATAGGCCAGTATGAATTTCTTCCATTTGTTAAAGTGCTGTCGTATTCTATCCGCCCTCCTTTCTGCATCCAATCCTTCTATTTCAAGAAGATGCATGAGCTGACCCAAGATCTCTTCAATCGCGGGGACCCTAGACTCCAACCAATTTTTTAGTATCGCTCTCTTGGCTGCCAGAAGTATCACATGTATAAGTCTGGGTGGGTTAGTCATCTTCCCTTTGGTATCGTTCCCCTCCTCCCAATGGTGAAAAATAGCGAACCCAGGTGAGAGCCGAACTTCAAGACCCCACACCTTTTGTATACAACTTTTGATCTGTGACCATAATGGACTCAAATGGGGGCAGGACCACAACCCGTGAAGGAGATCAGTTCCACTACTCTTACACTTAGGGCAATACGTAAGCCTGTCTGGCTTTGTTGCTGATGGAGGGAGATTAAAACCATAAATTGCCTTGTGCATAATTCTAAATTGGGTTTCTCGCCAATTCTCATTTAAAATTGATTTACGAAGAGCATTCCACCCTCCCCTAATTTTTACCCCCATAGACGGGTCTTCAAATTGTTTTTCCCAAGATTTAAATAAACCTTAAAGAAAAGAGATAGATGATGAAGTTATTGAGTTCTTTACCAGACAATCAAAAGAGTTAAATACTACCTCCTGGGTCACATCATGCAACTGAGTCATAATACTATATCTCACTTGGTCATATTGGATTACTTGGTTAGGCCCCAGGCCATACTGCGCTATAATTTCGTCTCTACTCAACCATCTAGGCTCTGAGGTGTGCAAGAGATGAGCAACAGTCCTTATACCCCGCACCTTCCACTCTTCAAACAGCTTATTGCTTGTCCCCTGCACAAACTCTGGATTCCCCCATATAGGCAAGTATTTGGATATTTTATGGGGAAGTTTGTAGTTTTTCCTCAACGCCTTCCACGCTGCAATCGTGTCTTTAAATAAGGAAGAGTGCTTGATTTTCACTGGGAGATTAGCCTGCCTAGTATGAAGTAATGCCACCAGATCCCAAGGTTGTGCATAGTCTCTCTCAAGCTCCAACGCTGAATAATGCCTAGAGCCTTTAATCCAATCCAATATATATCTAGTCAAACAGGCTATATTGTAACCCCGAATGTTCGGCAAACTCAGACCTCCATGAACCTTAGATGCCATCAGCTTCTTAAGCCCTATACGAGGGCGTTTCCCCCTCCAAATGAAGTGTGAAAAAGCTCTATTTAGCTGGACAATATCTTTATGCTTGAGAAGCAGGGGAAGTGTTTGAAGATGATACATTAATTTTGATATCGACATCATCTTAATTAGGTGGACTCTACCAATTATGTTCAATGGAAGGTCGTGCCATCTTTTAAGATCTTGCTCTATTTGGCTCAGAAGGGGTGGATAGTTTAGACTATAAAGGGTTGCCGGAACCTTACCTATTTTAACTCCCAGGTATGTGATATATGACTTAGCCACTGTAATTCCTTCAAAAGGGTTCTGCTCCCGTGTTTGAACATTTGTCCCTCCCAGGTATAGGAGCTCACACTTTGACGCATTAATCTTGAAGCCTGAGTACGCTCCAAACTCTCGCAAAATTTGTAAAATCTCGGGGACCTGCTGAGCTGGATTCGAAAGGAAAAGCAAAATGTCATCCGCAAAAAAAGCTGACTGAATTTGTCTATTATTTACAGAAATACCCTGGAAGGTGCTATGTGTAGATAACAATCGTACCAATGGTTCCATAGCCAGATTAAAAAGTAATGGGGAAAGGGGGCAACCCTGTCTGGTTCCTTTCAGTAACGGAAAAGGGGCTGACAGATATCCTGGAATGTAAACTTGAGCCTTCGGATTTGTGTAAATTTCTCTAATGTAGGTATAAAATGACCCCGAAAAACGCATTTCATCTAGAACTCTATAAAGCCATGACCACTCAATATTGTCAAAGGCTTTCTCGGCATCTATTGTAAGCAAAGCGGGAGATTCTCCTTTCAGAGGCCGAAGGTTAACCCTATCCAGGACAAGAAGAACTTTTCTAATATTTAGTGTCCCTGATCTTTTCTGAATGAAACCGGCCTGTGCTGGGGAAATCAGTTGGGGAAGAATTATAGCTAGACGATTTGCCATAATCTTTGACATTATCTTCATATCTAGGTTGATAAGTGATATGGGCCTATACGAACCCGGCTCCTTCGGGTCCTTCCCCTGTTTAGGGATCAATTTTATATATGCCCGGTTATTATTTTGGAAAGACGCATTACCGTCTAGTATGCTATTATACAGCTCTAGTAATGTAGGTAAGATCTCTTCCTTTACTGTTTTATAGAATTCTCCCGTAAATCCGTCAGGGCCAGGGGCTTTATAATTATGCATGGAGTTGATTGTCCCCAATACTTCTTCCCCCGTAATTTTGGCATTCAGAAAAGTGCGATGCTCTTCTGTGAGTCGAGGTAGTGTCACTTTAGATAAAAGATTATTATCAGGAAATTTGTCTCGCTTTTCCGACGAATAAAGGTTTCTATAATACGTGCCTAAAGTCTCAATTATTGTCTTAGGGTTTTTGTGTATCTCCCCCTTTTGATTTTTTATTTCCATGGGTCCCTGAGTTCCGCCCACTCATTAAAAGCTCTTTGGGCTATTACCCATCTATCTCTATGGTCCCTATCAGGATGCTTTTGAAAAGAAGTATATGCTTCCCTCAATTTATGGGAGGTTTCAGTAAATTTAAGATGAGCCTTTTTCTTCAAATAGGAAACATGTGCTATCGTTCTGCCCCGTAATACTGCCTTCGCCGTGTCCCATAATAACATAGGTGTGTCTTTATGTTGATCATTATGTACCATAAATTCCGTCCACCATTCCTTTAATTTCAAGGAAAAATCTTCGTTATCTTTAAGGAAGGAAGGATATCTCCACAGATAGTCCGTTCCTCTGGGATAAATGTTTGCTAGGTCTAGCACCACCGGGGCATGGTCAGAAATCACCAAATCCTGGATAGTAGCTGAGTGGAGCGCACGTACCAGGTTCCCTGAAATAAGAAAGTAGTCAATGCGAGACCAGGAGCTATTAGCATGTGAATAGTGCGTAAATTCCCTATCCTGAGGGTGCAGTAGTCTCCACGCATCCCTGCAAGGAGTTTTTATGTTCTCTCCGTGTTTCCGTGGGTTTCCTCCAGCTTCTCTGGTTTCCTCCCCCATTCCAAATGTGGCGCCCTGGACAAGCCAGGTCGTCACAGGTACTACACCAACACACCCCACACTCCCGGTCAGGCACACCAAAGTCAGACAAAAACCCTTGTTGCCTTCCTCCAGGGGCTGATGTCCACACCAGGGGGTGGGCCAGGCGGTTGGTCCCGCCCACCGAGGAGTTCACAGTCCTGGAGGCGGGAAAAAGAGCAGTTAGAGTTGGAGAGTGAAGTGGAAAAGGAGCAGACAGAAAGTGGTCCGGGTGTGTGGCCCGGACAGAACAGCAAGGTTGGCAGACGGTGGTGACCGTCTGCAGGAGTGGCCTATTGGAGCTAGCCATAAGGACCGTGGACGGGCGGTGGCCCGGCGGTACCGGACCAGTACGCAAAGAGAAGCCAGCACCACCCGACAGGGGCTTACGGACCCCGACAAGGCTAGGAGTCGCTGTGAATTTGTCAAATCCGTTAGCGAAGGGAACCTCCTGGGTTTCCCAGCAGCCAAGTCCCGACAGAAGGCAACCGTCCAACCGAGAGAGGGAAACACAGTCACCGCCAAGGCTAAAGTTCCCAGGGCCAGAGCCTGCGGGCAAAAGGGGCTCCTTCAGCATCCTTCAAGCTGGGGAGCGGGTTACCGGTGGGAACCCATCGGAACCGTACACACTACACAGGTGCAGGGAAAGGCAGTCACCATCAACCTGCCGGGAGAAGAAACACCACAGCCGTCTGTGGGACCCGTCCATCCAGCCATTTGTTTTACCGGAGACTTTGTGTACATCATTGGCTGAGTGAGTACCACCGTGCCGTGCGGCACAGCGCTGCCCCCGCGACCCTGCACCTGGCCAGGCCCCGTACCCGCCTGCCATCCATCCCTACCCCATCACCGGGCCCCGGGACAACCAACCCCCTACCCACGGAGGGGAGAATTAACATCCAGGCTGCTCCCTGTCATCGCTCCCGGAATCCCCGTCCAGAGCAGCGATGGTGTCACCAATCTCACCACAACCGTGGGTGGCGTCACGGACAATATCAAATCCCCACAATCAAATCCCCTTTTCACTCAAGGGCGAGGAACGCCGCTCGAGTCCCCGGGATCCGGCCCACCGCTCGAGCCACCACCGAGCAGCAGCAGCCGGACCCGAGCAGTGGGAGAGCGCAGCGTCCCCTCCTCCGCCCGCGACACAAAGACATAATGAAATGGACTTTAAATTGTAGCCCCATTGGGGACAGTGATGATCATGTCTATGCTGTGGGACTAATAGCGCTATATACGGTAAGTGAGTAATAATAAATAAATATCTCTTTCCATCTATCTTTAACACATAAAATAACATTCATTAATGCGTTTTCTTCTGGTACATGTCAGACATCATCCGTGTGCAGTACATGTTTTATCCATGCTACCGGTAAAAACGGGCATGTCTCCATGTGGACTACACGGACACACACGTGGTTCAGATGGACACGTTCCCTGTGAAAACATGGAGGTGTGAAGATCCCCATTGATTTTAATTAGTATGCGTTGAACGTCTCCAGTAAACACCAGTAGACACCCCGCATACTGGAAACACGGACGTGTGAAAATGGCCTTAGGCGGGCTTTGCACGCTGCGACATCGGTAACAATGTGTTACCGATGCTGCAGCGATAGTCCCGCCCCCGTCACACGTGCAATATCTTGTGAAAGTGTCGCGGGCGGGGAGGAGGGTGTCAGCACACTACGCTCACCCCTTCTGCTCGGGTCCGGCGGCTGCTGCTCAGTGGTGGCTCGAGCGGTGGGCCGGATCTCGGGGGTTTCTCGAGCGGCACTCCTCGCCCGTGAGTGAAAGGGGGTTGTTGGGTGTGGGGATTGTTTATTGTCCGTGACGCCACCCACGGTTGTGGTGATTTCACCACCGCTGCTCAATACGGGGATCCCGGGGATGGTGATGCGGAGCAGCCAGGTGTTGTGTTGCCCCTCCGTGGGTAGGGGTTGGTGATCCCGGGGTCCGGTGATGGCTTGGGGGGTGCAGGGCCTGGTGGGCGCAGGGACGCGGGGGCAGCGCTGTGCCTTGCGGCACTGTGGTACTCACTCAGCCTGAGACGTTGACACAGTTTTTACGGTAAACCAAACGGCTGGTAAGACGGTCCCACGGACGGCTGCAATTGCTCTCCCAGTAGGTGACGGTGATGTCCCTCTTCCTTGCACCTTTGTGTACTTGTTGGTTGCGATGGGTCCCCACCGGTAACCCGCTCCCCGGCTTCAAGCTGGGCCGGAGAAGCTCTACTCTTTGCCCGCAGGCGCTGGCCCTCAGAAACTGGTGCCCTGGCGGTGGCGGTGTCTCTGTTGTACAGGTTGGGCTGTTGCCTTCAATCGGGACTTGGTTGTTGGGGGATCTGCGTCCCCTTCACTGACGGATTTGGCAAATTATGGCGACTCCAAGCCTTGCCGGGGTCCGAGAGGCCCCTGCCCTGGTGCTGACTGTCCTTCGGAACACTGCTCCAGACCGCCGGGCACACGGCCTCCGGGGTCCTTCCAGGAACTTCCAAACGGTCCCCCTCCAGACAGTCACCGCCGTTGCTGACCTTGCTGACCTGTCCTGCACACAGCTGGACTACCTCAGGCTTTTGTACACTCCTTCTGTTCTGTCACCACTCTTGCTGTCCTCCTTTACTACCTTTCTTTCTTCACTTTCACTTAGCTGTTTTCTCCTTTCTAGCCCTCAGCTAGACTTCACTCCTGCCCTGCCTGGGCTAATCTCTCCACTCAACTGCCTGGTACTTCCTGCCTCCAGAGCTGTGATCTCCTCGGTGGGCGGAGCCAACCGCCTGGCCCACCCCCTGGTGTGAATCATCAGCCTCTGGAGGAAGGCAACAAGGATTTTTGGTTAGCTTAGATGTTCCTACCTGGGATGTAGGGTGTGATGGTGTGTGACCTGTGTCCCCTGGCTTGCCCAGGGCGACACATTCCCCCTTAGCAAAATGCAGACCGTCCGCGGGCTGCCGTCCAACACCGGTTTTATTTTTCTGTAAAAGATAACAGGGTAATTCAAACAAAAATACATTTTTAATAACTCTTCCCTTAACGGGAGGCACATTTACTTTAACGTTGCATAACGGTTTACGGTTACGGTTTCCGCTCTCTCCCACCCAAGTAACCTGGCCCTGATGCTGCCCCTAAAGCCCAGGCAGCACCCCTTGACCCACAGTCCAGCACACGGTACCCGAGCGGGATCTGTCCTTCCCTCCAGAGGGTAGCCACCGGTTCCTTTGGTGGCTGGGCCCCAGCCTGCTCTGCTCAGGGCCCTCCCTCCAACCTGCCTCTCCGGAGGCGGCCTGCGGAAAACGGTAACGGTAAACAACATATTTACAAGCCACTTAACGTTTGTGGTTGCCCTGCAAGTTCACGGGCTTGTCCATGGATAGTTCCCATGCAAAACAACTTTAAACGGTCCCCACGGGGACAACGGTGCCGGCTCCGGCCGGTTGCAAATCACTGAAGACAATCAGGTGAGGTACTCGGTAATCATCATTCTTCTTATCATTTTTCAAACTTTCAACAACACAAACTTGTAAACTCAAACTTTGGTCCCAACAGGGACGGTGCAGCGGGCATCCTCTGCCCTACTCCGGATATTCAGGCTCTGGTGCTGCCGCCAAGGGAGGGGGCGCGGCGCTCGCTCGGGCCTCTGGGCTGCCCCTTAATTTAGCGTCCAGCGCGAACCACCCCCGCTCCCCAAAGTACCGGGTGTATTGCACGATGTCACCCGGCATCAGATTGCGGCCGGGATGCTCCTCAGGCAGGTGGGCATTCACATCCCGCTGGGCTATAAACACTTCGGCCTCCAGGCCCGGTTCGTAGATGAACCCGTAGCCCCGGCGGACATCAAACCGCCTCACCTGTCCCTCGTACAGCGGTCCCCGGACACGGAACGTGGCCTGGCGGAGATTTTCTTTTTCTCGGATAGCTCGAGCCACCAGCTCGGCCTTCTTCCGCTCCCTCTCGGCGATCTCCAGGCCCAGCGGTACCGGCTCCCTATCCCAGTACGGCGCTGTCGCCAGCGCCGGCGCACGGGTCGGGCCCCGTGGGACATCCTGGACATTGCCCACTGTCAGGAATCTGGGCGGCATGTCCCGCGGTGTCTTGGCCTTGGGCGCTGCCTTGCAGCAACAACCCGGCGCAACCTCAGCCGAGGTGTGGGGGATGGGCCTAGGGGCTTTCCGCTGCTGGGCCTTCGGCTCGGAGCGGGCTATCGGCTCCGGCTCGGGGAACTTTTCTGGGGATGCCTCCGGTTCTACCTTCGGAATCTTCCACGGCAACACCGCCGGTGTGCTGCGGGCTCCGGCTACAGGTTGGCCCGCTTGGGCGGGGACGCTGGGTACTGCTACCGGTTGCGGTGGTAGCAGGCCTAGTGGCGGGGTCACGGCCTCCGGGACGGGTGGCGAGGGAGGAAGCGAAGGGAGAGGGCTTGGACCGGGCCCCGCAGCCGCGATGACCGGCCCTTCCTGGGCATCGGGACGTGGGTCACTCACCCTCCCTTTCTCCGCTTCCTCCTCGCGTCTCCGCACGGTGGCTACAACGTCCGCCATGTCGGCCTCCCACTCCTCCAGGAGGAGCTGCATCTTCACCTGCAGCCTTTGGTAGAGCTGCGCAGTTCGGATTTCCACCCACGCCTCGGTTCCAGGCGCGGGGGCTACGGTGTCGCGGGACGGCATCCACATGATGGCTTCCTTTTTTTTTTTCTTTCCAGGAACGGTATGTTTGCAGAGTCCTGGCGTCCCTGCTTTTATAGCTACAGCTACATGCGTCCAGCCGCCATCGCGTCCCCCTTAGCTCTTTTCGGCCCCTCCTTTCTGGGGGCGAGGTTTTGGCCTTCGCGCCTCTACTGCTCGAGAAGACGCTCGAGCGGGAAGTTTTCGCGCCAAAGATGGCGGCTTCTGAAATTTTTCTGCCGGATAACTCCGGCGGTAACAAGGCGCACCTCTACCAGACGGCAGAGCGGTAAGATCCTGTTCGTGACGCCAAGTTGTCGCGGGCGGGGAGGAGGGTGTCAGCACACTACGCTCACCCCTTCTGCTCGGGTCCGGCGGCTGCTGCTCAGTGGTGGCTCGAGCGGTGGGCCGGATCCCGGGGGTTTCTCGAGCGGCACTCCTCGCCCGTGAGTGAAAGGGGGTTGTTGGGTGTGGGGATTGTTTATTGTCCGTGACGCCACCCACGGTTGTGGTGATTTCACCACCGCTGCTCAATACGGGGATCCCGGGGATGGTGATGCGGAGCAGCCAGGTGTTGTGTTGCCCCTCCGTGGGTAGGGGTTGGTGATCCCGGGGCCCGGTGATGGCTTGGGGGGTGCAGGGCCTGGTGGGCGCAGGGACGCGGGGGCAGCGCTGTGCCTTGCGGCACTGTGGTACTCACTCAGCCTGAGACGTTGACACAGTTTTTACGGTAAACCAAACGGCTGGTAAGACGGTCCCACGGACGGCTGCAATTGCTCTCCCAGTAGGTGACGGTGATGTCCCTCTTCCTTGCACCTTTGTGTACTTGTTGGTTGCGATGGGTCCCCACCGGTAACCCGCTCCCCGGCTTCAAGCTGGGCCGGAGAAGCTCTACTCTTTGCCCGCAGGCGCTGGCCCTCAGAAACTGGTGCCCTGGCGGTGGCGGTGTCTCTGTTGTACAGGTTGGGCTGTTGCCTTCAATCGGGACTTGGTTGTTGGGGGATCTGCGTCCCCTTCACTGACGGATTCGGCAAATTATGGCGACTCCAAGCCTTGCCGGGGTCCGAGAGGCCCCTGCCCTGGTGCTGACTGTCCTTCGGAACACTGCTCCAGACCGCCGGGCACACAGCCTCCGGGGTCCTTCCAGGAACTTCCAAACGGTCCCCCTCCAGACAGTCACCGCCGTTGCTGACCTTGCTGACCTGTCCTGCACACAGCTGGACTATCTCAGGCTTTTGTACACTCCTTCTGTTCTGTCACCACTCTTGCTGTCCTCCTTTACTACCTTTCTTTCTTCACTTTCACTTAGCTGTTTTCTCCTTTCTAGCCCTCAGCTAGACTTCACTCCTGCCCTGCCTGGGCTAATCTCTCCACTCAACTGCCTGGTACTTCCTGCCTCCAGAGCTGTGATCTCCTCGGTGGGCGGAGCCAACCGCATGGCCCACCCCCTGGTGTGAATCATCAGCCTCTGGAGGAAGGCAACAAGGATTTTTGGTTAGCTTAGATGTTCCTACCTGGGATGTAGGGTGTGATGGTGTGTGACCTGTGTCCCCTGGCTTGCCCAGGGCGACACAAAAGCTGCCGTAGCGATTATTATCGCTACGGCAGTTTCACACGCACATACCTGCCGTGCGACGTCCCTCTGGCCGGCGACCCGCCTCCTTCCTAAGGGGGCGGGTCGTGCGGCGTCACAGCGACGTCACACGGCAGGCGGCCAATTGAAGTGGAGGGGCAGAGATGAGCAGGATGTAAACATCCCGCCCACCTCCGTCCTTCTCATTGCAGCCGGCGGCAGGTAAGGTGAAGTTCCTCGCTCCAGCGGCTTCACACACAGCGATGTGTGCTGCCGCAGGAGCAAGGAACAACATCGCACCTGTCGCTGCACCGGTATTATGGAAATGTCGGAGGCTGCAGCGATGATACGATAACGACGCTTTTGCGCTCGTTCATCGTATCAAAAAGGTTTTACACGTTGCGATATCGACTGCGACGCCGGATGTGCGTCACTTTCGATTTGACCCCACCGACATCGCACGTGCAATGTCGCAACGTGCAAAGCTGCCCTTAGACACATTTGACTTCTCACGAAAGCAATGTTACTGAGTCAGCTCCGGAAGTTATACTGCATCCATTCCCTGTCTCTGCGGTGCTATTTTCTAATAGGATTTGATAGGAAACAAGATTCCTTTAAACGTCAACTTTTTCTATCACTGTAACTGAAATAAGAAATGAAATCCATGTTTTGTGCCTTTTAATCCCCATTCTCTTTGATTCATGAACTTCTTCCACTGTGAACATTTCCCAGAAGATCACTATATAAACATTCACTTCCAACGCCATCTAAACTACGCTGTCATAACATTTATACAAACGTCCGCCCACATTTCAGCAATCCTCTGCTCTTTCACTTATGTATTCACACCAAGCAAGTTATTTACATTTCCGCTCCCATAATCACAGAAACCAAATTTTCAGTGTAGACATAATGCTGACATTCAGAAAGAAGTTCTCCCTGTAGATGGCTGCAGAGACTGGGCAGACCGACTCTGCTCTGTGGACTGTATCAGCAGCTTTGATGTAATTTACACATTTTTAGAAAAACTAATATTCCCACATGCAGGGACGGCGTCAGCACCCGACTCTCCCGGGCAACTGCCATGGTCCTGAACAGCCGCGGGAACCCAACTACGCAGGAGCAGGTCGTCACTATCTTTCCTGTGGCCCCCGGTCAGATTTCTGGGGACTGCAGACAGTGCTCCAGCCGGCAGCCTCACCTTACTGGCTGCCGACACTTTAAATTGTGCACTTGCATTACAGGCCGGGGTTCATCTGTGGGTGGAGCCTAGTGTGCAGTGAGCTCCTGTTCCACAGATGAAGAGGAGTGGCTGCCTGCTCCCAGCGTCCTCCAATGCTGCCGCCTGCCTGCATGCAGGGCCGGCTCCAGCGAAAGAGTCTCAGTGGGACCTATGCACATACACAGATACATACACATACAGGCATATGTACATATACATATCTAAAGATAAATTCAGAGAAACACATATAAATAGACATAAATCTATACACAGTCATATACACCGACACACATAGATATATACATCATACATGCACACACATACACAGTACAGATATTATTAATATGAGAAAGCTGGCAGCAGCCTCACTCACCTCCCTCACTTGTTTCCCATCCAGCTTCTCCCAGGCATGTGGTTGTGCAGGGCACAGTATGTGACGGCCGTCAGTAACAGACATGGCCGCATACAGAGCACACTGATACAGCTGTATATATGTGTCGCCCTGGGCAAGCCAGGGGACACAGGTCACAACACCACCACACCCCACATCCCAGGTAGGCACACCACAGCTACCAGAAATCCTTGTTGCCTTCCTCCAGAGGCTGATGATTCACACCAGGGGGTGGGCCAGGCGGTTGGCTCCGCCCACCAAGGAGATCACAGTTCTGGAGGCAGGAAGTAAACAGGCAGTTAAGCCCGGGAAGGGCAAGAGTAAACAACGGAGTTGAGTGAGGAGCAGATAAGAGAAGTGAAAGTGGAGGAAAGAAGAGTAGTAAAGGAGGAAAGCAAGAAGTGGTGACAGAGCAGGGAGTGTGCCAAGCCTGAGAGCCCAGCTTTGTGTAGGGCCAGAACAGCAAGGTCAGCGACGGCGGTGACTGTCCGGAGGGGGACCGTTTGGAAGTTCCTGGAAGGACCCCGTTGGCTGTGTGCCTGGTGGTCTGGAGCAGTGTTCCGAAAGACAGTCAGCACCAGGGCAGGGGCCTCTCGGACCCCGGCAAGGCTAGGAGTCGCCAAATTTGCCGAATCCGTCAGTGAAGGGGACGTAGATTCCCCCAACAACCAAGTCCCGATTGAAGGCAACAGTCCAACCTGTACAACAGAGGCACCGCCACCGCCAGGGCACCAGTCTCTGAGGGCCAGCGCCTGCGGGCAAAGTGTAGTGCTCCTCCGGCCCAGCTTGAAGCCGGGGAGCGGGTTACCGGTGGGGACCCATCGCAACCATCCGTACATACAGGTGCAAGGAAGAGGGACATCACCGTCACCTACCGGGGAAGCAAAGCAGCCGTCTGTGGGACCGTCCTACCAGCCGTTTGGTTTACCGTACAAACTGTGTCACGTCTCAGGCTGAGTGAGTACCACCGTGCCGCAAGGCACAGCGCTGCCCCCGCGTCCCTGCGCCCACCAGGCCCTGCACCTCCCAAGCCATCACCGGGCCCCGGGATCACCAACCCCTACCCACGGAGGGGCAACACAACACCTGGCTGCTCCCCATCACCATCCCCGGGATCCCCGCATTGAGCAGCGGTGGTGCTACACATTACCACAACCGTGGGTGGCGTCACGGACATTATCCCAACATCCCAAAACCCCCCTTTCACTCACGGGCGAGGAGTGCCGCTCGAGAAACCCCGGGATCCGGCCCACCGCTCGAGCCACCACTGAGCAACTGCCGGACCCGAGCAGAAGGGGTGAGCGCGGTGTGCTGACACCCTCCTCCCCGCCCGCGACAACTTGGCGTCACGAACAGGATCTTACCGCTCTGCCGTCTGGTAGAGGTGCGCCTTGTTACCGCCGGAGGTATCCGGCAGAAAAATTTCAGAAGCCGCCATCTTTGGCGCGAAAAGTTCCCGCTCGAGCGTCTTCTCGAGCAGTAGAGGCGCGAAGGCCAAAACCCCGCCCCGAGAGAGGAGGGGCCGAAAAGAGCTAAGGGGGACGCGATGACGGCTGGACGCATGTAAGTGTGGCGGTGCAAGCCAACACCCTGAGGCCCCCGGTCTGCCGACCCTAACGAACAATGTCCGCCCCACCTAGCTCTGCAGAGACTACCGAGCGGGTGTCGGGAACGGCGGCCTGGCTGAGGGCCCGGGCGGCGGGGATCTGCCGTCATTACCACAGTCGGATCGACGGGCTGATGGAGCAGTGGGCCGCGGAGGTGGAGGCCCTAGTTGCGGTGGCGCGAGTGTATGGAGTGGAGGCTGTGATGGAGGAACGGGAGAATGACCCACGCCCCTGTGTCCCCGAGGGACCGGCCGCTGCGGCTGAGGGACCCAGTCTGCCCCTGGCTCCTGTGTTACCTCCGTCCTACTCGCTCGCGCGCTGCACCGAGCCTGGCCTGTCGGGCGTGCATCCCTCTGTGACTGCGGCGGGGGCAGAAGATAGCGACTCCGGGCCTGACACTGAGCCCGTGTCGGAGGAGGAAGAGGGGGTCGCTGCCCTGCCTGGCCTGGAGGCCACCTATGTTCCCCGAGCCGGAGGCAACGGGTATCGGGCGATCCTTCCACGCCGTGCGTGCTATGCGCTGGAGGGGCTGGTGCCCATGTCCTTTCACCCCGAGCCGGGTGAGGAGGACGAAGATACCGAGTAGGGCAATAAAGGCCCGCAGCACCGTCCCCGTTGGGACCACCTGCTTGTTTGAAAAGTTTGAAAGTTTGCAAAAGTTGAAAAATGAAAAAAAATGATTATCCGAGTTTTCACCTGATTCACCATGTGATTTGCAACCGGCTGGAGCCAGCACCGTTGTCCCCGTGGGGACCATTTAAAAATGCATGGGAACTATCCATGGACAAGCCCGTGAACTTTGCAGGGCAACCACAAATGTTAGTGGCTTGTAAATATGTTGGGTACCGTTACCGTTTCCGCAGGCCGCCTCCGGAGAGGCAGGTTGGAGGGAGGGCCCTGAGCAGAGCAGGCCAGGGCCCAGCCACCAAAGGAACCGGTGGCTACCCTCTGGAGGGAAGGACAGATCCCGCTCGGGTACCGTGTGCTGGACTGTGGGTCAAGGGGTGCTGCCTGGGTTTTAGGGGCAGCATCAGGGCCAGGTTACTTGGGTGGGAGAGAGCGGAAACCGTAACCGTATACCGTTGCAACGTTAAAAGTAAATGTGCCTCCCGTCTTGGGAAGAAGTTATTAAAAATGTCATTTATTGGTTGTTTAACCCTGTTATCCCTTTTACAGAAAAATAAAACCGGTGTAGGACGGCAGCCCGCGGATGGTCTGCGTTTTGCTAAGGGGGAATGTGTCGCCCTGGGCAAGCCAGGGGACACAGGTCACAACACCACCACACCCCACATCCCAGGTAGGCACACCACAGCTACCAGAAATCCTTGTTGCCTTCCTCCAGAGGCTGATGATTCACACCAGGGGGTGGGCCAGGCGGTTGGCTCCGCCCACCAAGGAGATCACAGTTCTGGAGGCAGGAAGTAAACAGGCAGTTAAGCCCGGGAAGGGCAAGAGTAAACAACGGAGTTGAGTGAGGAGCAGATAAGAGAAGTGAAAGTGGAGGAAAGAAGAGTAGTAAAGGAGGAAAGCAAGAAGTGGTGACAGAGCAGGGAGTGTGCCAAGCCTGAGAGCCCAGCTTTGTGTAGGGCCAGAACAGCAAGGTCAGCGACGGCGGTGACTGTCCGGAGGGGGACCGTTTGGAAGTTCCTGGAAGGACACCGTTGGCTGTGTGCCCGGTGGTCTGGAGCAGTGTTCCGAAAGACAGTCAGCACCAGGGCAGGGGCCTCTCGGACCCCGGCAAGGCTAGGAGTCGCCAAATTTGCCGAATCCGTCAGTGAAGGGGACGTAGATTCCCCCAACAACCAAGTCCCGATTGAAGGCAACAGTCCAACCTGTACAACAGAGGCACCGCCACCGCCAGGGCACCAGTCTCTGAGGGCCAGCGCCTGCGGGCAAAGTGTAGTGCTCCTCCGGCCCAGCTTGAAGCCGGGGAGCGGGTTACCGGTGGGGACCCATCGCAACCATCCGTACATACAGGTGCAAGGAAGAGGGACATCACCGTCACCTACCGGGGAAGCAAAGCAGCCGTCTGTGGGACCGTCCTACCAGCCGTTTGGCTTACCGTACAAACTGTGTCACGTCTCAGGCTGAGTGAGTACCACCGTGCCGCAAGGCACAGCGCTGCCCCCGCGTCCCTGCGCCCACCAGGCCCTGCACCTCCCAAGCCATCACCGGGCCCCGGGATCACCAACCCCTACCCACGGAGGGGCAACACAACACCTGGCTGCTCCCCATCACCATCCCCGGGATCCCCGCATTGAGCAGCGGTGGTGCTACACATTACCACAACCGTGGGTGGCGTCACGGACATTATCCCAACATCCCAAAACCCCCCTTTCACTCACGGGCGAGGAGTGCCGCTCGAGAAACCCCGGGATCCGGCCCACCGCTCGAGCCACCACTGAGCAACTGCCGGACCCAAGCAGAAGGGGTGAGCGCGGTGTGCTGACACCCTCCTCCCCGCCCGCGACATATACATCACAGGATGGGCCAGGGGCGAATATATCTCTGGGGGCATATATGTACCGTCCCAGCGTTAGCAGCCGGGCTGCTGCTCGATCCGGATCCACGGTGGCTCGAGGGGGTCTCCGAAATAACTCGAAATAAAAGGGGAGTATTTACAGGGGATTTTGTGTTTAGAGTTCGTGATGCCACCCACGGTGTGTGGTAAGGTGGAGTACCATCGCTACTGTTGGGAGCGTCCGGTGGTGATGGGATGGCGATGGGATGGCAGCCAGGTGTTTAACCCCTCCGTGGGTAGGGGGGATGCCCCGGGGCTCGGTGATGGTGAGAGGGGAGCGCCGTTGGGGAGGAAAGCATCACTGTGAACTCACTCAGTCCAATAACGCTGACACCGACAACTTGTAAACCGAAATTCTGAGCACCGCTGCAGCAAGGGGGGAGCTGGGATCCCGTGCCCGATGGTGTTGCTTGTTAGCCTGTGACCTTTTCCTTGGCACTTTCTTTACTGGTTGGCCCCTGTAGTACAGAACTAGTCGGGTCCCGCACACCCGTATGGCTAACGGAGTGAGCTTGCTCTCAGGGTTCACGCTTGGGATTTTCTGGACTGTGTATTGGGAAAGTTCTATCCCCCTCGGTGCGCTAGTACCCCAATTTTGGAGCTGGTGGAGGACGAATCTAGAAGTCTTCGCCCTCGTCGGGTAAATTACCAGGACGCTTGAAGCTACTTCCAGGCCTAGGGTCCACGTACCCCGCCGTGCCCTGGCCCCTGCCCTGAGATAGCTCAAGGCCGCCGGCTGCCCTCCTTGTCAGTTCCGTGCCCCTTGACACGATCCCCTGCGACCCGGGTTTCAGCTCCTACCAGGCCCAGACCAACGTCTGCCACCTAGTAACTGAGGAGCCCAGCTACTAACCTCCTCCAACAGACCTGTGACCTCTCCTCACGAGAGCCACCACACAACTGACTACTCCTGACCCTCCCTAACCAACCCCCCAAGTGGGCGGCCCTTTTCCCTTCAGGCTACCCATTGGTGTGTCTGGTGGGTGTGGTGCAGTGTTTCTAGGATTTTTGATTGGCTTGTTCTTAGCAACACCAAAGGCCAGGGACCTGTAACCAAGGAGGAAATGGACATCATGCAGAAGGGCAGATTGCAAAATGTCCTATGACGACCTGATAGGCCAGGGCGTCACATAATTCTCACCCTGATCCTCCTTCCTCCCATCATTGTCTCCCATCATTGGAGATAAATGATCCCACACGTGGACACTCCGAGGAGCTCTTTACATTTCCATTAATTGATTCTGGCCTCTCGCTCTGCACGTTTCAAGAGGGACATGAGGAAATTTTACATAGTGAGGCCAGGGCGGCACGGTGGCTCAGTGGTTAGCACTGTAGTCTTGCAGCGCTGGGGTCCTGGGTTCAAATCCCACCAAGGACACCATCTGCAAGGAGTTTGTATGTTCTCCCCGTGTTTGCGTGGGTTTCCTCCGGGTTCTCCGGTTTCCTCCCACACTCCAAAGACATACAGGTAGGGACTCTAGATTGTGAGCCCCAATGGGGACAGTGTTGACAATGTATGTAAAGCGCTGTGGAATTAATAGCGCTATATAAATGAATAAAATTATTATTAATTATTATTATTATATACAATACTGGGGAAATACACATTACTGGGGCCTGGGAGTATACATATTACTGGGGGGCACTTGGGGCCTGGGAGGCATACATATTCCTGGTGGATGCTGGGGGCCTGGGGGGGCATACATATTACTGGTGGATGCTGGGGGGCATACACATTACTGGGGACCTGTGGAGCATACACATTCTGGCACTGGGGGCTTGTGGGGCATATACATTCTGGCCCTGGGATCTGTGGGGCATACACATAATAAAAAATAAAATAAATCTTTATTTTTATATAGCACTAACATATTCCGCAGCGCTTTACATACATCAGGAACACTGTCCCCAATGGGGCTCACAATATAAATTTCCTATCTGTATGTCTTTGGAGTGTGGGAGGAAACCGGAGTTGCCGGAGGAAACCCACGCAAAAACGGGGAGAACATACAAACTCCTTGCAGATGTTGTCCTTGGTGGGATTCGAACCCAGGACTCCAGTGCTGCAAGGCTGCAGTGCTAACCACTGAGCCACCCGCACTGGGGACCTGTGGATCATACACATACTGCCACTGGGGGCTTGTGGGGCATGTACATACTGGCCCTGAGGATGCTGGTGACCTGTTGGGCATACACATTACTGGTCCTGGGGACACTGGGGGCCTGTGGGGCATAAACATTACTGGCCCTAGGAATGATGGGGGCCTATGGGGCATATACATTACTGGCCTTGGGGACCCTGGGGGCCTGTGGGGCATACACATTACTAGCCCTGAGGACACTGGGGGCCTGTTGGGCATACACATTACTGGCCCTGGGGATGCTGGTGACCTGTTGGGCATACACATTACTGGCCTTGGGGACCCTGGGGGCCTGTGGGGCATACACATTACTAGCCCTGAGGACACTGGGGGCCTGTTGGGCATACACATTACTGGCCCTGGGGATGCTGGTGACCTGTTGGGCGTACACATTACTGTCCCTGGGGACACTGGGGGCCTGTGGGGCATACACATTACTAGCACTGGGGGCCTGTGGTGCATACACATTACTGGCCCTGGGGTTGCTGGGAGCCTGTGGGGCATACACATTACTAGCCCTGGGGACGCTGAGGGCCATACACACTACTGGCTCTGGGGACCCTGAGGTCCTGTGGGACATACACATTACTGCCCCTGGAGGCCTGTGGAGCATACAAATTACTGGCCCTGGGGATGCTGGGGGCCTGTGGGACATACACATTACTGGCCCTGGAGGCCTGTGGGGCATACAAATTACTGGCCCTGGGGATGCTGGGGGCCTGTAGGACATACATATTACTGGCCCTGGAGGCCTGTGGGGCATACAAATTACTGGCCCTGGGGATGCTGGGGGCCTGTGGGGCATACACATTACTGGTCCTGGGGATGCTGGGGGCCTGTGGGGCATCTGTGGGGCATGCTCTGTACTGTGTCTGTGTGTGCATGTGTCGCGGGCGGGGAGGACGCCGTCGCTGCTGCGCTCTCGCTAACGCTCGGGTCTGGCGCTGTTGCGATGGCTGCTCGGTGGCTCGAGCGGTGGGCCGGATCCAGGGACTCGAGCGGCGCTCCTCGCTCGTGAGTGAAAGGGGTGGTTCGTTTGGGGAATTTAGTCCGTGACGCCACCCACTGGTCGTGGTGAAGATGGGCACCACCGCTGCTGGTGACGGGGATCCCAGGAGCGATGGTGGGGAGCAGCTGGGATGTTGTTTTCCCCCTCCGTGGGTAGGGGTCGGTGGTCCTGGGGCCCGACGATGTGACGGGGAGGCAGGGTCGGTAAGGTGCAGGGTTGCAGGGACAGCGCGGCTCGGTGCCAGATGGCACGGGTGTACTCACTCAGCAAGAAAGGTACAAAGTCCTCGGTAAACCAAACGGCTGGATGGACGGGTCCCGCAGCCGGCTGCAGTGTCTCTCCCCGGACAGGTGATGGTGGCTGTCTTTCCTTGCACCTTGATGTTCTTCTTCTGACTACTATGAATAACCAAAGGTAGTCCGCTCCCCAGTGTATGGCTACCGGAGGAGCCCGTTTGCCCGAAGGCGCTGGCCCTTGGGTCTCTAGCCTTAGGCGGTAACTGTATACCCTCACGGCCTTCAATCAGGACTTTTGCTGTTGTGAAACCCCTGGGGTTCCAGTCACATTTGGATCTGACTATTGTCGGCGGCTCCAAGCCTGGTCGGGGTCCGATGGCCCTGCCTGTGTGTGCTGGCTTCACTTCGCTCCCCGGTCGGTACCGGCGGGCCGTCGCCCGACCCCGGTCCTACGGTTCCGCGTCACTCCACCACTCCCGCAGACGGCCACCACCGTCTGCCAACCTTGCTGTCAGTGCCTGGGCCACAAACCCAGACACCCAAGTGTTCACTCCTCTCACTTCAAACTCCAAGACTGTTCTGTCACTTTTCCCGCCTCCAGGCCTGTGAACTCCTCGGTGGGTGGAGCGAACCGCTTAGCCCCGCCCCACCTGGTGTGGATATCAGACACTGGAGGGAGGCAACAAGGGTTTTGTGTTTGGCTGGTGTCCCTGTCTAGTGGGGGTGGGGTGTGTGAGTGTTATCTGTGACAACCTGGCTAGGCCAGGGCGCCACATTCCCCCTTGGTGAAATCCAGACCATCCGCGGGTTGCCCGTCCATCACCGGTTTTATTTTTCTTTTCAAAACTGTAAAAACATAAATTAACATGTAAACATTTCAAACATAAGCATTTTTGTTAGGACACTTGAACGTTGCACATATAAACATTTTTAATACAAACGGACGGACGGGTGTCTTCCGCTCTCCCACCCAAGCAACCTAGCCCTGATGCTGCCCCTAAGAAGTGGGCAGCACCCCTTGGCCCCAGTCCAGGTTCAGGCTGCCCGAGCGGGAACGGGTACGGTAACTCGCACCCGGCTGTCACTTCAGGGGACCCCACGTCCTTGGGGGACCCCTAACCCCCGGAGGATGGCCAACGGTCCTGGTGGTGGCTGGGCCCCAGCCTGCTCTGTTGCGGGCCCTTCCTCCAATCTGCCTCTCCGGAGGCGGCTCCGACGGAAAATCACCCCTCAACTTATTTACAAGCCCACAAGTTCGTGGGTGGCCTGCCAGTTCTTAGCCATGTCCATGAGTAGTTCCTCATGTGGGCAGTAAAGGCACACAGAGTCCCTCCGGGGACAACTTGCCGGCAACGGCCGGGATAATCACTGTCGACAATCAGGTGAAACTCAGTTGATTTTGTCATTCTTTCAAACTGCTGAGGGTCCCAACGGGGACAACTGTAGTGCAACAGAGGACCGCTGTCGATTCAATTCTCTTCAGAATAAACACGGGCATGCACATCCGCTCTCCTGCCCAGGGGCCAGGACCACCTGGGTGCCCACAGCGCTGGCCACGACCGGCCTCTCACACTGCCGTGGGCCCCACCGATCAGTGGCTTGCTCCGGATCAGCCTGCATGGGGAATGGGCCCAGCTGGAGTCCCTCCGTGCCGGCTACAACCGGCACCTTCAGTAATGAGGGACTCCACTGTGACGTGGCCTTCTCTGCCTCTTGGCAGCTGCGTCCCCACCGTGCTTCAGCCGAGGCCGGGTGTCTGGACGTCTGGGCGAGGGTCGCCTCAGTTGCGGCCGGGCAGACTGCCGGGGCCGTCGTCATCTCCGTCGCGGCCGAGATGGAAGCCGGGACGGGTGCCAGGGAGGTGAGAAAGGTAAGGCCCAGGGGCCCTAGGTCTGGGCCCTCTCCCACAGACGCTGCGGGCTCCGCTACCGGTGGCAGGGGTAAGGGGTTGGTCGGGACGGGGGTCGCTTACCCGCTCCTCTGAGACCACCTCCACTTCGGATGCCCAAACGGTTGCGGCCAGGCCCTTCATCTCTGACGTCCACTTCGCCAGCATGAAGTGGACTTGGGCCTGGAGCTCCTGGCACATCTTGCGGCTGGATCCAGGAACGTGTTTCAGCAGAGTCCTGGTGTCCCTGCACGCTGCAGCGCTAGTTACATGCCGCCGCGGCTGCGACCGCCGCTCCTCCAACAGCTCCGTCGGGCGCAGACGTCTTTTTCCCGTCCCCCCTTGGTACTCTTCAGCACTTCCGTTTGTTGGGGGCGGGGCTTCGCTTTCGCGCCTTCCCTGCTCAGAGAAGACGCTCGAGCGGGAGATTTTCGCGCCAAGATGGCGGCGCTTTAAAATTTTCAGCCGGACGCCGCCGGCGGAGATCACAAGGCGCACTTCTACTGGTAAGTAGAGGGGTTAAATCCTGTTCGTGACGCCAAGTTGTCGCGGGCAGGGAGGACGCCGTCGCTGCTGCGCTCTCGCTAACGCTCGGGTCCGGCGCTGCTGCGATGGCTGCTCGGTGGCTTGAGCGGTGGGCCCGATCCGGGGACTCGAGCGGCGCTCCTCGCCTGTGAGTGAAAGGGGTGGTTGGTTTGGGGAATTTAGTCCGTGACGCCACCCACGGGTCGTGGAGAAGATGGGCACCACCACTGCTGGTGACGAGGATCCTGGGAGCGATGGTGGGGAGCAGCTGGGATGTTGGTTTCCCCCTCCGTGGGTAGGGGTCGGTGGTCCCGGGGCCCAACAATGTGACGGGGAAGCAGGATCGGTGAGGTGCAGGGTTGCAGGGACAGCGCGACGCGGTGCCGGATGGCACGGGTGTACTCACTCAGCAAGAAAGGTACAAAGTCCTCGGTAAACCAAACGGCTGGATGGACGGGTCCCGCAGCCGGCTGTAGTGTCTCTCCCCGAACGGGTGATGGCGGCTGTCTTTCCCTGCACCTTGATGTTCTTCTTCTGACTACTATGGATTCCCAATGGTAGTCCGCTCCCTGGTGTATGGGTACCGGAGGAGCCAGTTTGCCCGCAGGCGCTGGCCCTTGGGTATCTAGCCTTAGGCGGTAGCTGTATACCCTCACGGTGTGGGCGGTTGCCTTCAATCGGGACTTTTACTGTTGTGAAACCCCTGGGGTTCCAGTCACATTTGGATCTGACTATTGTCGGCGGCTCCAAGCCTGGTCGGGGTCCGATGGCCCTGCCTGTGTGTGCTGGCTTCACTTCGCTCCCCGGTCGGTACCGGCGGGCCGTCGCCCGACCCCGGTCCTACGGTTCCGCGTCACTCCACCACTCCCGCAGACGGCCACCACCGTCTGCCAACCTTGCTGTCAGTGCCTGGGCCACAAACCCAGACACCCAAGTGTTCACTCCTCTCACTTCAAACTCCAAGACTGTTCTGTCACTTTTCCCACCTCCAGGCCTGTGAACTCCTTGGTGGGTGGAGCCAACCGCTTAGCCCCGCCCCACCTGGTGTGGAAATCAGACACTGGAGGGAGGCAACAAGGGTTTTGTGTTTGGCTGGTGTCCCTGTCTAGTGGGGGTGGGGTGTGTGAGTGTTATCTGTGATGACCTGGCTAGGCCAGGGCGCCACACATGTATGATGTATATATCTATGTATGTCAGTGTATATGATTCTGTATAGATTTATGTCTATTTCTGTGTTTTTCTGAATTTGTTTTTAAATATGTAAATGTACATATGCCTATATGTGTACGTATCTGTGTATGTTCATGTCTGCATGTGTGCATGAGGCCCACTGAGACTGTTTCGCCAAGGGCCCACAAAAACCTGAAGCCGGCCCTGCCTATATCTGCCATAATTTGACGAAGTAAAAAGCTGGTTGCTCCTCGTTTAAGACCCTTTTAAACAGGATAATGCAAACTGTATGGAGAGCAACCAAACAATCATTAATACGATTCCCATACAATTTGCTTACATTTGGGTAGCATATGCCCTGTTTAAAATACTGATTTTATGTCCCATATTAATCATCCAATGATTCCCAAAATGAGTGTTTTGCTCACCTGTTCAGTCTATTTGTAAGAGTGGTGGACTGTGGTTGTCACGTTCCTATCCCTGTAGACACAAAACGTGTTATTGTATTGTGTTGTAATGTGAATAATGTCTTGCGTCTTTTGTAAGTATTGTGTTATGTGAATTGTGCTGTAATATGATAGGTTTTACTAACAATATGTAATATATATGGTGTACTGTATGTGTTATATAGCACTTGTTGGGGAGGCTGCTGGACTACAGAGTTGTCCGACATAAACTGCCAAAAAGATTTTAAGCTAATCTGTGCTGTATTGTCATAAAAATCACCCCTACATTGTTATTATTTGTTTTCTGACTTTTCTTCCTCTTGAATTATCCCTTTATCTCTGCAGCTCTTTGTTTACCTGCATCTCAAGCAAACTTGACTTCTTCCTCTTCTTGGTTGGCAAACGTCACAGTCAGAGCTGGCACCGCCCGGCCTCACTGTCCAGCCCCGCCCCCTGCACACTCATTGGCTATCAGTATTCTGCCCAGCACTGACCTCTCAGCATGTGACAGAGCAGAGATCCAGCTTCTCTCATCTGTGACACAGCAATCACCTCACATCCCATCAACAATGGTAACAGAAAGAGTTGTTACATGTTCCTCACCCCTTATAGATAAATGAATACTGTGTAATTAAGACTATACAGGGTGGTCCAAAAGTAGATGGACATTATGTGTAATAGTGTAATGAAGGGGGAGATTTATCAAACATGGTGTAAAGTGAAACTGACTCAGTTGCCCTTGGCAACCAATCTGATTCCACCTTTCCTTTTCCAAAGAGTCTGTGAAGAATGAAAAGTGGAATCTGATTGGTTGCTAAGGGCAACTGAGTCAATTTCACTTTACACCATGTGTGATAAATCTCCCCGTTCATAACCCTATTACACATAATGTCCATCTACTTTTGGACCACCCAGTACATAGCATCTAATGTGAGTCTATAGTAGATACAGTATGTACGCCATGTACGTATGGTATATGTGTGTGTTTTTTGTCATATAGTTAATTATTTATATATATATACACACATACATTATATATATATATATATATATATATATATATACATATACATACATACATACACACACAGTATATATATATATATATATTTGCACATAGCTTGTCCAGGCTTATCCCTCTATGTGTCACAATATGAATTGACACATTGGGCTCAGAATGTGGAATGTGCATATTGCATACGAGTGGTCACATGACCATTCATTCTGACTGTCGACAACTCGATGTGAGGATTCACTTATCTGCACTGGAAAGCGCCATGCAATAAATGCAGTCCGTGTGTCATCATGTGTCATCTGTGTGCCTTCCGTTTTTTTTGCGGACCGCAAAAAACGGAAGCAGCTAGATGGATAGATATAGAGGGATAAATAGAGGGATGAATGAATGAATGGATAGATAGAGGGATAAATAGATAATAGATAAGAAAGACATATATAATGTCCCCTACATTTTGTAATCTTGCACCCTTTGGTGCCTTTCATCTGGCACTAAAGGGTGCGTAGCCTTGTGTTTAGCCAAAAAATAATTAATTAAAAAAAACGACACGTGGTCCCCCCTATCTTTTGTAGCCAGCTCAGGTAAAACAGATGGCTGCAGCCTGCAGACCACAGCTGGCAGCTTCACCTTGGCTGGTAATGCAAAACAGAGGGCACCCCACGCTGTTATTTTAAATTAAATAATTTAAAACCAAAAACGTGGGGTCCCCCAAAATTGGATCACCAGCCAAGGTAAAGTGGACAGCCGTGGTCTGGTATTCTCAGACTAGGGAGGTCCACCATTATTGGACACTCCCCAGCCTAAAAATAGCAGGCCGCAGCCGCCCCAGAAGTGGCGCATCCATTAGATGCGCCAATCGTGGCACTTCATCCCAGCTCATCACGTTGCCCTTGTACGGTAGCAAACGGGGTAATATATGGGGTTGATACCAGCTGTGTAATGTCACCTGGTATCAAGCCCTGGCATTAGTGATGTCACAGCATCTATCAGATGCCCGACATTACTACCCCAGTCAGTAATAAAAAAAAAGACAACAAAAACATTATTTGAAAAAAACACTCCCGAACACATTCCCTCTTTCACCAATTTATTAGAAAGAACAATCAAATCCAATAAGGGGGGTCCCACGAATATCCATACTCACTGTCCTAGTCAATGAGGAACAGAATGTTCCCCATTGGCTGGGGGAGCAGTGCAGTGACCTGGGCTAACATCATGAGGTCAGGTCAGGTAAACTACAGGGGATGACGAGCGCTGCCGTCAGGAGGTTAGCTCCTGACATCAGCGCTGTTACTGAGTTCAATGACCGCCGCTTGACCACCAAATATCGCGAGCGGCCCATTACGTCACCGCTAGTAACAGTCTCGAGCCACCAGTGAGAGGTGATGTGAGAACGCGGCGGGCATAGAAGGCAGTGACGAGCGCTGACGTCAGGAGTGCAGGACTTCATCACCGCAGGTAATGAACTTTCCTAACCTCCTGACAGCAATGCTTTCTACCACACTCTGTGCTCTCTCTCTTCCCCCTGTGCTCTCTCCCCCCCGTGCTCTTTTCCCCCCGTGCTCTCTCTTCCCCCTGTGCTGTCTTCCCCCCGTGCTCTCTCCCCCCTCCTGTGCTCTCTCTTCTCCCCCTGTGCTCTCTCTCCCATACTCCCGTGCTCTCTCTTCCCCCCTGTGCTCTCTCTCCCCCTCCCATGCTCTCTCTTCTCCCCCTGTGCATTCTCCCCTGTGCTCTCTCTCTCACACTCCTGTGCTCCCTCTTCCCCCCTGTGCTCTGTCTCCCCCACGTGCTCTCTCTCCCCCTCCCGTGCTCTCTTCTCCCCTGTGCACTCTCCCCTGTACTCTCTCTCCCACACTCCCGTGCTCTCTATTCCCCCCTGTGGTCTCTCCCCCCATTCCGTGCTCTCTCTTCTCCCCCTGTGCACTCTCCCCTGTGCTCTCTGTCCCCCTCCCGTGCTCTCTCTCCTCCCCCTGTGCACTCTCCCCTGTGCTCTCTCCCACATTCCCGTGCTCTCTATTCCTTCTTGTGCTCTGTCTCCCACAATCCCGTGCTCTGTCTTCCCACCTGTGCTCTCTCATCTCCCTGCCGTGTTTTCTCTTCCCACCTCCGATATGAGCGCATGTCCGAGATGCAGGAAATCAGTGCTGGTCTTTGCTCCCGGCTTCTCAGTATCAGAACGCTGCACAGAGGAGAGCGCACGGGGGAGGGGGGAGACAGTTCCCAGGGCGTCAGGCACTAAACATGATAAAGCGCTGAGGACACAGCGCTGACAGTGTCCCTGAAAGCAAGTGTGCAACTTTCTTGTTCCTTGCCTTATTGAACTGGGCACTGAATCGGCTGGATTATCAGGTGACACGTAGCTGGGCACAGGAGGCAGGGGAGGGAGACTACGGAGTGTGTGGGAAGGGGCGGGGGAAGTGGGGGGCGGGTACTCATCGCACTATACTTGCCCACTAAGTAGCAGGGCGGCAACATGCTGTTCACTGATTTGCATGTCCACATGGTCCTGCCCCTGTTGAAATGAAGTGACCGGAAGCAGTAAAATCGCGACATGACCACTCTGAGCCGGGGGAGAGGGGCTGACAGCAGGGCAGGTAAGTGGTCACTATCTACTTACCTGCCCTAATTAACCCAATAGGGAAAGAACAAAAAAAAAAAAGGCAAAATAAGCCGGATAACCCCTTTAACCATCTTCCCTGTCCCTGCTGAAGAAAAGCAGGCCCAAACCATGATTCTGCCACCACCATGTTTGACAATGGGGATGGTGTGTTCAGGGTCATGAGCTGTGTTGCTTTTATGCCAAACATATTGTTTGGCATTGTGCCCAAATAGTTCGATTTTGGTTTCATCTGACCAGAGCACCTTCTTCCACATGTTTGGCGTGTCTCCCAGGTGGCTTGTGGCAAACTTTAAACAACACTTTTTATGGATATCTTTGAGAAATGGCTTTCTCCTTGCCACTCTTCCATAAAGGCCAGATTTGTGCAGTGTACGACTGATTGTTGTCCTATGGACAGACTCTCCACCTCACCTGTAGATCTCTGCAGTTCATACAGAGTGATCATGAGCCTCTTGGCTGCATCTCTGATCAGTCTTCACCTTGTTTGAAATGAAAGCTTGGATAGACGGCTGGGTCTTGGTAGATTTGCAGTGGTATTATACTCCTTCCATTTCAATATGATTTCTTGCACAGTGCTCCTTGGGATGTTTAAAGTTTTGGAAATCTTTTTGAAACCAAATCCGGCTTTAAAATTCTCCACAACAGTATCACGGACCTGCCTATTGTGTTCCTTGGTCTTCATGATGCTATCTGCGCTTTAAACAGAACACTGAGACTATCACAGAGCAGGTGCATTTATACGGAGAGTTGATTACACACAGGGGAATTATATTTATCATCATCAGTCATTTAGGACAACATTGGATCATTCAGAGATCCTCAATGAACTTCTGGAGTGAGTTTGCTACACTGAAAGTAAAGGGGACGAATAATATTCCACGCCGCAATTTTCAGTTTATTCTTTTTTAGAAAAATTTTAAAATAAGCAATAAATTTCATTCAACTTCACAAAAGTCTGAACTGGGTGCAAAAACCTAAAAAACTTCACTATATGGAGAGAAGGTATGCACACCAGTGACTATGCAAGGGGAATACATGTAATAGCAGAAACTGCTGTGTGAATACTGGCGTGAAAAATACAATAGCTACATAGCTACATGCAAAAATGTAGCCATATATGTAAATTTTTTTAGGTTTTTGCACCCAGTTCAGACTTAGAATGGTGTTCCAAACGTTATTTCTTTCTTTGTTAGTAGTCTTTCGTTTGTGAACCCGACCCCACCCATACCTTGCTGGTACACATTATACACATATATAGCCTGGGTCTCGGCTTCCCATACACGGTAAGTTTTTTAACTGCATGAGAGGACACACATTAGCTAGGGACCCCAAAAATAAGAACACCGTGAAGAGGTTTTGGGGCTCTGTTGCATTGATCAATTCAATAGCTAAATTTCTCTTTATCCCTAGAACGCATGACGTTAAAAATATACATATTAACGTATTGGGGGCCTTTTAGGCCCCTATGCACATAATGTAGAAAAACACACTTAAATAACTTTCACAAGTTTATTTCAAAATTGCTCAATAAAATATGAATAGTGGACAAAATTTTATTATAATTATAAGATTATTTTCTGTACTGGTGCACCAACCTCTTTGCCACAGTAGATTACGCCATTTATCCCATAATAATTTGCAGAATCACACATCCAGAAGATTTTTATTCTGTACTTGCCTGGCTTGCTGGGCATGTATTGTATGAATTTGCAGCATCCTCTGAATGGTACAAGTTGCTCATCTACAGTAACATTAGAACTAGGATTGTAAAGTTTTGTGCAATTTTTGATAAATATGTTCCAGATATAATTGATAGGGGCTAATTTGTCTGTTTCAAACCTCACTGCACGAGTTCGCTTATCATCAAAGTGAATGATTCTTCTAATTTCCTCATATCTGCCCACTGACATTGTCGCCTTATAGTGTGGATCAGAAAGTGGGTCCAGAAATAATTCTCGTATTGGGACATCATATGATTTTTGACTCCCTGCCAGCAGTAAAAGTCCAATATATGCATAAAGTTCCTCTTTTGAGATATTTTTCCAGGACTTATTTTTTGCAGAAGCGATACGTCTTCCTTCTAGGTTTGAACATAATAGGACCTCTTCTGCAATATTGTCAGAAAAATAAGTACAGAATACATCTTTAGGGGTAAAGTAACTGGGACTTCCCACAGCTCCTTGAGCCTGTCTCACAATATTGTGTATTGGAGTATGTCCGACTATTGTAAGATTACTGTCCCAAAAAACATTCGTTTTGGATGTTCTACTTATCACTTCTTGAGGATCCACTAGATTCACTTCTTCATCATCAGAAAAATCACTGGATGAGGATGTTTGATTAGCTGGTGGCAGATATTCTTCATCAGACAAAGATAGTTCACTTTCATCATCGCTTTGAAACATAATCGCTTCAATCTCTTGGTCAGTCAGACACTTGGAGGAAGACTGTGCCATTGCTGACTAGATGTTAGCAAACTAAAAGAAAAAACAATGAACACAATCAGAGTTGTCCACTCTTTGCTTGTGTGTGACAAACTGTAAAGGCCCCGTCACACTAAGCAACATCGCTAGCAACATCGCTGCTAACGAACAACTTTTGTGACGTTGCTAGCGATGTTGCTGTGTGTGACATCCAGCAACAACCTGGCCCCTGCTGTGAGGTCGTTGGTTGTTGCTGAATGTCCTGGGCCATTTTTTAGTTGTTGCTGTCCCGCTGTGAAGCACAGATCGCTGTGTGTGACAGTGAGACAGCAACAACTAAATGTGCAGGCAGCAGGAGCCGGCTTCTGCGGAGGCTGGTAACCAATGTAAACATCGGGTAACCAAGAAGCCCTGTCCTTGGTTACCCGATATTTACCTTTGTTACCAGCCTCCTCCGCTCTCACTGTCAGTGCCGGCTCCTGCTCTGTGCACATGTAGCTGCAGCACACATCGGGTAATTAACCCGATGTGTGCTGTAACTAGGAGAGCAGGGAGCCAGCGCTAAGCGGTGTGCGCTGCTCCCTGCTCTGTGCACATGTAGCTGCAGGACACATCGGGTTAATTAACCCGATGTGTGCTGTAACTAGGAGAGCAGGGAGCCAGCGCTAAGCGGTGTGCGCTGCTCCCTGCTCTGTGCACATGTAGCTGCAGGACACATCGGGTTAATTAACCCGATGTGTGCTGTAACTAGGAGAGCAGGGAGCCAGCGCTCAGTGTGCGCTGCTCCCTGCTCTCTGCACGTGTAGCTGCGTGCACTGGTAACCAAGGTAAATATCGGGTTGGTTACCCGATATTTACCTTAGTTACCAAGCGCAGCATCTTCCACGCGGCGCTGGGGGCTTGTCACTGGTTGCTGGTGAGCTCACCAGCAACTCGTGTAGCGACGCTCCAGCGATCCCTGCCAGGTCAGGTTGCTGGTGGGATCGCTGGAGCGTCGCAGTGTGACATCTCACCAGCAACCTCCTAGCAACTTACCAGCGATCCCTATGTCGCGGGCGGGGAGGAGGGTGTCAGCACACCGCGCTCACCCCTTCTGCTCGGGTCCGGCAGTTGCTCCTGGTGGCTCGAGCTGCAGGCCGGATCCCGGGGTGTCTCGAGCGACACTCCTCGCCCGTGAGTGAAAGGGGGGTTGTTTGTTGGGGTTATAGTTCGTGACGCCACCCACGGTTGTGGTGATTGCACCACCGCTGCTTTGGATGGGGAGCCCGGGGATGGTGATGGGAGCAGCCAGGTGTTGTGTTGCCCCTCCGTGGGTAGGGGTTGGTGATCCCGGGGCCCGGTGAAGAGATGTGAAGTGTAGGGCCTGGAGGGCGCAGGGACGCGGGGGCAGCGCTGTGCCTTGCGGCACTGTGGTACTCACTCAGCCTGAGACACGGACACAGTTTGTTCGGTAAACCAACGGCTGGTAGGACGGTCCCACAGACGGTTGCACCTGCACTCCCGGTAGTTAACGGTGTTGTCACTCTTCCCTGCACCTTGTGTTCTGATGGTGGTAGCGGTGGATTCCCTCCGGTTACCCGCTCCCCGACTGCAATCTGGGCCGGAGGAGCTCTACACTTTGCCCGCAGGCGCTGGCCCTGGGGAAACTGGTGCCTTGGCGGTGGCGGTGTCTCCCCGGTAATGGTCGGGCTGTTGCCGTCAATCGGGACTTTGTTGCTGGGAGATCTACGTCCCCTTCACTAACGGATTTAGCAGATCTGACGACTCCTAGCCCTGCTGGGGTCCGAAAGGCCCCTGTCCTGGTGCTGACTGTCCTTCGGAACACTGCTCCAGACCACCGGGCACACAGCCAACGGGGTCCTTCCAGGAACCTCCGAACCGTCCCACTCCGGACAGCCACCGTCGTTGTCAACCTTGCTGGTTCCGTCCGGACACACAGTCACGGACCTTCAGGCTTTTCTGTCACTTTCTACTTTCTCCTTTCTACTTTTACTCCTTGTGGTTTACTCTAGCCCTTCACTGGACTTCTCACTCAAGCTCTCCCTGAGCTCTTCTGCCTCTTTACTCGAGCCCTGCCTGGGCTAATCTGCCTGGTTTCCTCCCTCCTCCAGCACTGTGACCTCCTCGGTGGGCGGAGCCAACCGCCTGGCCCACCCCCTGGTGTGCATCAACAGTCTCTGGAAGAGGGCAACAAGGATTTGTGTTTTGACTGTGGTGTTCCTACCTGGGATGTGGGGTGTGGTGGTGTTGTGTTCTGTGTCCCCTGGCTTGCCCAGGGCGACACATTCCCCCTTAGCAAAATGCAGACCGTCCGCGGGCTGCCGTCCTACACCGGTTTTATTTTTCTGTAAAAAGGGGATAACAGGGTTAAACAAAACATAAATACATTTTTAATCAATCTTCCCAAGACGGGAGGCACATTTTACTTTTAACGTTTCAACGGTGTACGGTTACGGTTTCCGCTCTCTCCCACCCAAGCAACCTGGCCCTGATGCTGCCCCTAAAGCCCAGGCAGCACCCCTTGACCCACAGTCCAGCACAAGTCACCCGAGCGGGATCTGTCCTTCCCTCCAGAGGGTAGCCACCGGTCCCTTTGGTGGCTGGGCCCTGGCCTGCTCTGCTCAGGGCCCTCCCTCCAACCTGCCTCTCCGGAGGCGGCATTGCGGAAACGGTAACGGTACCCAACATATTTACAAGCCACTAACGTTTGTGGTTGCCCTGCAGAGTTCACGGGCTTGTCCATGGCTAGTTCCCATGCATTTTTAAACTTTAAACGGTCCCCACGGGGACAACGGTGCCGGCTCCAGCCGGTTGCAAATCACACAGATAATCAGGTAACACTTCGGTAATCATTTTTCATTTTTCAAAACTTTCAACTTTTTCAAACAAACACACAACACTCTTTTACATTTGCGGGCCCCTCTTACTCATAGAATGGTCTCCCTGTACCTAAGTGGGGGTCTACCTAGGTTGGAACGGGTGGACCTCCGGGGCCCGGTGTCAGTGGTGCTAGACAGTGGGGTAGAGGGAACAATCGGTTCCTCCTCCCTGCTAGAGTGTGGGGCAGGCGGAGGTGCAGGGGGGCTGGGTACAGGTTCATCCCTGGGCACTGGCACTGGTTCTGGCTCACGGTTAACCGCTTCCACTACTTCTTCATCCACGGGTTGTGGGAACAGTATCACTGGAAGTATCACCGCGCCGTTCTGTGTGGGCCAGTTTGCTGGGAAGTCACCCATGACAGTGTGGATTACCTCTGCTGCCTTTTCCACCGGTGGAGGAACCGGTACTTCAGCCTCTGCTTTCAACGCTGGGGGGCATTTTTTTAGATGGTCCCGAGAAACTGTGGCCAGGGTGCCCCCTTGGTCGCGACTGATCTGGTAGGTCTTCCCATTGTCCCACTCGGTGGGTTGTACGACGTAAGGGACTTGCTCCCACTGGTCATCCAGTTTGTGGGCTTTTCTCTTCCGTTTCAGCACCACATCTCCTGGCTGGAAAGGACCTGCAGGCGCCTTCTGGTTGAACCGGTGCTCTTGCTGTTCTCGACTTCGACTGAGGTTTTTCTCCACATACTCCTGGATTTGCCGGTACTGGGCCCTCCTCCGACTTTCCCATTCTGCCGTTGAAGGGAGTGCTTCCGGAGCCTCCAACCCCATTTCCAGATCCACCGGCAGGCGGCCAGGCCGGGCCCTCATCAGATACGCTGGGGTGCACTTCGTCGAGCTGGATGGGATATTATTGTACATGTCGACCAAGTCGGGTAACTTTTCCGGCCACATGTTCCGTTCTTCCAGCGGTAACGTCTTGAGGAGCCCCAGGACCAAGTGATTCATTTTCTCGCACATGCCGTTGGTTTGGGCGTGGTACGGAGTGGTCCGGATCTTTTTGCAGCCGTACAACTGGCAGAATTCGTGAAACACTTCTGCTTCAAAAGCCGGGCCTTGGTCGGTCAGCACCTTCTCGGGGTACCCATGGGGTCGGCAAAAATAGGCCTGGAACGCTCGGGCAGCGGTTCGACCAGTCAGGTCCTTAACGGGGACTACCACCATGAATCTTGAGTAGTGGTCTACCATGGTCAATGCGTAGGTGTACCCACTTCGGCTAGGGGTGAGTTTGACATGGTCCAGGGCGACCAGCTCCAGCGGTTGATGGGTGACTATGGGATGTAACGGTGCCCTCTGGCTAGTCTCGTCCTTTCTCCTCAGTGTACAAGGACCGCACTCTCGGCACCAGGCTTCCACCGATTCACGCATCCCACTCCAATAGAACCGCTCCCTCAACAGCATCTCTAGCTTCTTCCACCCGAAGTGGCCAGCACCATCATGGTATGCCCGCAGGACGGTAGCGACCTCAGCTTGAGGAACGATCAACTGGCATATTTTCTCATGGGTCTTTGGGTTGATCAGCTCACGGTACAGCCTCCCTTGGTGTAGGTAGAGCCGTTTTCGTTCTTTCCACAAGCGTTGGGCTTCGGCTGGAGCGGCAGGGTCTATCCCCATAGCACCTTGTTCCACCAGGGTCTTGACAAGGCGGACAGCCGGCGCTTGGTCCTGGGCGTCCTGCCACTCTCGACTGGGCCGCGGGTCCAGATCCACCCGTTGCTGACATACTTGTACCCTCTCAGTAGGCGGCTGGTGAAACGCAGGCAACTCAATCTCCTCGAGGTCGTCATCCTCACACCCCTCTTCTGACAAATGGGGCATCCGGGAGAGTGCATCTGCATTGATGTTGACACGACCAGCTCGGTACTTTATGGTGAAATCATAGTTGGCTAACCGGGCTACCTACCGCTGCTCCAGCGCGCCCAACTTGGCCGTGTTCAGGTGAGTTAGCGGATTGTTGTCCGTAAACGCGGTGAATTTTGCCGCCACCAGGTAGTGGCGGAACCGCTCTGTGATAGCCCACACCAACGCCAATAGCTCGAGCTTGAAGGAGCTATAGTTCTCAGGGTTCCTTTCGGTCGGCCGGAGTTTTCGGCTGGCGTAGGCAATCACCTTCTCCTTCCCATCCTGGACCTGGGACAAGACCGCTCCTAGCCCCACGTTACTGGCGTCCGTGTGGAGGATGAACGGGCGCCCATAGTCAGGGTACGCCAAGACCTCTTCTCCGGTCAAGGCCGCCTTCAACTGGCCAAAGGACTCCTCATGCTTGTCCTCCCACAACAGTGGAGCTCCAATAGGTCTACCACCTTTGGTCTGTCCCACGAGGAGATCTTGCATGGGGGCAGCCATCTTCGTGTACCCCTTTATAAAGCGCCGGTAGTACCCCACCAGACCCAGGAACTGCCTTACTTCCCTCACTGTGGTTGGTCTCGGCCAGCTCTGGATGGCAGTGATCTTCTCAGGGTCGGGGGCGACACCATCCGCACTCACCACGTGTCCGAGATACTGCACCCTGGGTTTCAGCAGATGGCACTTCGAGGGCTTCAACTTCATCCCGAACTTGGCAAGGGACGCGAACACCTCGGCCAGGTGCTCCAGATGGGCCTCATACGTCTGGGAATAAACAATCACATCATCCAAATACAGCAGGACGGTCTCGAAGTTTAAATGTCCCAGACAGCACTCCATCAATCGTTGGAAGGTCCCGGGGGCATTGCACAGCCCAAACGGCATGCTATTGAATTCGCATAGCCCCATCGGGGTGGTGAAGGCGGTCTTCTCCCGGTCCTCGGGGGCCACGGCCACTTGCCAGTATCCGCTGGTGAGGTCAAGGGTCGAGAAGTAGTTTGCAGTTCTCAGTGCAGCCAAAGATTCTTCAATACGAGGCAATGGATAGGCATCTTTATGGGTTATCTGGTTGATCTTCCGGTAGTCCACACACATCCGCATGGTACCATCCTTCTTCTTGACCAGTACCAACGGAGCGGCCCAGGGACTACAACTGTCCCGAATAACCCCTGCCTCCTTCATATTCTTCAACATATCTTTGGCACACTGATAATGTGCAGGGGGAATAGGTCTATACCTCTCTTTGATAGGGGGGTGTTCACCCGTGGGAATGTGGTGTTGGACCCCCTTGATCTGCCCAAAGTCTAGGGGGTGCTTACTGAAAACCTGTTCGTACTCCTGCACTACCCTGTGTACCCCTGCCCTGTGATGTGTAGGGGTATCATCAGTGCCCACATGTAGCTGTTGGTGCCACTCCTTGGTGTCCCCCTGGGGTGGGGAAGCGCTGGTGGTAGGTGGAAGTGTGGATGGACGGGCTTCCTGGATAGTGTGAGGGTCCAGGGTGAGCAGCTTGGCAATGGTGGCATACCGGGGGAGCCTGACTTCTTCCTCCCCACAGTTCAACACTCTTACAGGCACTCTCCCTTTCTTCACATCTACCACCCCTCGGGCGGCCACTACAGTGGGCCAGTGCTCGGAAGGCATGGGCTCCATCATTGCAGGGTAGTCACGCCCCTGAGGCCCTACTGCTGCCCTACACCAGATCATCATCTCACTCCTAGGGGGCACAGTCAATGGAGCAACATCCATCACTCGCACTCCACCAATCTCCCCTCCGGTTGAGCTTACATGCTGGCGGTACATCAGGGCGCGGATTTCACGCTGCACAGCCCTCTGCCGGCTCCCCGCCGCCGTGGCGGCTAGCTGCTGCAAAAGGTTCAACACATCAGCCATGCAGTGTTCCATCACATTGGTTCCCAACACTATTTTCGGGTTATGATCACTAGGCTCATTCATGATCACAATCATACCCTGGTGTTGCAGTTCAGCTTGCCCCACTGTCATAGCCACCTCTTTATACCCCACCTGGGTCAATGGAAGTCCATTAGCGGCAATCAAATTTATACTATTGTCTGGAGGCGCCAGCTCATCTGTGGCCCAATATCGCTGATACAATGTGTACGGTATGGTAGTTACCTGTGATCCAGTGTCCAAGAGAGCCATCACGGGTATGCCGTCCACAGCCACAGGGATGATAGGGCGGGCCCCGACGTATCGGTCTCGCCAGTCCGGGGGGCCACGGTGTTCTACTCCTGAGGATTGGCCCGGGGCCCCAGGGGTTGCTCGTTTAACGGGCACTGTCGGTAAACATGGCCCGGCTTACGGCACTTGTAGCAGATTGGAGGTCTGCTCCGCGGGTTGTTAGCGCTTCTCCGCTGCATCCAGGGAACATCTTCAGGACTGTCAGCAAGCTGTATCTGCGCTGGGGGCTGGGATCTGGTCAGAGGTTGTAGTGCAGCAAGGATTTTGGCAAGGTCTCCGTCCAGGCGACGGACCTGGGCTGCCAGTTCTTCCACTGTGCTGCTCGAGGTTGCAGGTAGTAAGGAGGTTGTTTTGGCTGGGGCCGCCACAACGGGAGCTGTCTCGACGGGCCACGGGACGGGTTCCAGAACTTCAGTAGCTGGGGGCTGTAGTGCTTTGATAGCCCGCTCCTTTAACACAGCAAAGTCCACATCAGGGTGTTCCAGAGCCCACAGCCGGAGTTGTTTACGGTCCTCAGGGGACCTCATCCCCTGCGCAAATTGCTCCACCAACATCTTGTTGCTATCCGCCTCATTAATAGAGTTCACCCGCTTCAGCGTGCGGAGGGCGGTCTGCAGACGTAGAGCATAGTCCCGAATGCTATCCCCGGCTCGTTGCCGGCACTGGTAAAACTGCATCCTCAGCTCAGCTTCAGTCCGGGTCTCGAAGGCAGTCTGTAGCTTCTCAAAGATGGTGGCTACAGAGAGCCGGTCCCCCTCGGCCCAGGTCTCCGCTTCCTGCTCCGCCGCACCGGTTAGCTGGCCTAGCACTATCGCTGCACGTTGCTTATCAGTCAGGGGGTACAGCTCTAGCAACGGGTTAAGCTTTTTCCGGAAGGCCTGCAACGCATCCGGTTTCCCGTCATACTGCGGTAGCCAGGCAGCTCCGGGCGCATAGGGCAAGGAAAACGGCATGACCTGAGCAAGCGCGGGGGCCGCGGCACCTCCCGCCAGTATGGCCGGGACCTGGGCAGGCCCATTCCCATCCGCGGGTGCCGCTGCGGCTGCGACCACCGCTCCTCCAGCGGCTTCGTCGGGCGCAGACATCTTGTTTCCGTCCCCCTTAGCTCTTTCCGGCCCCTCCTCTCTCGGGGCGGGGTTTTGGCCTTCGCGCCTCTACTGCTCGAGAAGACGCTCGAGCGGGAACTTTTCGCGCCAAAGATGGCTGCTTCTGAAATTTTTCTGCCGGATACCTCCGGCTGTAACAAGGCGCACCTCTACCTGACGGCAGAGCGGTAAGATCCTGTTCGTGACGCCAAGTTGTCGCGGGCGGGGAGGAGGGTGTCAGCACACCGCGCTCACCCCTTCTGCTCGGGTCCGGCAGTTGCTCCTGGTGGCTCGAGCTGCGGGCCGGATCCCGGGGTGTCTCGAGCGACACTCCTCGCCCGTGAGTGAAAGGGGGGTTGTTTCTTGGGGTTATAGTTCGTGACGCCACCCACGGTTGTGGTGATTGCACCACCGCTGCTTTGGATGGGGAGCCCGGGGATGGTGATGGGAGCAGCCAGGTGTTGTGTTGCCCCTCCGTGGGTAGGGGTTGGTGATCCCGGGGCCCGGTGAAGAGATGTGAAGTGTAGGGCCTGGAGGGCGCAGGGACGCGGGGGCAGCGCTGTGCCTTGCGGCACTGTGGTACTCACTCAGCCTGAGACATGGACACAGTTTGTTCGGTAAACCAACGGCTGGTAGGACGGTCCCACAGACGGTTGCACCTGCACTCCCGGTAGTTAACGGTGTTGTCACTCTTCCCTGCACCTTGTGTTCTGATGGTGGTAGCGGTGGATTCCCTCCGGTTACCCGCTCCCCGACTGCAATCTGGGCCGGAGGAGCTCTACACTTTGCCCGCAGGCGCTGGCCCTGGGGAAACTGGTGCCTTGGCGGTGGCGGTGTCTCCCCGGTAATGGTCGGGCTGTTGCCGTCAATCGGGACTTTGTTGCTGGGAGATCTACGTCCCCTTCTCTAACGGATTTAGCAGATCTGACGACTCCTAGCCCTGCTGGGGTCCGAAAGGCCCCTGTCCTGGTGCTGACTGTCCTTCGGAACACTGCTCCAGACCACCGGGCACACAGCCAACGGGGTCCTTCCAGGAACCTCCGAACCGTCCCACTCCGGACAGCCACCGTCGTTGTCAACCTTGCTGGTTCCGTCCGGACACACAGTCACGGACCTTCAGGCTTTTCTGTCACTTTCTACTTTCTCCTTTCTACTTTTACTCCTTGTGGTTTACTCTAGCCCTTCACTGGACTTCTCACTCAAGCTCTCCCTGAGCTCTTCTGCCTCTTTACTCGAGCCCTGCCTGGGCTAATCTGCCTGGTTTCCTCCCTCCTCCAGCACTGTGACCTCCTCGGTGGGCGGAGCCAACCGCCTGGCCCACCCCCTGGTGTGCATCAACAGTCTCTGGAAGAGGGCAACAAGGATTTGTGTTTTGACTGTGGTGTTCCTACCTGGGATGTGGGGTGTGGTGGTGTTGTGTTCTGTGTCCCCTGGCTTGCCCAGGGCGACACACCTATCGTTGTTGGGATCGCTGGTAAGTTGCTTAGTGTGACTGGACCTTAAGTGTAATGTCCCCCCTTCTTCCTCTCACCCTCAGCAGCTCTTACCTTTTATACTTTTAGGTGGTGTACAATTCTCTGGATTTTTGTGGCTCACAAGCTCTACCCTTTGCAAGCTTCTTAGAAACAGAAACTGAAAATAAATCAGATTTCCTCTCAACAGCTTATCTTATCACAGGTCCTTCAGCTATTAGCTCACAGTGTATACTGTCCTCAGTACTCTATACACAGCTCATTACTGTGTTCAGAGGACCTGAGGGGATGTCATGGCCTTATCACTCCCTTCAAAAATCACATGACATCCTCACATGTTATTATAACAATGGAGAAAAAGACATGGATCGCACATCCCAAAAAATACATTGATCTAAACGCCGATAGGCAAAAAATTTAAATAGAACATGAGGTTCTTAGTTACCATTCTGATCTTTGCCTTGCAGCATGGGTGCTGTGAGGCACCAGGTCGCCTGCCCTGCTGGCGCATTGTCGCTGTAGCAGTGGTTGGTGCACGGTGCCGCACTACAAGGCTTAGAATAGGGACCCACTCAAGAGGTTCGCCGTGACCTGGCAGTGGGCTTAATACAGTCTGATCAGAATGGTAACTAAGAACCTCATGTTCTATTTAAATTTTTGCCTAGCGGCTTTTAGATCAATGTATTTTTGGGATGTGCGATCCATGTCTTTTTCTCCATTGTTATATCTCACATGTTATTATCCACACCCTGGCCCCTCCACGAGCATTACTGAATACAAATAAAGTAACTTGAGACACAAACACTTCTGAGAACATGATAAAAACAGCGGGGGCCTAAAAGGCCCCCAATTCGTACAGATGTAGTTTTCACCAAACAAGCATTGTTACACCATAATGCCTATGAAAAAAATTATATGAACAACTGGATATTATGAACAACGACATACTTGAGGAATACCTGGAGTTTCAAAATTCTAACAAAAGTAATTTTGCAGATAATAGCCAAAATGTAAGCGTGGGGGCCTAAAAGGCCCCCAATATGCGTTCTAGGGTTATTCATGTTTCATAGCAGTAATACAGATTCCACTCTCATTTTTTCATTTTTGCATGTAGCTATTGTATTTTTCAGGCCAGTATTCATACAGCAGTTTCTGCTATTACATGTATTCCCCTTGCATAGTCACTGGTGTGCATACCTTCTCTCCATATAGTGAATCTGGTACCATCATCATATTGCAGTGAGGTAGCCGTGACATTAACCATATAAAATATAGATATCCTGGGTCCCTTAAAGGGAGAGCCGTCTTTGTAAGTTTCCAATTAGGTTCATAGAGAAGATCGTAAGAAATAAGACATTCAAGTGCACTTATATGGCAAATGATTCTCTTCAAGGGAAATTCTCATGTTATTGAATTGTTTTAGTTAGTTAGACCACATGAAAGTAAGCAAGATTTGCTATTTATTTGCTTTTTTTTCTGCTGTCATTCTCCTGATCTAAGAGCTTTTATCCTATATAGTGTACATCTTGTTTCCAAACAGCTCAGCCACTCGGTCACTTGGCCATGTGTGCGTAGTAGTTACATTCCAGAAGAGGAGTTAACTCCTAACATCCTAGCCAACTGTCTCCAGCCCATTTTATATAGCAATTATCTGCTCACTTCTCTTCTTCTGCATCTCAGCTCCTGAAAAGCAGTTGTTAAAATCCTTGCAAACATGAAAAGGAAAAGAGAAAAAGAAATGAGACAAGATTCCTCTAGTTTCAAACAATACCACCAAAAATTTTGACTGCGTTCACCAGGTCCTGTGGTGTCCAGCATTAGAAGGTCACAGTGTTTGGCTGCGCAAAATGATCCCTGACTTTCTGCTTTTCCTGTTGTCAGTATTCAGTGTACTAGGTATTTCCTCTACTGGGTTTTCATCCTTTTCCCTTTAGAACCCAGCAGAGCTCCTCTTCCCTTCAGCTGCTGATCATCTGTATTTCCCCTTGGGTTTAAATACTCTCATTTTCCCTGGACTTGGGTTGGTGATATTCAGTTCCTTCACAAGCTCTGGATGCAAGCAGGCAGCTTGCACTCATCTGTATGATCGTTGTTATTCTTTGCCGAACTTCTTCCTGAGGCATCTGGAGATAATAGTGCTTAGGTGGGGTTGACGAAGAGCTCATCCCATTCCCTATTTAGGGTCTAGCTCTAGGGTCATAGGCGCGGACCCTATCTAGGGTGGTGAGGGACCTCAGGGGCAAGCGGTAGGTTTGGTCAGGGGTTACCATCTCCCCCTTCCCTTGATGTAGGGTTTCCCTTCCAGTTTGCTGGGTATCTCCCCGTAACTAGTGTAACATCCAAAAAGGTCAAAAAACTGTTCTTTGTGTAAGGAGAAATACATTTTATTGTATTTTTTTTTTTTTGCAACCCATCCTATTTTTTGTTTATAAATCTTACAAAGTCACAAGCACACAACACTGGCACCTTCCTCAACAGATCTCCTAATCATGACTCTCACTTTCCTGAGCTGTGTGCTTGTTCAAATGCACTATTATCTCTATATGCAAATACAGTGATAGCAGGGTAGACTCAGAACAAACCACAGATGGATGAAAGTGTTGCAACAGAACATTAAAGCTCAGCAAGCACACTGACCAGAACTGTCATTTATGGAAAAGTGCCTCCTTACCCAGAAACCAGGAAGTAAGGGGACTGCAGAGCTAGGAGCTGCTGAATACACAAATTGAGAATACCAGTTTAGTAAGCAAATCCAAGTTTTACATCCAATCATAAGATGTGTTGGATATTGAATATGTGAATGTCAGCTAAAACTATGCCTTACAATACACGACAGTGGAAGCCAACATTTTATGGAGGGCACTAATGAATCGCGTTACTCGTTCCATGAGTAATATTTTTTCGATGACTTGGAAGCCAATTACTTCATGTCTTCCATAGCATATCTCACTAAACCGCCCTTTTTGCTCCTGTTAATTAGGCGTATTTTACCATATCATGTGGGTTGGAGCTTGGACAAGCCTCTAGTAGATTCATTGACAGAAACCAATTTGTCTTCTCCCCTCCTCTATAACGCCTGCCAGATCCTGATATCCGCACACCCATTACACTGACACTGAGTGGAAATCAATAGCTCATGCTGCTACGGCAGAATCACACTGCGCTTTATCTGCGTGTCACAAAATATTACTAAACTGTTAAAGGAAGAGATGAGAAATCTATGGACAAGACGCTCAATTCCATTTAATTACATTATTGATTTTCAAGCTTTTAAAGGTTTGGTTTATCATTTTGCAGTTATTTTGTGATACACAATGTTTTAGCAGTAACAAATTTTTTGTTTTTTTTCAGTTTAAGATTCAAACAGAAATAGATAATATTGGTGCTTGCTTCCATACCTTATTTCTTCAATATAGCAGTATCCAATATAAATAGGAAAGAGTTATTTACAGTTAGAGCAATCAAACTGTGGGATGCCTGAAAGCAAGATGTAGTAATGTCAGATACTATGAAGGGTCCTTTACAGTTACAGTAGTCAGACTGTGGACGGTCCGAAAGCAAGATATAGTAATGGCAGATACTATGAAGAGTTCTTTACAGTTACAGTAGTCAGACTGTGGACGGTCCGAAAGCAAGATATAGTAATGGCAGATACTATGAAGAGTTCTTTACATTTAGAGCAGACAAACTGTGGAATGCCCGAAAGCAAGATATAGTAATGGCAGATACCATGAAGGGTTCTTTACAGTTACAGCAGTCAGACTGTGGACGGTCCGAAAGCAAGATATAGTAATGGCAGATACTATGAAGAGTTCTTTACAGTTAGGCTATGTGTCCACGGGAGAATGTAGCTGCGGATTTTTCTGCATCAAAATCCGCAGCTTTCCCGCAAAATCCGCACCTTTTCAAATTGGAATTGCCGCGGATTTGATGCAGATTTTGGTGCGGATTTTTTTTTACCAATTTTAAAGCCAAAATCCGGATGAAAATCCGCAACAATAATTGACATGTTGCAGATTTTTCCGGATCAAAATCCGCACGAAATCCGCTGTGGAAAAATCCGCAGCGTGGGCACAGCATTTCCAAAATGTCATAGAAATGGCTGGGAAGTGCCTGAGCTGCAGATTTTCGGGAAATCCGCGGCTTTTCCGCGAGATATCCGCGGCAAAATCCACGCATTTTCCGCAGCGTGGGCACATAGTCTTAGAGTAGACAAACTGTGGAATACCCGAAAGCAAGATTTAGTAATGGCAGATACTATGAAGGGTTCTTTACTGTTAGAGCAGTCAGATTGTGGAATGCCCGAAAGCAAGATGTAGTAATGGCAGATACTATGAATAGTTCTTTACATTTAGAGCAATCGGATTATGGGATGCCCAAAAAAAAGATGTAATAATGGCAAATACTATGAAGGGTTCTTTACATTTAGAGAAGTTAGACTGTGGGATGCCCGAAAGCAAGATGTAGTAATGGCAGATACTATGAAGAGTTCTTTACAGTTACAGTAGTCAGACTGTGGACGGTCCGAAAGCAAGATATAGTAATGGCAGATACTATGAAGAGTTCTTTACAGTTAGAGCAGACAAACTGTGGAATGCCTGAAAGTAAAATGCAGTATTGGCAGATACTTTATCAGCATTTAAAACAGGACTGGATGATTTCCTCTCAACAAATGGCATTATAGGGTATAAACACTCTTGTGACAGAGAATGTATAACTCGGGGAGATAGGTTGAACTTGATGGACCTAGGCCTTCTTTCAACCTTTATAACTAATGGTACTTATAATGCCGCAGCAGTGTTGGGGGACAATGTCCCTCCAGTAGCATTACCTCTGTTGACCCACTATACAGCTAGATGCAAACATTACAAATTAATCTACGCTTCTGTACAATAATGCACTGTGTTCTTTGATGGGTGAATGACCAGCTTCTGCTTTTGTCTGTATATAGCGAATCAAATCTATTGGGCAGATACTGCTCATGTTAGAGGGTAAATGGCTTACTCCTGTAGAGGGGCCCACCAGGAGATTCTCCGGTTCCCCCGTGGGACAGTCCGAGCCTGATCAGGAGTTTAGAGTAAAAATAAATATGTGAAATTCTGGATACTGTTCCTGATTCATCATGATGCCTATTGTCTGACTACCTAACACATTTCCTTTAAATGTTGGAGACAATCCAAGTGATGTTAGTGTGCCACTAGAGAGGAAGTAAAAAGTAGAAAAGAAGAAAAGAGCAGCACTCTATGTGTACAAGTGATGGGATGCATAGCACAGTAGGGCTCTCACCTATAGAGGTTATGGTGGGTCCATAAACACCTATTAGGACCTTGAGAATATATGTAGGGCAGATAGCCTGTCCTTCCTTATCCAATATCCCATATGGCTCCAGTAATGACTGTCACAGTGGGGGATTCAAGGTGGTCCGGTAACACATTTAAAAAGTGGAAGGAAAAACTAATGATAATAAAAACAAAGAAGATAATAAGAGCTAAAAGTACAAATGGGGTTATTTATCATTTATTTCCTGCTATTATTGCATTGCCCTTGCTTAGATAATATTTTCATAAAATATATTTTTAAAACATTGTGCATTTACTTACCTATTGTAATATACTGAAATTTACCATACAGATATAGCATCTATGTCATCCTGTAGTCATGTGCGCTTTGATACGTTCCTTTTAACCACCATGTTTAAAACAATGCATGCCTCTGGAATGAGTCAGATGCGTATACAAAGTGTGCCTCTATGCATCTGGCCACAAGTCCTACTTTGGTCCAGGACTGGAGTAAGATTTCTGGCATGTGATAAACCACAGCTCATTTTGAATTAGATGTGCTGTGGTGTCACCCATTTTGGTATAGTAGGGCGAAACTGGTATAAAAATGTCAAAAGTTGAAAAATGTTGATGCAACTCCATACTGCGCAAAAACTTTGGGACCTTTCACAGCATTTTATGTTAGATTTCTACCATAATCGCTATTCAGACTTGGGGCCACTGTTTCTACCTGAACTTTTCACTGGTTCAATACAATAGAAGTGTTGAAGGGGTATTCCCATCTCTAAAATCCTATCGTAATATGTAGAAGGTGTAATAATAATATCAGTAAATACCTCATCAGTAAATACCAATTAGAAATATAGTATAGTTCTGCTGATACACTATGTCACTTACCTCATATTCAGGGCATTTCAGGACCTTAGGTATCTATGGTTATGACCATGTATACAGTCACAGTTAGTTGCTAGTACTCATAATCATGGATACCTAAGCTGCAATGCCCTGCACATGAGGTAAGAGACATGGCTATATCAGGAGAACTATACTACATTTCTAATTGGAGGTATCTGCTGATATTACTATTATTATTATTATTATTATTATTATTATTATTATTATTATTACACCTTCTTCATACTGATCCAGGATCTTGCAGATGGGAAAAATCCATTAACTTTGCAGTAGAAGAGGTAAAGAATAAGAAACAGAAGTAAGGGACCTGAATACTGGTCATGATGACAATTGGCCATAAGGAGGTCTATTATAGCCTCATGTAGCTTACACTGTATGTATGAAGGATTAAGAGAAATGGGAGATATTTATTCAGTGTCGACGTTTTGGTTTTGTATTTACAGGGATATTGGAAAAAGATAAAGTGTAATCTTACTGTTAATTAAAGAGGACCAACCACCAGGATTTTCATATATAAAATAAAGCCAGTGCTATACTGGTGATATCATGCTGATTCTATACATACCTGTAGTTGTGAGATCGGATGTATAGTTTCTGAAATACAGGCAAGTAAAGGTTGTGCAATGCACTGTTATTTGATTGATAGGTTCTGTGGAATATCTAATAAATGGGTTGGGTTTTGCTAGTTATTCCCACCCCTGTCTGCTGCCTGTCCTTCCTCCCCACTGTCCTTCCTCCCTCTGTAATAACAGAGACAGGGGGAGCAAGGACAGGCAGCAGATAAGGGTGGTAATAACTAGCAAAACTGGACCCACGTATTAAGCCTGCTTTACACACTTCAATAAATCCTTCAATCCGTCGTCGGGGTCAAGTTGTAAGTGACGCACATCCGGCATCGTTCGTGACGTGTTTGCGTGTGAAACCTACATGCGATCGATGTTGAACGAAAATACGGTGATCGCATACACGTCGTTTATTCCTCATACATTGGACGTTTGGTAGTACAAACCTAGTCAATTGTAACGTGTGACATCCCTCATACGATTTTGGTGTCTGATGCTATGTGCGCAGGTGTGCGCTCTGCACCGCAGCTTAAAAAAGGTCTGCTTCAGAGCGCAGCTGAAAAGCTGCGTTCTGAAGCGCCTCACAATGTCTGTCATTCACTAATCTCTGTCAGTCCGTCACTATCTCTGTCCCTCTCTCTCTGTCCATGTCAGTCTATCCCTCTTACCCCCTCTCTCATATACTCACCGATCCCCGATCCCCGGCGCGGCTCTGCACGGCATTCACACTGCTCCGGCGGCTTTTACTGTTTTGAAAAAGCCGGCCGCCCATTAAACAATCTCGTATTCCCTGCTTACCCCGCCCACCGGCGCCTATGATTGGTTACAGTGAGACACGCCCCCACGCTGAGTGACAGGTGTCACACTGCACCCAATCACAGCAGCCGGTGGGCGTGTCTATACTGTGTAGTGAAATAAATAAATAAATAATTAAAAAAAACGGCGTGCGGTCCCCCCCAATTTTAAAACCAGCCAGATAAAGCCATACGGCTGAAGGCTGGTATTCTCAGGATGGGGAGCTCCACGTTATGGGGCGCCCCCCAGCCTAACAATATCAGCCAACAGCCGCCCAGAATTGCCGCATACATTATATGCGACAGTTCTGGGACTGTACCCGGCTCTTCCCGATTTGCCCTGGTGCGTTGGCAAATCGGGGTAATAAGGAGTTATTGGCAGCCCATAGCTGCCAATAAGTCCTAGATTAATCATGTCAGGCGTCTATGAGACACCTTCCATGATTAATCTGTAAATTACAGTAAATAAACACACACACCCGAAAAAATCCTTTATTAGAAATAAAAAACACAAACAAATTCCCTCATTACCAATTTATTAACCCCGACAAACCCTCCATGTCCGGCGTACTCCACAGTCCTCCAGCGTCGTGTCCAGCTCTGCTGCATGGAAGTGACAGGAGCAGCAGAAGACACCGCCGCTCCGGTCACCTCCACGCAGGTAATGAAGACAGCCGTGCGATCAGCTGATCTGTCACTGAGGTTACCCGCTGTCACTGGATCCAGCGGTGGATGCAGCGGTGGCCGCGGGTAACCTCAGTGACAGCTCAGCTGATCGCGCTACTCACCTCAGTTGCTGACTGGAGCTGACCGGAGCGGAGGCTACTAACGCACGTGTGACAGCAAATGAACGACCTACGTGCAATCTCATTAGATCGCATATGCGACCTGGGCGTGTCACATCGCATACGAGATCGCATACCTAATTGTAAGGTGTAAAGCTGGCTTTAGATATTCTAATCTTATCAATCAAGTAACCATGCATTTCACAAACTTTACTTACCTATATTTCAGAAACTATACATCCGATCTCACAACTAAAGGTATGTATGTATAGAATCAGCATGATAGCGCCAGTACAGCACTGGCTTTAGTTTATATAGGAAAATCCTGGTGGTTGGTCCTCTTTAAATAAAAAAGCAGAGTCTTTTATCTGGAGATACAGTGCTGATTGGTCATCAGTTGATTTTTCTTATTATTTTTTTGAAGTTTTCAAAGTTGGATATCCCCTTCAAATCAACATTTTTGGGGTGTGAGGAGGAATGAATTCCTAAATCCAAGAATGCCTTATTGAGGAATCCTGGTTTAACCAAAGCTGACGATTCTTAGGACACATCTTCATTGATCTTCTGAATCATTAGAGCGCATTGTTGTTTCAGCCCTGAGCTCCACAGAATATTTCTTTGGTAGTCTGGTGGGCCATTATCATGTTACCATCCTCTACACTTTTCTAGAGCAATCTCTGTGTGTAAATCCTCAACATAGATTTAGAGTGTAATTATTACTTCCAATGAATTGATCTTTGGGTTTAGAAATTGGACTGCATTCGCACGCAAGGAATATACTGTATAACATGTTTAATTGAAACTCTGCAAAAATGTATCAGTCGATGCTAATCCAAGAAACATCACCTAAATCTGTACAACCATTTATAAATAGCGTATTGCTTATCTGATACAAATTACCTGGTCCATAATAATTGTATGGATTGTATATGTGATTTTCGGCTGATCCTGCTTGGAAAGCATTTGCTTCTTTGACACAAATAACACGTGGAACCTCTAGAGGTCAGTAAAGACCAAATTTAGGAAGAGAAACACACGCGCTGGGGCCAGCCTCTCCTAATCATATTTCCTAAGCTAGAGTGCTTTGTGCGACGGCAGTGCCGAAACAGCGAGGACCCGGTCACAGATTCAATTCGGGGAAGATATTACTCATTCCGCACATGCATCAGATCCATCTCCAGTACAATTGAAACCTGATTCACTGCATGACCCGCAGGGATTTTCAAACCCTGATTGGTGGTTCAGATGTTAATATGAAGAATAAAATAGCATTTTGCATGTGGTTATACTGTGGCCTACAAAAGTTTGGGCACCCCTGTTCAAAAATACTGTTATTGTGAACAGTTAAGCAAGTTGAAGATGAAGTGATTTATAAAAAGCATAAAGTATTTTAGGCAAAAAACATTATTTTATTTACCGTATTTTTCGGACTATAAGACGCACCGGACCATAAGACGCACCCTGGTATTAGAGGAGGAAAATAAAATTTTAGGCAAAAAATGTGGTCATAACACACTTATGTTAGGATTTTATGTTAGGATCAGCTGTTGACACTGTTATGGGGATAATGTCCCCAAATTCTCTACTAAGGTACCCCATCCTGGTCATGATCCTCCTGCCTTGTAAATGATCCCCATCCTTGTATGTTCCTCATCCAGGTATGTGCCCACATCCTGATATGTGCCCCAATCCTGCTATATACTCCCATCCTAATAAATACCCCCATCCTGATAAATACCCCCATCCTGATATGTACCCCAATCCTGCTATGTACCCCCATCCTGATAAATACCCCCATCCTGATAAATACCCCCAACCGGGTATATGGCCCCTATCCTGTGGCACACAAAAAAGAAACGTTTATACTCCCCTTTCCTCGCTCCACGATGACGTCATCGCTGTGCTCACCGCTCTCCACAAACATCAGCGGGCAGGCAGACAGGAGAACATCGCGATGCTGCAGGGATCGGTGGCCGGTGAATATACTTATTCACTGCCTCCCGCACTGATGATGATATGTGGGGGGCAGTGAATATAGCCACACATGTTCACTCGAGGCTGTAGTTGCCAGGGATGATTACAGGGGGTCGGCTGTTTAGTATGCCCCCCGCCCATCATCCCGGCCACCTGTCAGCGCCGACTTCAGGTTTGAGAGATAATGGGTGTCGGGATGCAGTGCATATGAAATGAGGCTAATGAGCGGGCCCACGTGGTCAGGATAGGCGCTGCTACAGCCTGCTCATACCGCCAATAACCCGCCCAACCACCACCACACCCCCCTTCACCGCAGCCATCGGACTATAAGACGCACCCCCCACTTTCCCCAAAAATTTTGAGGAAAAAAGTGAGTCTTATAGTCCGAAACATAAGGGTATATCTTTTAAATTTTTAAATAACCCTCCCAAAAAATGGGCTGATGCAAAAGTTTGGGCACCCTGCATGGTTAGTACCTAGCAGCACCCTCTTTGGGATGTAGTTGTTTATTAGCTTATATACTGTATCAGCTCAGCTTCTGTCCTGCGTTTAATTCCTCTTCATTTCTATAGCCAGTTTTCTCTGCCTTCCCTAAGGCCTCATTCACGTGTCCATGCTTAAGCCCTTCACCCATGTGCGAAACCACACCGACATCTGAATGTGGTCTAAGACTGATCGAAGTTTTCTTGCCTTTCCCCTTTTGAGATCTGTGTACAACCATGGTGTTTTAGGCATGTTGTGTAGTGATAACATTCCTTTCAACAACTATCTGTGTATTATGATACTTTATGCCCAAAATCATAGTTAGACAAAAGACTAAATTGTTATAAAATATCAAAAGAATCAATCCCAGTGCTCCATATAACTGCTGCAGTCAATCTGTTGCGCCTGGTTGATGCGCGGCACCCCCGCATGCTCTTGCTCTCATGCCTTGACAAGGGTGCAGTTCTCCTCACCTGTCTGGTGGGCTCATGCGCCCCATTCCTGCCTCGGGGCCTGCCGCAGCCTCCTCCTGCTTCCAGGCTACACACAGGCCTTCTGGGAGTGCCCGAAGTGTGCGCTCATAGCCACACCCCTTTTCTTAAATGGCCGGCACCCTATTAACCGGAAGTGACCTTTGAGATCAGCAATCTCCCTGAAGGTATTTAAGGCACCCTCCTCTTAGGGGAGGTGCCTGAGCAACATTGCGTATCCGTAGTGCATTGCCAGTTCTCAGGCCCCGTACCTGTCACTATGTCTAGTCCTGCATCATGTGTTCTAGCACCAGTTAACTGTACCTACTAATCTGTGTCTATTCATAGAACCTGCTATTACCACCACTTCTGTGCTGCCATGTCTATGTTACCACCTTCTTGCTACCATGTCAACACTTCTGTGCTGCCACATCTGACTTACCACCTCCGTGCTGCCCCGTCCAGGATACCACATCCTGTTGCCACATCTGTGATTCCTCGTCCACGCCCTTACATCTGTGCACATCCGAACTGAACTTCACGGACTCTTCTTTCCAAAAGAGCTGATCCCACTGGTCCTGGCAGTCGTGCATTTAGGCCCCCTGGGACAGCACCTGGCAGTTCTAGTATAGGGGGTAGATCAAGGTTAGTTTCTCCAGGGGAGTCTGGTGTATGGCCCAGTGGGTCCACTTCCAGATGCACCCCGCTCCTCAGGCCAGTGATTGGCTGCAATGATCATATGACCTTAGGATGTGACATTTTCACTTCAGAGTCAGCAGTGGCCACTGCATAGGGAAAAGGATTAAACAGGTAAATAATGGTTCTTTTATTTTTTTACAACTTCTAATCTTGGACATTTTTTTTTTTAAATTCTGGAATAATCCCTTTAACCTTGGCAAACACAAATGATCTGTGAACCTATAGAGTGAATTACTTTTTTTAAAGGGTGCTTGTCATTAGATTAATTCTGCCCAAACCACATGCAGCACAAATCAAAGCCTGGCTGCACAATTACAGACAGGTATATTTTACGTTTCAGAGAAAATGAATTTTGAAAATCCAATAGGGGTCTATAAAGAGAGATCTGACCAGTTGAATGCAGACCAAATGGCCTATCCCCGCCCTGCTCCAATTGATTGAAAGATCTCTCCCTTGTTTGTTCATATGAATAGACCGTAAATCAACTGGAGCATGACAGAAATGAAGCCATTGGGTCCACATTGGACTAGTGAAGTCTCTCACTATAAACCCCAGCTGGATTTTTAAACTATGTTTTTCATTGAAACGCCAGCGTGTGTCATAGCAAAATTTACATGGCTGCAATCACTCAGCAAAGGCTCTGATTCATGCTGTCTGTGGATTAGGCAGCATGAAACTAATGACAGGTTTTCTTTAATAGCTGATCTAAAAAACTTGATGTTTCTAACAACAATTCAAAATAAATTGTCCTATGATCTTCGTTGAAGGTGTGAATGTTCATGAAGTCATAGTGCGTAGGGATGAGTAAACAGGAATGGAACAGTTAAAAAGAAGTCATTGAAGTTACAGCATAATCCAATGGTGTCATTTTCCATGACACCCATCATTTCTTATGGACCTTTGTTCTCAGAACAAGGCTCCATAGGTCACTCCTGGTCAGTGGGACATTACATCATTGCATTATGTTTGAACTTTGAGGATTTCTTTTTAACTAATAAATTGATGAATGAGGGAGTGTGGGGGTCATTATTCCCCAATTGGATTATATTGGAATGTCAAGGATTTTTTTAAAAATTCATACAATGGTAAACAAGGGACTGTGGGGGAATGTTTAATTAAATAAACTATTTTTTCCTGTGTGTTTTTTTTTTAACTTGCTGGGTTGATCATGTGGTGTCTGATAGACGCCTATCCATTTCTAACCCCTGGGCTTGATAGCAGCTGTCGATTCACAGCTGACATCAACCCCAAAAATATTATCCTGATTGCCACCCCACCAAGGCAATAGGGAAAACACGTCCAAAAAGCCAGAATTGGTGTTTCTAATGGATGCACAACTTTTGTGGTGGCTGCAAGCTGCTATTTTTCGGTTGGGACTGGCCAAATAATGCTGGATCTTCCCAGCCTCATAATACCAGTCCCCAGCTGGCTGCTTTACTTTGTCTGGTTACCAAAAATAGGCGGGGACCCCATGTCATTTTTTAAAAAATATATTCACAATCTACATTTGTTTTCAGGGCAATTGCCCCCATTTTGTTTCCTTTTGCAGCCCCCTGGTCCATACTATGACCATTTCCCAGCCATTTTACAGCACAGAAGTTCAGGTCGCCATTGACTTATATGGCTTTTGAGGTCTGAGGACAAGTCTGGGGGCCCGAAACTAAACTTTGAACTTAACTCCTGCCAAACTTAGCGAATACGAACTTCCATGGGTCTGCTCATCTCTAATAGTGGGCAACTGGAAATAGGCAACAATAAGTGTTTTGAAGACTTAATTTTCAACAGTCTCCACTACATTAGAAAACAACAAAGAAAATATATATAGCTACATTATATCTGCTTGGGGTTAACAGTGGATAGTAAATGGCCCACATTGACCTTCTTGACCTTCTAAAATAACTAATATACATAAATCTTGGTGCATAAATCTTATGCACACAGGCTGGACTGTCTGAAATCACTTTTCTCATGACACAAGGTGACATTATCAATGAGTTTGCTCGCTCCTCCTGCATCAGATGTTAAGAATTTTAACAGCTGAGCCACCAACTCACAGCTTAAAGGGTGAGAGGCATGGTAGGTCAAAGCTAGGATTTCACTAACTTTATACTTCTTATTAATCTCGCTGATATTTGTATAACCTCTTCTCCTACACAGTCTCCTGTTGTATTGTTCAGACAGTCCTAACAGACCACGCATTGTATTATAATGTGTCGATACTAGTAATGAGCAAATCTGCCAAACTTTAAGAATTTAACAGAGAGAGGTAGAAACCGGGTTCTTCAAAGCCGCGCCAATGATCACCAGCCAAAGGATCAGATCAATGAAGCTTTATTATTGCATCGGTATACGCGTTTCAGGATTTGATGTATGCTTATGTCTGATGGTCCTGAGGAAGGGAGCAGGGCTCCTGAAACGCGTAGACAGATGGAATAATAAAGCTTCATTGATCTGATCCTTTGGCTGGTGATCATTGGCGCGGCTTTGAAGAACCCGGTTTCTACCTCTCTCTGTTATCTGCCGCTTTGGGTTGCTGCTGCCTTGGTCAAATTTTACATGCGATTACAGTGGTTGTGACTCTCACAACCACATTTGGTGAGTAGTATTGCTCCCCCATCCTATACCCCTACATACGAGGGTAAGACCCTATTGCGCTTTGTTTTTCCACAGCTTCTTCTATTATAAACTTTAAGAATTTGACAGATTCACTAACATTCGTCTGGAAAATGTGATCCACTTCGAATTTACTCAATGCAAAATTAATGTCCCTTATTTTGCTTTGAATTGTCTCCAAACTACAAAGTATAATAACTGACTTTTTAAAAAAAATATATATATACTCAGCTCCCCCTGGCTGTCCTTCACATATCCCTTCTCACAGCACTCAGTCCAGTCTCCTGGTCCTCTTCTAGTGGCCATCGGTCCTCTCCTATGTTTACTGTAGTCTTCAGCACCACCAACGTTGACGAGAAATGTCTTGATGTCTTGGGCTGATGTACTGTACATTTTAATGTCACAATATTCGTGCAGTAATATACCTGAGGGAAACAAACAAGGTCTAACTCTAAACTATGGAAGAAATATACGGTCTGCACTCAGCCTAATGGAAGGTGCTAGTGGTATAGGACTGTGTCCACAATAAATGTAATCAATGAATTCAATTGTAGAACAGTTTATTGAAAACACTAAAAGGTACATAAAAAATATTTTTCTCTAAAGCGCACCAATCACCAGTATTTTCCTATATAACCTAAAGCCAGTGCTATACTGGCACTATCAGGCTGATTCTATACATACCTTTAGTGGTCAGCTCGGATGTATAGGTTTTGAAACACAAGCAAGTAAAGCTTGTAAAATGAGCAGCTTTTTGAATGACAGCAGCTGCTGATAGCTGGGGAGGGTATTCATAGTGATTCCCGCCTCTGGCCTGTCCATCCTCCCCCTGTTATTTATGCTAATTCTATTATAGAATCGTTTTACTAACTGACTAGAAGGACCTGTGCTGATGTCATACCCATGGGACCAGAAGGGGCGGGGCCTCAGCCAACATAGCTGATACCAGGAAGCAACATTATTTTTCTGTTGGCTGAGGCCCCGCCCCTTCTGGTCCCATGGGTATGACATCAGCACAGGTCCTTCTAGTCAGTTAGTAAAACGATTCTATAATAGAATTAGCATAAATAACAGAAAGAGGATGGATAGGCAGGGGGGCAGGAATCACTATGAATACCCACCCCAGCTATCTGTTGATTGGCAACTGCTGTCATTCAAAAAGTTGCTCATTTTACAAACTTGCTTCTGTTTGAAAACCTATACATCCTAGCTGACCACTAAAGGTATGTATAGAAACAGCATGATAGTGCCAGTATACAACTGGCTTTAGGTTATATAGGAAAATTCTGGTGATTGGTAGACTTTAAGGGACAAAATGAAAGTAACGTTTCGACCCTCCTGGGCCTTAGTCATACAGTCGTTTGTATATAGTGAAAGGAAGGAGATATCAGGAAAAGGCTAAACTGGCCAAAGCTGTATAGATAGCTGTACCAAGGATATGCCAGCGCTCCCACGCTGAAGCTCTGTAAGCAGAAACTTGAGGAAATTGCATGCAGATGGGTAAAAAAAATGGTTAAAGGACATGAAACAGTCTTTGTAAATGATACAGTCTCTAAATGGGATAAAGTCAGCCGTTGGGATCTGAGTTGGGCCAATTATTTTAATAATGACTTCATCCCTGATTCATCACTGCATTTATGCCTGTTTTTATCTAGTTTTGTGTGTTTTGCACCCAATCCATTATATTATTTGTATCTTTTTTGAAGTCTATCTTATGCCTGCTCGCCTGTTTGCAGGGTGAGTTTAGTGAAACCATTTGTTTTTGCCTGATTCATCTACTGCAGCATTTTCAAGATTGGGTTCAGCTCTATTCCAGGAATACTCCCCTAGTGTAATTTTACGCATGGGGTTTTAAAAGTGGCATCTTTTCCATCATTTAAAAAAAAAAAATGTAACTTTTTGCTAATAAATATGAAATAATGGTTATTGACAGGAAAGAAGCCTCTTTTTTTTTTCTTTGCGCCAAATTCATGAACCGCCTGCGCCATTTTTATGAATGTGACACAGTAAATTTCAGCTAATCCTTCAAACAAAAAAAGAATAATTTACTTAAAAAATTGAAATTATTATTTCTTTACTGAAATGGAAAATGCTGCGTTTTTGAAAGAAGCAGCATGTCAATTCTTTCAGCTTTTTTTTTCCACCATTGAAAGCAATGATAAAGTGCAAAAACGTTGGAAAAATGTAACAGCTGCATTTTTGCTGCTTTTGTGGCAAATGAGACTAAAATAGGATGAGTAGACAACACTTGAGAGGAAAAAGAGATATTCAAAAGGATCTAGACACACTCGAACAGTGGGCTGAGAACAGAATAGTTTTTAACAGGGAGAAATGCAAAGTCCTACGTCTGGATAAAAGAAATGTAAAAAGCATATATAGTATGGGAGGAATAGAACTAGGTGATAGCATTGGGGAAAAGGACTTGGCTATAATACTGGATCCCAGATTCAACATGAGCCAACAATGCAGCTAAAAAAGGCCAACAAAATTCTGGGATGTATCAAGACAAGCATTGAACCTAGATCAAGAGAGGTCATTATTCCCCTATACTCTGCCCTGGTCAGACCCCACCTCGTGTACTGTGTAAAGTTTTGGGCGCCCCAATTCAAGAAATGCATTGATAAATTGGAGCAAGTCCAGAGAAGAGCAACCAAGATGGTAGAAGGTCTGCAAACCATGTCATATGAAGAACGGCTAAAAGAACGAGGGATGTTTAGTTTGAAAAAGAGAAGGCTGAGAGGAGACTTAATAGCGGTCTACAAATATATGAAAGGTAGTCACAGTGCAGAGGGAACTACCCTATTCTCATTAAGTACAAGAGGCAATGGGATGAAACTTAAAGGAAGAAGATTTAGATTAGACTTTAGGAAAATCTTTCTGACAGTGAGGGCAGTCATGGCGCGGAACAGGGTACCACGGGATGTGGTGAGGGCAGTCAGATAGTGGATCAGGCTACCACGGGAGGTGGTGAGCTCTCCATCAATGGAAATCTTCAAGCCGAAGCTGGATAAATATATAGCTGGGATGATTTAGGAAAGCCTGCACTCGCAGGGGGTTGGACCCGATGGTCCTTGAGGTCCCTTCCAACTCTACCATTCTATGATTGTAGTTTAAACATGTACTCTGGACGTATTATTAAAACATGAACTGGGCACTAAATAATGAATGAGCGGGATGAGCGCTAGTCAACCCCCCAAACAAATAACACACCAAAAACGCAGCGAAAAAAAAGCATAAAAAAATGCATCAAAGCCTACTTTTTAGAACCAGTATTTTACTGCTAAGAGATCAGGGTTTGCTGCAGAAAAAAAAATGCAGCAAAAACACAACCTGTGAACATAGCCTAACCACTCATGGGGGGGAGGAGGTCAACAAGACCATGCTTATTTAAAGAAAAGGTACAATTTACATTAGTCTGCCTGTAAGACAGATACTTTTGAAATTATACCTTAAAGCAAACCTGTACCTATTGCTGCTCAGCTATTGTAATTGATGGCTATTTATAAGTTACATTTACTTTGCTTACTAAACAAGTAATGTGATCGCCAGTTTAGATACGTGGCAGTTGCAAATGGCGCTCACTGAAAGCTTAGATCTTTCAGCATATAACCTGGGTGTGCCCGGCCTTATGTTCACACTATTGTTCCTGTTTTGTTCTGAGCCCCAGAAAAAGAGTAGGAATTCCTGCAAGAAAACTTTCTCAGAATGTCCAAAACAAGTGACAGGAAGTTTCCCTCCCTGTTCTCATCTTAGTTGTAAAGTAATTAATGAACTGTACGGCAATCAGACATCTGCTGCTCTTTACTGAATACATCCGAGGATAAACATGAGATCTTACAGCAGATTTACAAAATGCTGACTGTGCTTTTTGGAATTGCTGGCCGGCTCTGAGTGATGATTGTGGTTTTCATAGACATATTGTTTTTCCACTTGCATTTACAAGTGATTTTCCACTTTGATTGGCTGATATGTATCTTTTAGTGGACTTATTAATATTAGTATTATTATTATCATCATTATTATTATTATTATTATTACTAATATTTATTTATAGAGCACCATTGATCCCATGTTGATGTACATGAGAAGGGGTTACATACAGAATACATATACAAGCTACATTAGACAGACTAGTACAGAGGGAAGCCTTGCGGGCTTACATTCTATAGGATTTTCGGGAGGAGGCAGTAGGTGGGGTGTAGGTTGGGCGGCAGCTCCGCACGGTGGTGGGGCGGCAGCTCCCACAGTGGTGAGGCGGCAGCCCTGCACGGTGGTGAGGCAGCAGCTCCAAACGGTGGTGAGGCGGCAGCTCCGGACAGTGGTGAGGCGGCAGCTCCACATGGTGGTGAGGTGGCAGCTCCGCACGATGGTGGTGGTGAAGCAGGGAGGTCATTGTAGATTATAGGCATTTTTGAACAGATGAGTTTTCAAGTTCCGTTTGAAACTTGCAAGTGTAGCAGATAATCTGATGTGTTGAGGCAGTGAATTTCAGAAGACTGGGGATGCTCAGGAGAAGTCTTGGAGGCAGTTTCATGAGGAGCAAATGAGAGAGGAGGAGAGGAGGAGATCTTGGGAGGACAGATTATGGATGGCTTTGTAGGTCAGTGTTAGTAGTTTGAATTGTATACGGTGGAAGAGTGGGAGCCAGTGGAGGGACTTGCAGAGAGGAGAAGTGGGGAGGTATTGAGGAGAGAGGTGGATCAGTCGGTCAGCAGAATTAAGGATGGACTGGAGAGGGGCGAGCGTGTTAGCAGGGAGACCACAGAGGAGGATGTTGCAGTAGTCGAGGCGGGAGATTATGAGAGCATGCACTAGCATTTTTGTAGATTGAGAATTGAGGAAAGGACGGATTCTGGAAATATTTTTGAGTTGAAGACGGCAGGAGGTGGTGAGGGATTGGATGTGTGGTATGAAGGACAAGGCAGAGTCAAAGGTCACTCCGAGGCACCGAACTTTGGGTACTGGGGAAAGCGTGATATTATTTATTGTAATAGATCAGGTAGAGAGTGTAGGTGAGATGGAGGAAAGATGATTAGTTCAGTTTTGGCCACATTGAGCTTTAGGAAGCGAGAGGAGAAGACTTACTTCACATATGAAATCCTATAGGGGTGTCAGATGTATCGCCCCTATAAAACGGTTATAAATGACTTTAAGAGGCGATGCTCCCCTGTTTTTCTGTGTTATGAACTGGCGGTTCAGCCGGCGCTCCCCCTCTGAATTGCAGCCTTAAACTAACCAGGTCCAAAAACTGCGGGAAGGGGAATAAGTGCGGGAGAACAGTTTGGGCGGGAACAGGACAAGTCAGGTCGCCTGAGAATATGAGAGAGAAAAGACATTGCATGTGTTCTGCCCGGGAACGGCGGTTTGGGAATAAGTACGCTGCCGGCTGCTAGAGATACAGCAAGCCAGACCGTGAAAAAGCCCTGGTCACCATCATGAGAGTACGGGACTGAGACACTCCTAAGTCAGCAAACCTGAGTAGAAGAAGAGACGTCACCCGGAGGAGTCAGGAGACCCCAGAGACTCATGAGAGAAGAAGAGTTCCCCCCTGGCCTGCAAGTAAACATGCACATTGACAAGTATCACAGCACCTTGCTCCTTGTAGTGGACCTGTTTCCCCTTGACTCTACCTTGAGTCTCTACTTGTGTGCGCACATAATAAGGAATAGCGTAGGCCTCAGTAGTCAGAGCGCAGTAAACGTGCGCCCTAAGTTGCGAGGGTCAGCTAGGTTGTTATTGCAGTGCAGTTGGGAACATTTTGTGCTTGCCTGTTTGTACTGTTGAACTCATATATATATAATAGCTGGGATGACGTATAGTTGGGGCACACCAGTTAGAATGTGCAATGTGTTAAACTCGTCTTGTGTGCCATAATTGAACTCTGCACAGCAGTGGTCCCTTGACCACTGCTACAAGTGATGCTGTGAGCAGTCATCATCACCTCCTGGCCCAATCTTCCCTTGACTGCCAATACAACAAGCACTTCCATCTCTTCGAGAATACAGTAAGGCCCTCAGACATGGACTAAATGTTGCAAGACCTCCTGAGTAGGCTTATGCAGGGTACCCCGCTTCCAGTAGCTGGGGCCTTGCTGTCATGCTAGGTATGGGGAAATACCAAGCAAACGGCGAAAAGGGAGGGAAGGGAAAACCTGTGTCTAGGGGAAGGGGAGATGGTGACCCCTGATAAAACCTTCCACTGGCCTCTAGTTTCCCTGACGTTCTTAGATAGATTCCACACCTATGCAATGAGCAGGATACCTGGCTCTGGCTGAGCCTGAACTAGGTAATGAATGAGCGGAATGAGCGCTAGTCAACCCCACTAAGTCCTAAAGAACACACAGGGAAAACAAACAGGAGAAAGCAAACAAACAACTTATCTCCAAAATTAGGGAGAGGAACAGCAACATACAACTAGAGATGAGCGAACCGGCCGTGGTTCGGCTCGAGTTCGGTTCGTCGAACGGAGGTCCCGTTCGAGTTCGGTTCGTCGAACGTTCGACGAACCAAACTCGAACCTATAGGATATAATGGGAGGCAATCACAAACACATAAAAATGCATTATAAATGTACACATACAGTTAATAAACATTGCCATAACACTTACCGGTCCCCGCGATCCCTCCTGCACTCTGTCTCCTGCCGCTATTCCATCCGATGATCGCTGAATCCTCCCGGTGACCAGCACTGCCAGCAGAGATGCAGGACCTATCGTGACGTCAAAATAGCCATGTGACCAGTCACGTGGCTATTATCTCATTGGCTACAGACTGGTCACATGACTATGACGCGTCATGTAGGACCTGCGAGTGCATCTCTCCGGTACACGGTGCACATTTGTGTATCGCCGTGTACCGGCGACATGCTCTAGCACACGGTCGACTCCTTGTTCCGTTAGGGACCGGCTGACACAGCCGGTCATTAACGGAGATCACCGTTGCCATAGCAACGCAGTTAGCGGTGACATCACCGCTAACCGCGGCTCCGGGAGCACCGTTGCTATGGTAACGCGTCTGTCAGCGTTACCGCTGTTACCGCTAGCAGCACTGATCTCTCATGGAGTGAAGGCTGCACGGGAAGCAGCATCTTCCCCCATGCAGCAGTGATGGAGCAGAGCTGCATTTGTTGAACGAGAAAGACAGAAGACCATGGATCGTGGAGGGCTGACAGGGGGTAATAAAGATGGAGTCTCTAATGTGTCTGTGTATTTATTTCTATTAAAGTATTTTTTCTCTGTGTGGTGTCTTTTTTTTAACCCTTTATTGGAGATTCTTAATGGCCGGGTCAAACGTGCCTGACATTAAGAATCTCTGGCTTAATACTGGCTAGTAAAACAAAGCCAGTATTAACTCATGATTACCCAACAAGCCACCCGGCTCCAGGGCCGTTGGAAGAGTTGGATACAGCGCCATATGATGGCGCTTCTATGAGAGCGCCATTTTCTGGGACGGCTGCGGACTGAAATTCGCAGCAGAGGCGCCCAGAAACCTCGGGCTAACCTGTGCTGCGGATTCCAATCCCCAGCTGCCTAGTTGTACCTGGCTGGACACAAAAATGGGGCGAAGCCCACGTCATTTGTTTTTTAATTATTTCATGAAATAAGTGAAATAATTAAAAAAAACGGGCTTCCCTATATTTTTGGTTCCCAGCCGGGTACAAATAGACAACTGGGGGTTGGAGGCAGCCCATGGCTGCCTGCTGTACCTGGCTAGCATACAAAAATATGGCGAAGCCCACGTCATTTTTTTGGTGGGCAAAAAACTTCTGCATACAGTCCTGGATGAAGTATGCTGAGCCTTGTAGTTCTGCAGCTGCTGTCTGCTCTTCTCCATACAGACAGACAGCAGCTGCAGAACTACAAGGCTCAGCATACTCCATCCAGGACTGTATGCAGAAGTTTTTTGCCCCCTGAAAAAATCATGTGGGCTTCGCCATATTTTTGTATGCTAGCCAGGTACAGCAGGCAGGTACGGCTGCCCCCAACCCTCAGTTGCCTATTTGTACCCGGCTGGGAACCAAAAATAAAGGGAAGCCCTTTTTTTATTATTTCATGAATTTCATGAAATAATTAGAAAACAAATGACGTAGGCTTCGCCCCATTTTTGTGTCCAGCCAGGTACAACTAGGCAGCTGGGGATTGGAATCCGCAGCACAGGTTGGCCTGAGCTTTCTGGGCCCCACTGCTGCGAATTGCAGTCTGCAGCCGCCTCAGAAAAAGGCATTTTCATAGAAGCGCCATCTTCTGGCGCTGTATCCAACTCTTCCAGTACCTGCCTGCTATACCTGGCTAGCATACAAAAATATGGCGAAGCTCACGTCCTTTTTTGTAGTTTTTTGGCAAAAAAAATAAAAAATGCTTCCCTGGATTTTACATTGCCAGTGAAGGTAACACCAAGCAGTGGGGGTTAGCAGCCAGTAGCTGCTTGGATTACCCTTAGCTAGCAATACAAACAATGCCGCGGGAGCCCATATATATTTTTTTTAATTATTTATTTAAATAACTAAAAACAAAATGGGCTTCCCTGTATTTTGATTGCTGGACATCACAGTGCTGTAAAAATAAATCTTTAAAAAAAATGACGTAGTGCTCCGCGGTATTTTTGATTCTCAGCGCAGATAAAGCAGACAGCTATGGGTTGCCACCCACATCTGCCTGCCGTTACCTTGGTTGGCAATCAAAATACAGGGAAGCCCATTAATTTTTTCTATTTAAAAAATAGTTAAAAAAAAAATGACGTTGGGTCCCCCCATTTTTGATAGCCAGCTAGGGTAAAGCAGACGGCTATAGCCTGAAAACCACAGCTGGCAGCTTTACCGTGGTTGGGGATCCAATGTGGAGGTCCCCTCAGGCTCTTTTTTTATAATTATTTTATAAATATTAATAATTACACAATAAAAGTAGGGTCCCCCCCAAATTGGATCACCAGCCAAGGTAAAGCGGACAGCTGTGGTCTGGTATTCTCAGGGTGGGAAGGTCCATAGTTATTGGGCCTTCACAGCCTAAAAATAGCAGGCCGCAGACACCCCAGACGTGGCGCATCCACTAGATGCGCCAATCCTGGCGCTTCACCCCAGCTCATCCCGTGCCCTGGTGCAGTGGCAAACGGGGTAATAAATCGGGTTGATACTAGCTGTAAAGTCACCTGAGATCAAGCCCAGCAGTTTGTGATGTCATGGCATCTATTAGATACCCAACATCATAAACTGTCAGTACTAACAAAAAAAAAAAATCGACAAAAGAAATTTATTTGAAAAAACAGTCCCCAAAACATTTCCTCTTTCACTAATTTATTGTAAGAAAAAAAATAAAGGGGTCCCACGACGACTCTGGATCTAGAATATGGGGGGGAGATACTCAGGGAACGTATCCCCCATTTTCTAGGAGTGCAGACCCTTCATGTGAGGAGTGCGGGTGCAATGAATCTGCACTCACTCTCCCCGGGTCCACAGCAGCAGAGTCCATGTCATAATGGTTGTTACCAAAGCTGCAATGCCCTGCTCATGAGGTAAGGGCATGCCTAATCAGGAGAACTATTCTACATTTCCAAATATTGGTATTTGCTGACATTATTGCTATTCCACCTAGTATATATTGGGGATAGGATCTTGGAGATGGAATACCCCTTTAAGTCCAGTTATCCAGCTGAATGAATACTTAACAACAGAGCTCGCTATTTAGATGTGTTTTCTTGTGGCGTATAACGGACTCTCATGTTTGGTAGTCGTGCAGCAGGGAAACTATAAAAGCAAATCCCTCCATTTGGAAATGTAGTATATAGCTCTCCTGATCAATTATGTTCCTTACCTCATGAGCAGGGCATTGCAGTAATAATAATAATTTATTCATTTATATAGCGTTATTAATTCCATAGCGCTATATGTCTTTGGAGTGTGGGAGGAAACCCATGCAAACACGGGGAGAACATACAAATTCCTTGCAGATGGTGTCCTTGGTGAGAATTGAACCCAGGACCTCAGCGCTGCAAGACTGCAGTGCTAACCACTGAGCCACCGTGCCGCCCATTTAGCTTACAGATGCATAACCACCACTCACTGTGTCTGAACACAGGAAGCTGAGCTGACATCCGCTTTGTGCATGCGGCAGCGTCTATTGTGAAGGAGAGGGCCGTGGGGGGATCAACGCTGCACAGGTACCGTGAGACACCGGGGAACACCGGTGGGGTTATAGGGGGTGACCTGGCAGGGCCTGGGGAGGAGTTTTCTGTCGCATGTGTCATGGCACATGCGACAGAAATCAGAGGAGTAGGGTGAATGCGGCCGGCGCGCTGCTGTGCGCGCGGCCATCTTGGATTTCTGGGAGGGCATCAGGGGGGGCACTTTGGCGACACCGGGGGACCGGAGAGGACCGGGGAGGAGATTTATCATGTTTGTTCATGCCAGATGGGAGATAAATAATTTTTTACCGGCGCTGTCATCTGTAACGGGATCATCGGTGTACGGTGTATACCTGTGATCACGTGAGCGGGGACCGGAAAAAACGTCCTGAATCATGATCTCCAGGGTCTCAGCTAGCCCTGAAACCCCGGAGATTTTCTGACGCCGGGGGGCGTTATTCACTTATTTCTGCCTGCTGTTTATAAACGGCAGATCAGAATAAGGCTACATTAACACGACCGATCCATTTTTGCGATCTGCAAAAAACAGTCCGTTTTTTTTCACGGGTGCATCCGTGTGGCATCCGTTTCCGTTCCGTAGATGGTCCGTATGTCATCTGTTTGTCATCCGTGTGCCTTCCGTTTTTTTTGTGTACTGCAAAAAAACTGAAGGAGGGTAAATGCATAAGTTTACCCAGGATCCATAGCTTCATCCTACATGAGGCGGTCACATGTTTACTCCAGTGCCATTTTCTACTGCTTTTCACAGCGTAGAGCGCTCTGGTGATTTTCTTGTGCTTGTGCACTTCATATCAGTCTTTTCTGTCATTATAATGGCAGAAAGACACATAATGTCCCACTCTCCTGCATTTTGTAATTTTGCACCCTTTGGTGCCTTTCATGTGGCACTAAGGGGTGCTTAGCTTTGTATTTAGCCAAAAAATGAAAAAAAAAAATGACGTAGGGTTCCCCCTATTTTTGTAGCCAGCTAGGGTAAAGCAGACGGCTGCAGCCTGCAGACCACAGCTGGCAACCTCACCTTGGCTGGTAATCCAAAACTGAGGGCACCCCATGCTGTTATTTGAAATTAAATAAATAATTAAAAAAAAAAACACGTAGGGGTCCCCCCAAAATTGGATCACCAGCCAAGGTAAAGCAGACAGCTGTGGTCTGATATTCTCAGACTAGGGAGGTCCATGGTTATTGGACTCTCCCCAGCCTAAAAATAGCAGGCCGCAGCCGCCCCAGAAGTGGCGCATCCATTAGATGTGCCAATCCTGGTGCTTCACCCCAGCCCATCCCGCGCCCTGGTGCGGTGGCAAACGGGGTAATATATGGGGTTAATACCAGATGTGTAAGGTCACCTGGCATCAAGCCCTGGGGTTGGTGAAGTCAGGCGTCTATCAGATACCCGACATCACCAACCCAGTCAGTAATAAAAAAAAATAGACGACAAACATATTTTTATTTGAAAAAACACTCCCCAATACATTCCCTCTTTAACCAATTTATTAGAAAGAAAAACAAATCCAGGTCTGGTGTAATCCAAGGGGTTGCCATGACGATCCACACTGTCCCAGTCAATGAAGAGCAGGATGTTCCCCATTGGCTGGGAGAGCAGTGCAGTGACCTGAGCTAACATCAATGGGTCAGTCCAGGTCACTGCAGGGCATGACAAGTGCTGCTGTCAGCGAGGTACATTACCTGCGCTGATCTCCTGCACTGCCGACAGCACCTGTCACTGAGTTCAATGACCGCCGCCTTCACAGCCAAGTATCGCGAGAGGCCCGTGACATCACCGCTAGTCAGTCTCGGGTCGGAAGCGAGAGAAGGTGATGTGACAAGCGGCGGCCATAGAGGACAGTGACAGCGCTGAGGTCGGGACTTCATCACCGCAGGTAAGCCGAGCGGGACCATGTGTGCAGAGTGACAGGAGGACGTCAGTGTCGTGGACTGCATGGCTGGGGACGTGTGTGTGTGTGTGTGTGTACATGCCGCGTTCAGGAGGGGGCGGAGTGAGCTGAGCGGGGAAGTGTGGGCTTCCTACACGTAACTAGGATAAACATCGGGTTACTAACCAAAGCGCTTTGCTTGGATACCCGATGTTTATCTTGGTTACCAGCTTCTGGCAGGCTGCCAGCGATGGCTCCTGCACACTGTAGCTGTAAAAAGCCCTGCTTTTTGCTGCTAGAACCGTTCTCGAACGTATCTAGAACTATCGAGCTTTAGCAAAAAGCTCGAGTTCTAGTTCTATCTAGAACACCCCCAAAAATCACTCGAACCGCGAACTGGAGGACCTCGAACCGCGCTCAACTCTACATACAACGTTTCTCTAAATGATTACAAGCTGACTGCTTGCAATCAGGATGTATAGAGACTTAACTCTTTCACCAGCAACATACCAAGGGGAAAGCATAGACACAAAGGGTGAGGGATAATGATTAGCAGCTGAAAAAAAAGATCTCTACAGTGTCCTAAAGGGAAAAGAATAAACCCTAACAGAGAAGACTCACAAAACTCCATTCACAACACAGAGGAAAGGATTTCATATCAAGGAGCAGTTTGTGCAGCCAAACGCAGCAACCTTCTGCATCCAGGCACTACAAAGTTGTCTGTCAACCATGACACACTCGTGACAGTCACTTCGTAAACATGATCTGGTCCAGTTGAAGCAAGATGTTCATCCCCAATATCTCTGGCACATCTTCTTTAATGGGCTCTGGGACTAACAGGATTCCTTTCCTTCCTACATCTTGGCCATGGACCCGAACCTTCACCGCACAACCCACGTAACCAGGATAGGTTTGCTGGATGGTGGCAGTCTCCCGGATCAGGGTCTACTTCTCTAGCCTAGCCAGCACCTGGAAGTGTTGATTGAAGTAGGCTTCAGGCATCGTTGTTACTTGTGATCTGGTGTTCATCAAACAGTCCACAGGAACACCTTGGAATTTGGCATACAGGATGAAACTTCCCGCTATTAGATGTTTGTTATCATGAGGAGTGGCCTCCCCCACAGCATGCCACACTACTGCGGGGGATGGTAGTTTAACAGCAGGTCTTGTCAGGCTTGGGTGTCATTCTAGTGTCATTCTGGCACCATTTGGCAAGGTGCCCTCGGTTTCTGCATCTCCACGACTGGACCTCTTCTGTTCGCCAAGGTACGCCCCGGATCTGGCTTCCAGGTTCTAGGAGTTAATGGTAAGGGTCTGAAACACACTGGCCACACACTAAATGGGTAGAGAAAGGGTTGCATGTACATGGGAAACCAGGATGACATGGGCTCATTGCGGAAGTCAAAGGACAAATCCAGCAAGGGAGCTGTTCCACTGAATAGGAGGTCTCAAGGGAGGAGATATGTCCCATTTTTGTTCCATCCGGGGCAACTTCTCCTGCATACTGGTGAGAGAGGTCTGTAGGCCCTGCACCATCTGGACTACTACCGCTTCTCTGTTTGGGCTTCCCCCAGGGTTAGTGGTGTAGATGTGCACCACCCTGGAGTCAGAACTCTCCTTTTTGCATCGGGCTACTGCCTCAGCCAGGATTTGCTGAAACGATAGAGCTAGGTCTGCCCAGACTTGATCTGACAGAACTCGCCTTAAGGGGGTATTGTACAATCCCGGTATAAACTGATACTCTAGTCGGCATGGTTCATGCCACTGATCCCATCCGCTTCCTTTTTCTGTACCTCTACTAATACCTCTTGCAACGCCATTGCATACTGGGAGAAACCCTTTTCCTCATGCTTCAGCCCAGAAGTGTTTCGCACTAGCGCTCTAACCGTATATACTTCCAATCAGTATTCTGAGCCTGATGAAGAGCCCTGAGTAGTCTTGAAATATTGCTATTATTACCATCTTGTCAGTTAGCCATTAAAAGGTATCAACCACTGAGAACTCTCAGGTCAGAGGGAAGAAGACAGACAGACACAGAGCTTGAGGATGAGATCCAAGAAAGAGGAGGGGGACAATTCGAGAGATAGTAAACCACACTGAGAGCAAGGAAGGAAAGGAAGGTCTTGTCTGTCATTATGGTAGGAAGAATAAAGTGAACTTCCTAGTTGGCTAAGTGAGCTCTGGTATCATGTGTGTTACTGACTGTCTACAACTAGGAATGAGCAAACCAGAACTGTACCCCGAACACAGACATTTTACTGTATTTCCGGTTCCAGTTCGGGTTTGTAACCAGAATGAAGCTTGTTGAAAGATTGCACCGCAGCCAATCAGCAAGCTTTTAGGCTGTTGGCACTTCTGGAGTCATCACAGCAATTTCAATTATTGGCATGGCTGTCATTGGCCAGGGATATCACTGTAAAAATAAAAAAAATGACATGGGCTACAAATGGAAGTTACATGGCAGGAAGAGCAGTATAGCTATATGTAGCGCCCTGGAAAACCAGGTAGTTGAACATGTAGGCCCCCGCATAACACCCATCCCACGAAGGGTTAAATCAGCTGACCTGAAACCCTAGTCACCCCCCTCAGGGAAGGACGGACACACCAGTGGGTGGGACCAGGCGGAAAGGGAACGCTCACCTAGGGGTCTGGAGAGCCCGGGGTGGGAAAAACAGAGCAGATCAGTTAAGGTATAGTTCAAGTGAGGAGTGAAATCTGCAGGTGCCAGGGTCGGAGCCCTGACACCTTGGCTAGGTGGCAGATGGTTGCCAGAGTCTGCAGGAGACGGGAAGACGGAGATCCGAGGTGGACCGGGACAGGGTTGGAGCCCGCCGGTAAAGACACCGGAGAACCGACCCGGAAACCGTATGCACAGAGGGGATACTTGGACCCTGAAGCCAGGACCGGCACCGACGGCCTAGCTAATTAACCAATCAAGGGCAGGATTTTAAGTCCTGTCCCAACCTAAGTCCCGAAAAGTAGACAACCACCCACCTAGAGGAATAGGGCAACCGCAAAGGCCCGTAGATCCCAAGGGTCAGCGTCAGACGGGCATGGCTCCCAACCAAAGGACCGGGAGCAGACTCCCACGTTTCACACCGGCAAGTCCTACCTATGTGGTGCCCTGGACAAGCCAGGACATCACAGGTACTGCAACAACACACGCCACACCCCGGTTAGGGGTTAGAGTGAAGAGAAGCCAGCACCATCCGGCAGGGCCTACGGACCCCGACCAGGCTAGGAGTCGCCATTAAACCGGTCAAATCCGTCAGCGACGGGAACCTCCGGGGTTTCCCAGCAGTAAAGACCCGACTGAAGGCAACCGTCCAAACCGTGAGGGAGAGAAAGCTACCGACAGAGCTAGAGCGCCCAGGGCCAGAGCCTGCGGGCAAACAGGGGCTCCCTTAGCCAACCAACCGCTGGGGAGCGGGTTACCGGTGGGAAGCCATCGGAGCCAAGAACATAATACCGTTGCAGGGAGAGACAGTTACCGCCAACCTACCGGGAGTGACCGTCGCAGCCATCTGTGGGACTCGTCCATCCAGCCGTTTGTTTTACCAGAGACTCCGTGTGCGTTACTGGCTGAGTAAGTACCACCGTGCCATCTGGCACTGCACTGCCCCGCGACCCTGCATCCGGCCAGGCCCCGCAACCCACCTTACAGACAACAACTCCGGGCCCCGGGACTGCCAAAACCCCCCCTACCCACGGAGGGGAGAGAAACATCTCAGCTGCTCCCTGCCATCGTTCCCGGGATCCCCATACAGAGCAGCGGTGGTGCCCCAACCTCACCACACACCGTGGGTGGCGTCACAAACCGACATCCCAAACACCAACCAACCATCCTTTCACTCACGGGCGAGGAGCGCCGCTCGAGTCCCTGGATCCGGCCCAACGCTCGAGCCACCGAGCAGCAGCAGCAGCGCCGGACCCGAGCGTGGTGAGCGCAGTGCCCCGCCGCCCGCGACACCTACAACACACTGAGTGCAGAGGAGAGAGACTTTGACTACAAACCGGGGTGTGGGATCAGATACACCCGTCTGCGGCAACCGGCCACCATCACCTTGTTTTACCACAGGACTTGTGTGCTTTATTCGACCGTGAGTAACATCCCCGGCCTGGCCGGGTGCGCCGGCCCCTGCACTCACTATCCTCAGCATAGAGACACTGGGCCTCGGGACATCCATCCCTAGCCACGGAGGGGTTAACATCCAGCTGCCAGCCCAACGTCCCCGGGAGCCCTGCAACGGCAGCGTTGGTGCTACATCTCACCACACACCGTGGGTGGCATCACAGATATCTTACAAACAATCCCGTATAAATACGTCCCCCTTTTATTCTGAGTGTCCGCGCGACCCCCGGGTCCGGAGAACCCCTCGAGCCACACCATAGATCCGGATCCAAGCAGCACCGGCTGCTGGCACGGGGGCGGCACATATATATACCATGTATCTCGGAGGATCACACTGCAGTCCGACTCTTCCGGGCCCACTTATTAAGGTTCATCAAGATTTACTACTTTCCCCACCCACCCTTGATTCCAGTGTCTGTGATGGTTGCAAACTGCTATACACGCCTCCCATCCTGTGTCCACATCTGTGATTTATTGCAGTCAGTTTGCTGTATGGTAGTGTAAAAAGAAATAAATAATTTTACAAAGTTCCTGCCACATTTTGATAGCAGCGCAGGAAAAATAACACTTACAGGCTGCAGTCTGTGAGCTTTACCATGGCTGGATATAATAATAGGGGGGATTCTACGATGTTTTTTTTAAAATTATTTAAATAAATAATTTTTTAAAAAGGTGTAGGTTGGCCCTCATTTTTTATATCCAGCCATGGTAAAGCAGACAGATGGAGGCTGGTATTATCAGGATGAGAGGAGCCTAAAAATACCTGCCTGCAGCTGCTCAAAATCCTGGCATGTTAACCAGTTCATCCCAATTGCCCTCATGCGTTGGCAATCGGGTAATATACCGAGTTAATGACAGCTATGATTTGTCAAAAATTGACAGCTGTCATCAAACCCTGGATTAGTAATGGGAAGCGTTTTTGAGATACCCCCATTACTAGTACTGTAAGTGAAAACAAATAAAACAAACGTCGAAAAAATCTGAAATAAAATGCACACACCCTGGGACTTTGTATGGATTACGTCGGATCTGCAAGAGTGTTTGGGGGGGTAATAAAATGGTGAAAGAAGGTGCGTGTATTTTATTTCAAATAAAAGATTTTTTCGGTGTTTGTGTTTTATTTCTTTTCACTTACAGGATTAGTAATGGGAGGTTTCATTGACCCCTCCCCATTACTAATCCAGGGCTTGATTGCAGCTCACAAATCATAGCTGTCATTAACCTCTTATATTATCCCGATTGCCACTGCACCAGGGCAATAAGTATGAGCCTGGTAAAGAGCCAGAATTATCACATCTAATAGATGGACCAACTGTGGGCAGCTGCAGGCTGGTATTTTTAGGCTGGGATGGTCAATATTCATGGCTTTTACCATCTTGATAATACCAGCCTGTATCTGTCTGATTTATTGTGGCTGGATATCAAAAATGGTGGGATACCTACAGCTTTTTTCATAGTTTATTTTGATATCCAGCCATGGTAAAGCTTACAGGTAGGGGTTGCAGCCTATAGGTGTTGTTTTACCCACGCTTTTGTTGCTTTTTTATATTATATATAGTGTAGGGACCTACAAGCATGAGGTTCCCGTGATGAGGGTTGTAGGCTTCCGTCTTATGGCCATAACACTAACTAAAAACCTCATATTTTTTGTACAGGATATAGCCAGGCCCCTTTTTGTTAGGCCTTGCTATTAGAGTTCCTGTTCTTGTATGATGCGCAGTTTGAGTACGGTTTGGCAGCCCACCTGATCTAATAGTACGGGCATCGCCTAATAGGCTGCGGGTTTGTGACTGTGCATCTGCAAGTGTGAACAGCGCTCTATGCAAGCCATCAGTGTGCAGTTTTATCATCCAGCAATCGCCCCCTCCATGTTTGGAAGTGCGTGTGTGATTTGCTCCTACTGCATCTGTGCCACTCCCATGTCAGCAGCCGTGCTGCTCGGATCCGGATTCGCGGTGTCTCAAGGGGCGTCCGGACCCGGGGGTCGTGCGGCCACTCAAATGAAGGGGGGTTATTTACAAGGGGAGTAGTAGAGTTCGTGATGCCACCCGTCGTATGTGGTAATTAGCAGTACCACCGCTGCAGTTGGGAGCACTCGGGGTGATGGAATGGGGCAGCCAGGTGTTAGAACCCTCCATGGGTAGGTGGGATGCCCCAGGACTCAGTGATGGTTATTGGGGAGTGCCGTGGGGAGCCAAGAGGGACACTTTCGTACTCACACAGTCCACAAAGCTGACACCGACAACTGGATAAACCAAACTTCTAGACACCGCTGCCGCTGAGGAGAGCTAGTTTGGCTCCCGTCCCCGATGGTATTGCCTGGTGATCTCTGACCTTCCTCCTGGCACTTAGTTCACTTCTTGGTTGGCCCCGGTAGCATAAAACTAGTTGGGTCCCGCTCCCCAGTGTGGCTAACTGTGGGAGCTTGCTCTCAGGGTTCATGTTTGGGATTTTCTGGACTGTTTTAGTGGAATCTTTAGCGGATCTTGAGGTCTCCGTTCTCGTCGGGTCAATTGTCAGGTTGCCTGAAGCTACTCCCTGACCTAGGGTCCACGTACCCCATCGTGCCCTGGTCCCAGCCCAGTGATGGTACAAGGCCGCCGGCTGTCCTCCTCGACAGTTCCGTGCCCCTTGTCACGATCCCCTGCGAACGGGGGTCCAGCTCCTACTAGGCCCAGACCACCGTCTGCCACCTAGTTACTTCCAAGGAGCCCGGCTCCTGACCTCCTCTCACTTCACTCTCCAACTCAACACCTTCCTTTCAACTCACTCACTGACACTCCTGACCTTCCCAACCAACCCCCCCAAGTGAGCGACCCTATTCCACTCAGGCCGTCCACTGTTGTGTCTGGTGGGTGTGGTGCAGAGTGTACCTACGAATTTAATTGGCTGATGTAGGCAACACCATGTAGTTGGGGACCCATAACCAAGGAGGAGGTGGATATTGCACAAAGGGGCAGATTGCAAAATACCCTGTGACGACCTGATAGTCCAGGGCATCACGCACCTGTGATGCCTCCACCTAGTGGGGGCTTAGCTGTATCCTGCCGGAGTAGTAGTTTTTGGCCTAGGCAATGTACAGCTACAGTTCCATCTTTGCTGTAAGTAATTTACCCATGCTGGGTATCAAAATAGGGAAGAAGCACACATCATTTTTTTAAGTATGTATTTATTTCTTTTTTACACTACTATACTGCAAACTAATTGCAACCAATCACAGACACGGACACATAGTGGGGGGGTCGCGTATAGCAGTCTGCAACCAATCACAGAGAGAGGCATAGAGGGTGGGCGGGTGAAGCAGTGAATATTGATGAACTTTAATAAGCGGGCCTAAAAAAAGAGTCTGACTGCAGTATGATCCTCTAGGAAACACGGTATGTATAACTATCCTGCGCTTACTACCATTTAACTTCCATTTGCAGCCCCCTATCTCTTACTACGGCTGATTTAGAGCCATTTTATAACCCCAAACTTCTTGTCCTCATTGACTAGTATGGGGTTCATTGCTTGGGGTCAAATTTGGAGTCACATTCGAACATCAAACTCAAATTTTTGTTTAGTTCGTGCTGATTCGGCGAACACGAATATCCACGGGTCCGCTCATCACTATCTACAACGGGGACCGCCAGTGGGATGACAAACACCATGTACCCCACCCGAAGTTCCATAAGCACCCAGAGTCTCCTTAACGAAGGAATTAGGTGTCCGTGCAACCCAGACCTGACATCTGCATTCACTGAGGCGTGTACACCCGGCTTGAGAGGCGCACTGATGCTGCTCAAATTAACCCCGTGTACTGATTTGCGATGATGCCGGCACATGGACATCATGTTATCACGCACACGGGCATAGTAACATGGAAAGAGGGCCGACTAGTGTGGGGAAGCAACACCCATTCGACTAGTCAAGGCCCTAAATTGCATACAAAAATCTAAAGTAATAAATAAATGCTTTTTTACTTTTTTTTATTTTAGAGAATTATATTATACAGGGCTCGGTCATTAACGTACAAAGTGGCTCAGTCCTCAAGGAGTTAATTAAAATTTTATAAAGAAATATACACATAGGATGTAGTATTTTATCACCAGTTGCGTAGATTACATTTGCTACAGGGGATATTTGTGTAACTTCAAGTAAGGTGCTAACAGGATGTAGAGTGGAATTGAAATTGAATTTCGTTAATCGACACTTATTAAAAAGCAATTAACAGGCCCTGCCAAAGCTGATTGCCTGAAGTTTGGGAGTTTTCTTATGGAAAGAGACAATTCTGACGAACATTCATGTAACAATGGTATAGTATTAGGTTATAACTTGCCACTTATAATGATTTCTCTTTGGCACAACATACTGAATTACGTGAATTGGTTATTGGCACAGCAGGCCTGACAGGTCGTCCACTACATCCAGTTCTACCACGATTTACTGATGAGCGAACCCAGACTGTAAAATTTGGGATCCGTGACGGTTACCTAGTATCTGTGCACAGATTCAAACATAGAGTTTTCAGGGAACTCTTGGTAACTATCTGAATTCAACCATCTGGAAATTAAAAAAAAATAAAAATAAAGGAAAAAGAAAATACCCAGCCATAATAAAGCCAACAGCTGGGGCTGGTATTCTTGGGCTGGGGAGACCCATGGTTATTGCTCCCCCTAGCTTAAAATTAGCAACCTGCAGCCACCCACAATTGTCACATCTATTAGATGCGAGAATCCCGACACTTTACCCGGCTTATCCCGATTGCTCTGATGCAGTGGCAATCGGGGTAATATAATGGGTTAATGACAACTCACAGCTGCCACTAAGCCCTAGATTGGCAATGGGAGGCATGTATGAGGACCCCCCCCATTACTAATCTGTAAGTGAAAAGAAATAAACACAAATAGATAAATCCTTTATTTGAAATAAAATACAAAAAAGTCACCCGCTTTCTCCAATTTATTAACCCCAAACACCCAATTCTGACGTAATCCACTTGAAGTCCCATGACAATTCTGGTTCTGCTACTTACTGAAGTCACAGCACGTGGGCACAGAACATGTCCACACGCTGTGGCTTCAGGCAAAGGCTGACTGAGCCGCAGCTCTGAGCGGTGACGTCAATCATGACATACAACAATCAGTGGAACCAACTTAGGGACATTATTGGTAAACATTGGTCTGTTTTACAATCCTATAAAAGAAGTTATCATCATCTCCACTAATAACAGCTAGGAGATCTAACAATCTACGGGACATCCTTGTTCATAGTCACTACAATCCGGTAAAATCAGAGAATCCAATTTTCCATCCTGAAATCATGGGGTTCGTTCCATGTGGATTATGCAAAGGGCGTGCTTATCACACCAAATCCAAAAAAATTTCAAATTTTGATGGATCCAAGGAATATCAAATTAGGAAAAGAATATCGTGTACTTCTAAGGGTGTGATTTATGTGGCTGAATGTCTCTGCAGAAAAATAAATATATGTGGGTTTCACAATGAGAGAAATACACATTTGCACAAGAGAACACTTCAGGGACATTGAAAAAGCTAAAGTGAAGGATGATGTGATGCGCCCACGGGATCTCTGGGGTTACTCGTCACCAGGCCGGTGATGTCAGTTTGGGATGTCACAGTGGCTCAGTTCCATGATCCCGTTGGTGTCAATAAAAGATGAGGGGGTTGGGGATGTTGGGAGTAGTTGTCTTGTGACGCCACCTGTGGTATGTGGCCAATAGGGAAGCCGCCGCTGCAGAGAATCTCTCTGTTCTGGGGCGGATGGTAACACAGCTTACATGTTGCAGCTCTCCACAGGTAGGGCTAGGCTCCAGGGAGGATGATGGTGGTAGTAGTCTATGGCGCCGGAGCGCTGGGACAATGGCGCCGGTAAAGATGGGACGACACAGAGGTTGCAGTTCCAGGTATTTACTCACTGTAAGGTTGTCACCCTTGAAGCGCCGGTTCCCGCTGTGATGGGCTTCAGACGATCCTGGATAGGTCAGAGGCCAGAACCGGTGCTGTGCATTGTGAGCCATTCTTCCTTGCGCTATGTTTGGTGAGTCCCTGCGGCTTGAAGCTTCGCTGGGACCTCGTATCTTGTTAGTTTTTCCTGTCCCATATAGCAGTCAGCACGGGTCCGTTATTGGGCCGTGACTTGGACACGACTCCTGGCTCTATGTGCTGCTTTGGCCCGGGCACTTGTGGTGGGCCAGGAGTCTTGGAATCCCCTTCCCGGTGGATTTGTTAGAGGGACATAAAGTTCCCCCCAACCTAGGGCTCCGCACCCCGTCTGCGCTGGTCCTGAGGGAGCTATTAAGCTCTCCCCTCAGCGACCGTGTAACTCCTGTGTCTCACATCTTCCCTGTCTGTGACTGTTCTGACTCAGTGTGTGTGTGTGTCACCTGACCGCCAGTGTCTAGCTCTACCCCTCCGGGTTGCTCAACTAGTGGGTGGGAGGTCCCATTCACTATGGTGACCATCCAAATGAACCTACCTTAACCCAGTCCCGGGGGAAGGGCAGCTGACTGTGTGTTATGGTGGATTATGGTGTTTTACCGGCAAAGACCTCCTTCGTACCCGGGATGAGTGCTGCACGTCGGCCGAGGTGCAGTACCCTGTGGCGACTGAAGCCTCAGGGGCGCCACAGATGGCTTACTAAAAACTATACCGAGGCACTTTAAAACGCACCATAATTGTAACCCAATATTTCTCAAGGTGAAAGGAATAGACCAGGTAAGTATGGGGCACAGAGGAGGTAATTTGGGTAATACTTGGCTCAAATAGAGAGCCGGTGGCTCTATAGATTGGGAAGCTTGACTCCCAGTGGATTAAATTAACAATTTGGTCTTGGTGCCTACCTATAAATGTCATCATTTTATATTTTATATTCAATTTTTTATATCTTATGCAGAGATTTCTTTTTTAGGGCTGTTTTTTTTTAATGGGTTAGTTTTTCTTAATAATAAATCTTACTTGATTTTAATGTGTTTTTATTCTATTTACAGCAGTCATATTCTAATAACTTTCTTTCTTGGAGCGATGACTTTTGTGAGATGAACAATGACTGGTTATGGACATTAGAGGCTGAAGGATACTTCGAATATAGAAGAACTGAGAGTGTTTTTTTTTTTTTGTTTTTTTTTTGTCAATCTGAGTCACTATTGACATTAATTTAACATCAGGAATTAATTATATTTACTTTGGTCTTATTATTCCTCTGTTTATTTTATTTTATTCACTTACCTTACTGAATGTTCACATTTACAACTCAGCATTATTGTCCAAGTCACTATTTACTTATACATTTTATTATTAGGCTTTTCTTATTTTCACTCAGATACCATTATTTCACTGTTTATTGTATTTATGTGCTTTATTGTATGTTCACATTTTCAACTTAGCACAAATGTATCACCATACACTTACACACACATTACACATTTACATCATTATTTATATATTCTGTACAGTCACCTTTTAATGTCCCTGTGCTCGCCTTAATTTTTAGTAATTAATTTTACTCTCATACACATTTTTCACTGTTCCATATTTCACATATGAATACCACTTTCTCTCGTTCCCCTACTCATATATCCTCCATTGTTCTCGTAGTTCTCCCACAACTTCACGTTTCTAGCCAATCACGCAGTCTAAAGGGGGCTTTAAACGCAACGACATTGCTAGCGAGATGCCATTGGGATCACGGAATTTGTGACGCACATCCGGCCTCATTAGCGACGTCATAGCGTGTGAAACGTATGAGCGACCGCTAACGATCAAAATTACTCACCTAATCGTTGAACGTTTAAATGTCGTTCTAATCCCAAATATCATTGCTGTTGCAGGACGCAGGTTGTTCGTCGTTCCTGAGGCAGCACACATCGCTACGTGTGACACCCCAGGAACGAGTAACAACACCTTACCTGCGTCCTCCGGCAACGAGGTGGGCGTCACTTTCTTTCGGCTGCTCTCCGCCCCTCCACTTTTATTGGACGGCTGCCGTGTGATGTCGCTGTGACGCCGCACGAACCACCCCGTTAGAAAGGAGGCGGTTCGCCGGCCACAGCGACATCGCTAGGCAGGTAAGTATGTGTGACGGGTCCTAGCAATGTTGTGCACCATAGGTAGTGGTGGGTGCTTTCACCAGCGACATCCCTAGCGATGTCGCTGCGTGTAAAACAGCCTATACCCTATGCGCATGCGTTCCCATGATGATCCGTCATCTCCCGAGCCCTCGGCACACGTGACCGCAGTGCGTTTCACCTGCGTTCCATGCCACGGGCCGTGCTTTAAGACCGGTTCACCAGTGGGATTCATGCGCCACACGTGAGTAGTGTCTAGCATGATTACACACACCTCCTTTCTCATTGGAGGAAGGCGATATTCAAAGGCCCATTTCCTACACTTTAGGACTTTCTGTCCATACATTAGCACTTGGCAGGATTACCATTTCACCAGTCAGACCAATAGTAAACTGACTATTTATTAGTGAATGCTATATGTGTAAGATAGGTTTATATTGACCATATACATTTTTAGCACTAACAATTTTGATACTTATTTATTTCCATATGCTTTGATATCTGTGCCTGTTTATTTATTACAGTATATCAAATTATAGACTGTTACTGTGTCCCTCCTTTTTGAATCCTCATTATGCATAATTTTTTCTTAAATGTTAAGATTTTTTTCAATAAAAATCTATATTTTAAATTTTACTCACTGTGTTTTTGCTGGAGTTATCCATATGCCGGCATCACACGGTACGATCTATCGTGCGATCAACGAGCGATCGTACCCGCCACCGTCGTTTGTGCGTCATGGGCAATTAGTTGACCATGGCGTACAAAGTCGTTAACCCCCTGTCACACGCACTTACCTCCCGGACGACCTCTCTGTGGGCTGCGAACATCCTCTTCCTGAAGGGGGAGGGAGGTTCGGCATCACAGCGACTGGCCAATAGAAGCGGAGGGGCGGAGATGAGCGGGATGTAACATCCCGCCCACCTCCTTCCTTTCTCATTGCCGGCGGGACACAGGTAAGCTGTGTTCGTCGTTCCTGAGGTGTCACATGGAGCGATGTGTGCTGCCTCGGGAACAATGAACAACCGGAGCACAGAAGGAGGACCGACATTTTGAAAATGAACGACATGTCAACGAGCAACGATAAGGTGAGTATGTTTGCTCGTTCACAGTCATTTGGAAGTGTCACACGGTACGACATCTCTAACGATGCCGGATGTGCGTCACGAATTCCGTGACCCCGCCGACATATCGCACGATATATCGTACCGTGTGACGCCGGCATTACTCCAACAGTTGTCTAAAATTCTATAAATAATGAGCTACCTATTCTGACTTATTGTTGATAATTAATTACTTACTGAAGTCACAGGACGCAGGCACAGAGCATGTCTGCACGCTGTGGCTTCAGGCAAAGACTGACTAAGCCGCAGCCGTGAGCGGTGACGTCAATCAGTTTATTTGCAGTCACAGCTGAATGTTCCCATAGTACTCCTGCTGTGACTGCAGGTGAACTGACCTCAGGTGACCTCATTGAACTCAGTGACCTCACCTCAGGTGAACGGAGTTCACAAACCTATATCTCCTGGCAGAAAATCGTGAGTTTTTTGCCAAGAGATGCAGATTTGGTGCTGAACTTTATACAACATATTAATGCAAAAAATCTGCGTCTTTTGCAGTATGGATGCAATTTTTTGCCAAACGAGAGTTATGCCCTAGGTTTTAAATACCAGGGTGTGCCATCACTCCATTTTTGTCAAAATATTTAGATAGAGGGATAGAGCAGCACACTCTTGGCTTTTGAGGTATTTTTAGCTGCATAGTGGCTAAGTAGAACTCAGCATTCTGTAATGCTGTATATAATTCATCACTGGTGTTGGACGCAGCTCATAATGGAAAAACCTGTAAGGAAAAAACCTGGTGACAGGTTCCCTTCATGGGCATAAAATGTAAAATTTTGAAAATTGCACAATTTTGAAAATGTTTCCAAATTTTCATTATTTTACATATAAAATATACAAAAATATCATCCTAAATTTACCACTAACATGAAGTACAGTATGTCATGAAAAAAACAAACTCATAATCACTGGGATTCGATGAAGCGTTATTGCCTCATAAATTGCACTGGTCAGAATTGAAAAAAACTGGCCTTGTCAGGAGTGTGAAAGCAGGCTGGGTTGTGAAGGGGTTAATGGGAACTTGTTAGCAAGTTTTAGACGCCAAAGTAACATTATCACCTTAAAGTACCTGTAATTATGTTTACTTCCATACCTTTACATTACAAACTTGTGTCTCTGTTGTCTTGTAATCCGCTGGCAAATTTTCATGCTAATGAGCTCACAGGTGCAGGGGCTTGGTCTGCACTTATAGCTCTATGGCCTCTTCCTCCTCCCGATGGACTCCTCCTGCCAGTGATTGACAGGTCACTCTTCTCTGTGACCTGCTCCCCTTGTCCAACATCTAGTGCAGGCACTGTCATTTTGAAGCTGATGGGTGCACAGTAGTGTCCTGATTACATTGTGAGAGCCAGAATAGTAATTTGCTGATGAGCCACCCCTTGAAGGACAGTGCCTACACAACATGTTGGCTGGACAGAGCAGGTCGTAGAGAAGAGTAACTTATCAATCACTGGCAGAAGGCCAAGAGGAAAAAGAGGCCGGAGAAGCTGGAGAACTGTAAGTGAAGACCAAGACCCTATACTTCTGTGGGTATTTTCATAGAAATTCACTGTTGGATGACAGGACAACTCAGACACAAATTAGTTATTTAAAGTTGGGATCTACAAGCCAACAGGTTCTTTTTTAAGTACATTATTTTCAGTAACATTAGATACCCACAATGTATTGTGAAACAAGCTGTGGTGCACAGTGGGAGTCTACCAGCTGTTTCATGGGAACTTGGCACATTGCCGAAAGTCAAGATAAAGCAAAGTGACATTAAGACTATAGAACACACACCTACAATAGTCTCTGAAATGACAACGGTGCTAATGACCTTTCCCATTCTTAGACCCTTACTTTCTCACACTGAAGTTGAGCATAGTTCATAAAAATGATCTCTTTAACCCTTTTATGACTTAATTTTCATTTTTATGTAGCATCCTATAATTATGCAGGACATCTGTTGCTGGGGGGGAGCAGTAATGAGCAAGTTAATGAGCGTAGAAGAGTGATACCGATCATCTAAACTTGGAATTGTTAGCGGGACATCTGTGAAGTAGATGTGTGAGTTGCAAAAATAAGGAAGGAAATTATTACTGGCTGATGGTTTTCGGGTCCTATCTTGCTAAAACAATGATAATCGTAGGAAAGGTAAATGTGATGTAAGGTGCAGTAGTCTTAGCTGTGAAGAAAGTGGAAAAACCCCAGGTAACTCATACCAGGAAATACAATTACGAGAAACTTCACTGGTATTATTTTTTGGATTAAAGGTTGCTCCAAAATGTCATTCTGCTAACAAGAAAGATGTACAAAATTGGAGAACATTGTATGATCACTTTCTTTTTTTTCAGAAATAATGTAATCTACATTGATGAACATTTGAAGGTTTTTTGTAAGGGGTGCACCATGCCACTAGAACAGGGTTTTACAAAAGATCCAAAGTTTATCAACATAATACCTTTATTTTGCCCAAAACATGATGATCATAATTAGAAAACAGCAATGACTGTAGCACAGAGAAAGATTATAAGTACATTTCCTGAAGGTAAGAACAGTCACCAATCAGTAGGATGTGTAGAGGCCTTTTGCTTTGAATGACTGTAGCACATCTGCAGCCACAGGACATCACTAGTTCTTCAAACTGCTCTGATTTGATTTTGGTCCACTCTTCTTCCAGTCTCTTCCACAGTTCTTTGACTGTTGTGTGTTTCTTGGCCATAACTTTGTCACCAAGGATCTTCCAGAGGTTTTCTTCTGTGTTTAGATCAGGACTATGGGCTGGCCATTTCAATGCATCAATGTTTTCTGTTACAAGGAACTGCTTTACCTGTTTTGCTGTGTGACAGGGGGCATTGTGCTACATGAAAATTGCTGCTGATTGAGTGATGAACGCAAGTAAGGAATCACATGTTGTTGAAGAAGGTTCTGATAAACACTTGTATTCACTCTGCCATGCAGCTGTATAAGAGGTCCAACTCCTGCTGCAGAAAACTTCCTCCACCACCTTTCACTGACTTCTCAACACACTTTTGGTTTAGTGTTTCCCCCGTTTGTTGATGAAAATAATGTTTCTCATCAGACCCAAATAAATTAAACTTGCTTTCCTCACTAAAATGAACTGTGGATGGCTTCTCCTCTGTCCACACATTATGCTCCTCACCAAAGGTGACTATAGCCTTTTGACTCTTTCTGCTAATGAGAGTTTTGGTCACTGCAGAGTGGGCTTTCAGTCCAAATGCTTTTAAACATCGTAACTCTGTATGACAAGACAGATCCTTACCCTGTTCAGTGCTGAACTGCTGAGCAATTCCAGCTGCATTTTTTAATTTTGTAAAGATGCAATATTCTTGAAATCACAGACTTTGAATGACCAACTTCTCTTCCTATGGCTGATAAGGTCACCATTTTGGCCTTCATCTGGACAACTGCTGCCGGAGGGTTTCAGTCACTTTGGAACAGCACAGCATTTTTGAAAATTCAGTGCAAACTGAAAAGTTAGGCTGCCAGTTACATAGGGTTTGTCAGTTAATTAAGGAAATTAGCACCAGGTGCCAGATTAACACCAATAACTTGAAGGTATCTGAAAGTGTTCTCTAATTTTGATCAGTCTTTTTCATTTATCTCATTTACATATTTATTATGTGCTTTTGGAAAAAATTCAATTTATGAAATAAGCTTAAAATACTGCGAGTTTACTCATGTTAGGATATAATCACATAGGACTACACAATGATGTTAACATTTAGGAAATTGTGCGTCTCTAATTTTGCTCTCCAGTGGATATAGGAGAAGTTAATTAAACAGTTTACATCCCAAAAGATGGCTGATTTCTTCATGAATCTTTGGGAACTTTTCTTGGCATATACAGCTTCTCAGACAGACGCCAAGTTTCTTATATTTTTTTTCCTGTACTGTTTTCGTGTTTATTGATTTATGCAATGCTGAAATTACACTTACTATTTAACTTTGAAGAATAATTGATCACACACTTATGTACTCCAGAGCAATGTAAAATGTTACAAAAATTCTATTAATTGGATTTTTAACTGTTGAAATACATTTGTTAATTTTCCTACTTTTTTACTTAATAGCAATGATGAAGATTACTGTAATTATGAAAAAACTGATTGCTGCAGGTTCAGGCACGACTTCTGTCTGTGTTGTTTTGCAGCCAAATAATTCTCATGTTCACACAATATAAGAGGTACAAGATGTATACAGTAATTGCTTTGGTATGTAAATGACATACTTTACAAAACACAAATGATTTCTTAATAAATGGCTTTAGACAGTTATTTGCATATGAACCTAACAGCATTAATAGGAATACAAAGATGTAGAGATCAGTGAGGATTCAGTGAATGTTTTACACATTTCAAGTTTTAAAAAATTCAAGGAAAATAGAGGTTCGTTTATGAAGGTGTTAGTTTTAAGCCTCAAGTCAAGTGCCATTCTCACTGAACACTAATTTCAAAGATTATTATGTGCATTGTTGCTCAGAATTTTTATTGTTTGCTTTCTATATACAAAGTTAAGCGACTTATTGATTTTTTTAAATTACAAATGTTGTACCATTTTGTTTTTGCAAATTGTCTGTCCTTTATTTAGCTGAAAAATCTGAAAAAAAAATATGTTTAAAATCAAAGCTCCTGTTCTGATGGCATTCTTTACACCTACCCCCTTTAAGTGTAAAGGGTACTTTACACGCTGCGACATCGCTACCGATATATCGTCGGGGTCACGTCATTAGTGACGCACATCCAGCGCCAGTAGCGTCATCGCAGCGTGTGACACTAAGGAGCGACGATCAACGATTGTAAAATCGTTCAAAAATGGGGATCGTTGACACGTCGCTCGTTTCCTTTATATCGCTGCTGCCACAGGTACGATGTTGTTCGTCGTTCCTGCGGCAGCACACATCGCTATGTGTGACACCGCAGGAGCGACGAACATCTCCTTATCATCGTCCACCGGAAAAGAAGGAAGGAAGGAGGTGGGCGGGATGTTACGTCCCGCTCATCTCCGCCCCTCCGCTTCTGTTGGCCGGCCGCTTAGTCACGCCGCAGTGACATCGCTATGACGCCGAACGCACCTCCCCCTTGAGGAAGGGATTGTTCGGCGGTCACAGCGACGTCGCTGACAAAGTATGTGTGTGTGATGCTGTTGTAGCTATAATGTTCGCTACGGCAGCGATCAACACATATCGCACATACGACGGGGGCGGGTGCTATCGCTCGTGACATCGCTAGCAATAGCTAGTGATGTTGCAGCATGTAAAGCACCTTTTAAGGCTGCTTTACACGCAGCGAGATCGCTAGCGATGTCGCTGGTGAAAGCACTCGCCCCCGTCAGTTGTGTGTCACGGGCAAATCGCTGCCCGTGGCGTACAACATCGCTAACACCCGTCACACATAGTTACCTTCCTAGCGACGTCGCTGTGGCCGGCGAATCGCATCCTTTCTAAGGGAGCAGTTCGTGCGGCGTCACAGCGGCGTCACTAAGCGGCTGCCCAATAGAAGCGGAGGCGCGGAGAGCAGCGGCCGTAACATCCCGCCCACCTCCTTCATTCCTCATTGCCGGCGGCCGCAGGTACGATGTTGTTCCTCGTTCCTGCGGTGTCACACAAAGCGATGTGTGCTGCCGCAGGAACATCGAACAACCTGCGTCCTGCAACAGCAATGATATTTGGGATTAGAACGACATGTCAACGATCAACGATTAGGTGAGTAATTTTGATCGTTAGCGATAAGTGTTTGATACACTGCCGATTTTGCAAGTTTTCCCAACTACAAAGAATGGAGAGGTCTGTAATTTTTATCGTAGGTACACTTCAACTGTGACAGGTAGAATCACAAAAAAAACCCAGAAAATCACATTGTATGATTTTTAAATAATTTATTTGCATTTTATTGCATTAAATAAGTATTTGATACAATAGAAAAAAACTTTTAGAAACATTTGTTAGGAATTACAGAGGTCAGAAGTTTTCTGTAGTTTGTTGGCCAGGTTTGCACACGCTGCACAGGGATTTTGGCGACTCCTCCATATAAATCTTCTCCAGATCTCTCAGGTTTCGGGGCGGTCGTTGGGCAACACTGTGTTTCAGCTCCCTCCAAAGATTTTCAATTGGGTTCAGGTCTTGAGACTGGCTAGGTTACTCCAGGACCTTGAAATGCTTCTTACGGTGCCACTCCCTAGTTGCCCGGTGTGTTTTGAGTCATTGTTATGCTGGAAGACTCAGCCATGACCTATCTTCAATGCTCTTACTGGGGAAGGAGATTGTTAGCCAAAATGTCACTATACATGACCCAATCCTTCCTCCCTTCAATATGGTACAGTTGCCTGTCCCATTTGCAGAAAAGCACCCCAAAGCATGATGTTTCCACCCCGGAGGGCAGGGGGCGGGCACACAATGCTGGAAGCTGTAAGGCTGCTGTGGAACGGAAGCGCAGAGCGCTAAACCTGCCCACAAAGTAAGTCCTGATCACGTTGGCACTGGCCGACGGGAGAACACATTGGTGCGCACAAGCAGCAATGTGTGGATTTAAAGGGCTGGCAGCCTGCAAGACCGCTGTGACGGCACAAGCACTGCCGTCCCGGGAAACTGCCCGGGGGTCGTATAAACGGTCATGGCGGGCTGCATGCGGCCTGCAGGCCGGAGGTTCCCCACCCCTGGTCTAATGTGTATGGAGGCCTCTTAATTCACCCCTGACAAATGATGTTGAGGTAAAGAAGGATCAGAAATATTAAATTATAAACCCTTGATTCTTTTCTTCTTCAGCCCCAGCTTGTGTATAGCAGATTTGAAAGGGATACAGATGCACCAAGCAACACATAGGAATAATTTTTGGGAAAAGAGAAACATTCTGTCTAGAAAACATTTAGAAGTCACGCTGTGCAGCCTTTATTACTTATCCAGTTTCTGTGGTGTGAGGCTGAAAGGCTCAGTAGTAAGGCTAAGCCATTTTCAATTAACAGCTAAAACATCAGGTTTTCAATCACCTGTTAATCAATTAAAAGTCCATTAATATATTGCCCCCGCAGTGATCTCCTGCCTCTTTATAGTATGTACAGCAACACATTTAATGCATGTTGCTGTTCTCTCCAAGGTTGCCACATTGTTCCTTCCTGCAGAGACGGTGAACAATTACCAAAATCAATTTGAAATACAATGAGTTATTTGCTAGATGCATATGATCTTTCCTCAAGTACCCTTGAGCTAATGTTCCTGTCTTTACGCATTTGCATAACGTTCCTGAATGGAAATTGTAAGTTGTGATAAGATTGTAAATAGTAATAACTGTCACGGTCGTCTCCCTCTTTTGGAGATTAGTGACAACTTTAATGTCTGGAGTCCCTCATCTCTATCTGGGACTCTACATTTAGATGTTATTTTGTTTCTTTTGGTTCTGTAGGAGCCCTCGTGCCTTGGCTAGGAGGCAGACGGTGGTCTCAGTCAGCAGGAGACGGAAAGACGGCTCGGTGGAATCGAGGTGGACCGGGCCAGGGATGGAACCCACCGGTACTGACACGGGGAACCGACCCGGAAACCGTAGCACAAAGGTGGGTACTCGGACCCTGAAGCAAGGAACCAAAACCTACTGGAACTGGTTAATTATCCGACTGAGGCCAGGACTAGAGGTCCTGTCCCACCCAAAGTCCCTCATAGAAGATAACAGCCCACCGATTAGGGATAAGAGGTCACCGCCAGGGCCCATAGATCCCACGGGCCAGCGTCTGCGGGCACGGCTCCTTAGGCCACATGCAGCCGGGAGCGGACTCCTACATTTCAAACTGGGAAGTCTTTTCTACTTAGTGCAGGAAAAGGATAGAGACCACCAGCCGGGTGGGGGATCCCGAATGCAACCGGCCGTTGCACTGGCCACCACCACCTTGGTTTACCAGAGACTTGTGTGTTTTACTGAAAGTGAGTACACCAACACCCCCTGCGGTCGTCATTCCCCCTGCACCAGAGCCATCGGGTCCCGGGGCCACCATCCCTGCCCACGGAGGGGTTAACATCTTGCTGCACAACATCTCCCCCGGGTTCCTCATAACAGCAGCGGTGGTGTCTCACCTCACCACACACCGTGGGTGGCGTCACGAACCTATTACGGCCTAGCCTGTACATCTACGTCCCCCCATTTTATTAGGCGTGCCTGCGAGATGCCCGAGTCCGGAGACCCTCGAGTCACCACCCCTGAAGGTCAGGGCCCGAGCAGCGTCGGCTGCTGGCACGGGGGCGGCACAAGTATATTCGCTCATCACTAGTAATAACCAGTTAATAAGCGTCATATACCGTATTTTTCAGATTATAAGATGCACATTTCCACCCAAAAATTTGAGAGGAAAATAAGGAGTGTGTCTTATAATCCAAACGTAGCTTATCAGGAGGTGGTGGATAGGGCCAGCAGGAGGCAGATACAATGTAAGGGGTGCTGTGCTGGAGTTTTGGGTGTTGTGCTGCGGTCGCTGTGCTAGGGCTGCGGGTGCTGTGCAGGGGCTTCGAGTGCTGTGTTGCAGTGGCTGTGCTGGGGCTGCGGGCACTGTGCTGCGGTGGCTGCACTGGGGCTGTGGGCGCTGGGCTATGGTGGCTGTGATGGGGCTGTGGGCTTCAAATAATGGCACCCGGAATCGACGAGTGCGCAGATGGAGCTCTCAGCCTAAGATCTCATCTGCGCATGCACCACCTCCAGCGGACTTAAAGAAAAAGGCGCCCGGAGGTGACCCATGCACAGATGAGAGCGCGGCTTGTCATTGAGCCGATAGCTCAATCTGCGCACACGCTGACTCCATGCACCATTTCTTTGAAACCCGCACCGCCGACAGTTTCTCGTTGTTGCCCGCAGCAAGCATTTGGGACATCCACAATGGCCTGCTTCACTACTGCACCTGCATCCTGTGATCCCACTTCACCACCACTGCCATCTGCCCCCCCCCCCCCGGTAAGACACCCCCAGATTATAAGATGGACCCCATTTTATTATTTTACCTTTTATTTTTCTTAATTTTGGGTGCATTTTATAATCCAGTGCATCTTATAAAACAAAAAATACAGTAAACACTAACAAATAGGCACTTGAGGTTTATTTTTTGTGATGTATCATAGTTGCGAATAGGGTTAGTCAAGATCTCAATTTACCGTCTCTGCTACATTTCTAGAATCAGTGTATGGACACTATGGGAAAGCGTGGCTGCTAAGCTCTTATCACTCTTCTAACAGCTTTTTATGCTACCAGATAATCCATTTAAGGGCTCGCTCACACTGGCGTATAATATGGAGGAGTGCAATATGAGAAAATCTAGCATTTCACTTCAACCAATGTTAGTCAATGTTGCATCTCAAATCTATGAGATTTTCCTCAGCTTTAACCAGACTGAGGAAAAAATTGTAGTATGCTACAATCGGCAGCGTATCTCGAATAACGCACACCCATATAAGTCTATGGGTGCATGTGAAACATTGGACTGCACTCGGATGATATCCAGTCTGATATACACAGAAACAGGCAATGAAGAAGATGGAGAGATTAATACGAGCAATTCAGATCACAGTATAACGACATGCGACTCACAGTCGCAGCAGAGCCGACTGTCATTAACATAGTTCATCCAATGCTCTCGCATCTAATGCTGTACACTAGTGTAAGAGGACATTTTGCTTGCTCAAAAAAATTACATTAAATATCTTGTGACTTCAATGAGCTCCCCTGATTTAGTCACTTTTTTTTTACTATTTTGTACTGTGTCATTTCATTGTAAAGATATTCACATTTGTTGCCTTTTGGAGTGCAATATGTGGAATCTCTGCTTGTCCAATTGGGTGTTTCTTCAGTCTTGTCTGCAGGTAGCCCTTCACCCCTTCCTTCCAGACAATTGGATCATTTCAGACTAGTAAACCAGCTGCTGAGCTGTGATTGGTAACCATTTGAATGGGAAAGATGAATGTGCACACACCCATAGAAGACTGTTAAGAAATGTTCAGTTGCTCTGAAAGCAGAGATTTCACATATCGTGCTGTAAAACAAAAAAAAATAAGGAAATGTGGCGCCCTGGACAAGCCAGGTCGTCACAGGTACTACACCAACACACCCTACACCCCGGCTAGGCACACCTAGGCCAAACACAAATCCTTGTTGCCTTCCTTCAGGGGCTGATGTCCACACCAGGGGGTGGGCCAGGCGGTTGGTGCCGCCCAGCGAGGAGTTCAAAGTCCTGGAGGCGGGAAAAGGAGTCAGATCAGTTTTAGAGCGTGAAGTGGTAGCAGAGGAGACTGACCGTGTCCGGATGTGTGGCCCGGGCACTCAGCAAGTTTGGCAGACGGTGGTGACCTTCTGCAGGAAGGCTGATTGGAGTGAACCGTACGGACCGGGGACGGGCGGTGGCCCGCCGGTACCGTATCGGGGAGTGAAGAGAAGCCAGCACCATCCGGCAGGGCCTATGGACCCCGACCAGGCTAGGAGTCACCGTAAAACCGGTCAAATCCATTAGCGAAGGGAACCTTCGGGGTTTCCCAGCAGTCAAGACACGATTGAAGGCAACAGCTCACATCGTAGAGGGAAACCCAGTCACCGCCAAGGAAACAGTTCCAGGGCCAGAGCCTGCAGGCAAAAGGGGCTCCTTCAGCATCCATCCAAGCTGGGGAGCGGGTTACCGGTGGGAAGCCATTGGAACCGTAAACACAACATAGGTGCAGGGAAAGGTAGTCACCATCAACCTACCGGAAGGAGAACAACCGCAGCCGCCTGTGGGACCCGTCCATCCAGCCGTTTGTTTGACCAGAGACTCTGTGTGAATTACTGGCTGAGTGAGTACCACCGTGCTGTGCGGCACAGCGCTGCCCCCGCGACCCTGCACCTCACCAGGCCCCGTAACCCGCCTGTCATCCCTAACCCCTCACCCGGCCCCGGGACAACCAACCCCCCTACCCACGGAGGGGAGAACCAACATCCAAGCTGCTCCCTGTCATCGCTCCCGGGATCCCCGTCCAGAGCAGCGGTGGTGTCACAACCTCACCACAACCGTGGGTGGCGTCACGGACAATGTCCCCAAACCACACACCAAACCCCCCTTTCACTCACGGGAAAGGAACGCCGCTCGAGACCCCGGGATCCGGCCCACCGCTCGAGCCACCACCGAGCAGCAGCCGGATCCGAGCAGTGGGTGAGCGCAGCGTCCCCTCCTCCGCCCGCGACAGAAACACCTCTGTAATGGAGTGATGCAATGCAAAAAAGTAAAAGAGCAACATAATCAGAGATATTTACAAAGTGTTTATCTAAAGTTTGGAACAAGGGATAGGTCCAGTAAACTTGTAAGGAAATTCATGTTAACGATAGATGAGCGAACCCAAGGTTCACTGTTCAGTGAAATCCAAGGAAAAAAAAATTGGCTGAAATCCTGATTAATAAGAATTCCTTTTCTTCTTTATTTATTCATATTAAAGTAACATATACAGGATAGCACATTGATGCGTTTCAGCGTTAAGTCTTAATCGTAACGTTGTAACGATTGAGACAATACCGAAACACGTCAACATGGTATCCTTCTTCATGATATTTTAATATGAATAAAGAAGAAAAATAATTTTTATTAATCAGGATTTCAGCTAATTTTTTTTCTTGGATTTCTATATTACCCATCCGACAGGTGGCTGCATCCAAACTGAATTGCGGACTGGATGAACATTTTTATTGTGAGCGCACTTGCTTGTGTATACTTTAGTGTTTGGTATACGTACTAAGCACAGACTTTACAAAAAACAGAGTTCGGATTTGGAGTTCGGGTGCTTTATGTATGAATACTGCTTGCGCAACTATCGCTGTACTCGGGTACACTGGGTGCTCAGCCCAGTGTGAGCCGCTTGCAGTGTTTGAACGTTTCGCATTGGGGGTAACAACAGCGTGATTGGATGTAGTGTGCCGCAATAAAGAGAATTAGAAAAACCCAACCCACCTGCTGCCGAAGGTGATCTGTTTATGGCTGGCTGCATGTGGACGGGGTCCGAACTGCCCAATAAGTGACTTCAGTTGGGGTTCAGGTCAAGTCTGGGTCCAGGTCCCAAACCGACCTTTATCTAAAGCCACCAAACTGAGCTTCAATGAGTCCGCTAATCTCTAATACTGACTAAACCTTGGCCAGCAAGAAGCAGCGTCAGGCTTCCACATTACAAACAGCTATATTTCAGCCTGTCAATACACCTTAATTAGCGCTAATCCACTATATATAAATCAATTGCCGCTCATTTACTGACCTTTTTACTCAGATTGATGAATACTGATGAGAACAGAACGATCCTTTAGTCCCCATACAGCATCACACACACGTAGTTTTGATACTGAAAACAATGATTCTTGACTGTTCTACATATTTTCAAAAGTTGTCAGGTTTAGTTATGAAATCAGCCATTTCTAAATGATTTTAACCTGAATTAAAATCTGACAATGAAAATTTGTAGTTGGCTCTTGTTTCTATGATATTAAGGAGTTTTCTTTTCAATGCAACATATAATTAAGACATGAAAGTTTCAGTACTTTGAAAAATTATTATTTTTACAAATATAAAGTTGCAGAATATTTTGCTGTGCCGATTTTTCTGATACTTATTTTGAGTAAACTTAGCAACAATTCAAATAACTAAGACATGTCTAACACATTGAACTACTCCTCATTTAGTGACAAATCTTTTTTGCTTGTTTCTTGTACTCCTGCATCAAATCATCTATATATATAATTGCCTTATTCTGTCTGTCTGCCTGTCTGTCTGTCTGTCTTGCTCCAAAATTGTGTCCTTACGGTGACACAAAGCTGATTGGCCGCTGGGCTCACCATGGCCCCGCCCCCCGCAAGGATTGGCCGCTCGCCCAGGCTCCGCCCGCACACGGATTGGCCGGCCGCTCGCCCAGGCTCCGCCCCCCACACGGATTGGCCTCTTGCCCCGGCACCCTGCATTGGCAACTCGGGCACGGCCCGCCCCCCTCACGCAATGCACGCTTGCTCTGGCCCCGCCCCCCGCACACATTCCCCGAACCGACACGGAGCCACGACTCCCAGGTGAGTACTGTACCCCCGGGAGCCCACATCAGCGTACGCCGCCAACCCAGCCGACACATACCCTCGCATTGCTGGGGTTGCCGCCGTATGCTGGTGTGGGCTCCTGTGCGAGCGGGGGACGGGATACGTTGGTAACCATGGTAGCATAGTTACCAGCGCATCAAGGTCCTGCAGCGGTGGAACATACACACGCACACACATAACAACACACACACACACATCAGATCACACTCACTCTCACACACACATTACATCGCATCCACACACTCACAACATCCTGGGATATTGCTTGCTTCTCGGCGGCGATACTGTGGAGTGACCTTCCAGGACCTGCCGGAGGATCACATGGCCAGAGCATGTGGTATCTCCGGATGTTGTGAGTGTGAGCGCGTATGTGCGATATCGTCAGTGTGTGTGTGAGTGTATGCATCGGATGTGTGTGAGTGTGTTCTGATGTGTGAGTGTGTGTGTGTGAGTGTATGCGATCGGATCTGTGAGTGTCGGCAGAGGAGCACGGCGTGCTGGGGGAGGCTGGGAGGAGAGAGGCTGATCCTGGGGAAGGCTGGGAGGGGGAGGCTCATGCTGGGGGAGGCTGGGAGGAGAGAGGCTGATGCTGGGGTAGGCTGATGCTGGGGTAGGCTGATGCTGGGGGAGGCTGGGAGGGTGTAGGCTGATGCTGGGGTAGGCTGATGCTGGGGTAGGCTGATGCTGGGGGAGGCTGGGAGGGTGTAGGCTGATGCTGGGGGAGGCTGAGAGGAGAGAGGCTGATGCTGGGGGAGACTGGGAGGAGAGAGGCTGATGCTGGGGGAGACTGGGAGGGGGAGGCTGATGCTGGGGGAGGCTGGGAGGAGGGAGGCTGGGAGTAGAGAGGCTGATCCTGGGGAACGCTGGGAGGGGGAGGCTGATGCTGGGGGAGGCTGGGAGGAGAAAGACTGGTGCTGGAGGAGGCTGGGAGGAGAGAGACTGATGCTGGGGGAGGCTGGGAGGAGAGAGGCTGATGCTGGGGGAGGCTGGGAGGCGAGAGGCTGATGCTGGGGGAGGCTGGGAGGGGGAGGCTGATGCTGGGGGAGGCTGGGAGGGGGAGGCTGATGCTGGGGGAGGCTGGGAGGAGGGAGGCTGGGAGGGGGAGGCTGAGAGAAGAGAGGCTGATGCTGGGAGGAGAGAGGCTGATGCTGGGAGGAGAGAGGCTGATGCTGGGGGCAGAGAGGCTGATGCTGGTGCAGCATGGGGGATGGAGAACGATGGGGGGTGTACAGCATGGGGGATGGAGCACGATGGGGAGTGCGCAGCATGGGGGATGGAGCACATTTGGGAGTGCGCAGCATGGCGGATGGAGCACGTTTGGGAGTGCGCAGCATGGCGGATGGAGCACGTTTGGGAGTGCGCAGCATGGCGGATGGAGCACGTTTGGGAGTGCGCAGCATGGCGGATGGAGCACGTTTGGGAGTGCGCAGCATGGCGGATGGACCACGTTTGGGAGTGCGCAGCATGGTGGATGGAGCACGTTTGGGAGTGCGCAGCATGGGGGATGGAGCACGATGGGAGGTGCACACCTCCCCCCAACACACACACACAACACAACACACACACACTGGGAACCACAAACACCGCCCTACACAGACACCCAAACACACAGACAACGCTGCACACACACAACACCCAACACACAAACACCGCGGCATAAATAAATATACGCACATACCACGCAACACACACATTACACAAAACATACCTCCCCCCAAAACACACCACACCCACACAAACCGCGCAACACACACACACACACAACGCTACAGACACACAGCGCTCCACAAACAACGCAACACACATACAACACCGCTCTCACCCCCCGCCACACCCAGAACTTGTACAGCGCCCTACACAAATGTCGCGGGCAGAGGAGGGGACGCTGCGCTCTCCCTCTGCTCGGGTTCGGCTGCCGCTGCTGCGGCCTCTGCTGCTCGGTGGCTCGAGCGATGTGCCGGATCCCAGGGACTCGAGCGGCGCTCCTCGCCCGTGAGTGAAAAGGGGAACTTGGGTTTAGGGCATTTATTGTCCGTGACGCCACCCACGGTTGTGGTGATTGTGTGGACACCACCGCTGCTCTGTATGGGGATCCCGGGAGTGATGGTATGGAGCAGCTAGATGTTGGCCCTCCCCTCCGTGGGTAGGGGGGGTTGGTGGTCCCGATACCCGATGATGGAGAGTTAGGATGGCTGACAGGTGGGTTATGGGGCCTGTTAAGGTGCAGGGGCGCAGGGGCAGCGCTGTGCCGCACGGCACGGAGGTACTCACTCAGCCCAAGGATGATGACACAGTTCACGGTAAACAAGCGGCTGGTTGGACGGCTCCCTCGGACGGCTGCGGTGTTGATGTTCCCTGCAAGTTAGCGGTGACTGTCTCTTTCCTGCACCTAAATACGGTTGTTGATAGCGATGGATTCCCACCGGTAACCCGCTCCCCAGCTTGGATATGAGCCGGAGGAGCCCCTCTCTTGCCCGCAGGCGCTGGCCCTGAGAAACTGGTGCCTTGGCGGTGGCGGTGTCTCTCCAATATGGTTGGACGGTTGCCTTCAATCGGGACTTTGGCTGTTGGGAGACCCAGGAGGTCCCCTTCACTGACGGATTTGGCAAATTCACGGCGTCTACTAGCCTTGTCGGGATCCGAAAGGCCCCTGTCAATGGTGCTGGCTTCTCTTCGTATACCGCTCCGGTACCGCCGGGCCACCACCCGTCCACGGTGCTTTCGGCAACCTCCGATCAGCCTCCCCTGCAAACGGTCACCGCCGTCTGCCAACCTTGCTGTCTCAGTCCGGGGCACACACCCGGACCAACTTCAGGTTCTTAACTGTCACTTTCTCTTCCACCTTAACGCCTCTCTCTTGCTCCTCTACCACTTCACTTCCACTCTCAAACTCATCTGCAACTAATCTCCTGGTTTTTCCCGCCTCCAGGGCTGCAAACTCCTCGGTGGGCGTAGCCAACCGCCTGGCCCACCCCCTGGTGTGGACATCAGCCCCTGGAGGAAGGCAACAAGGGTTTTGTGTTCTGACCTTGGTGTTCCTGCAGGGAATGTTGGGTGTGTGGTGGTGTCATGACCTGTGACCCCTGGCTTGCCCAGGGCGTCACACAAACACTTGGTAATTACAGACAACAACATCTATATATATATATATAACAAAAATCATACATTAACTACACAATACGTAAATTCTAGAATACCCGATGCGTAGAATCGGGCCACCTTCTAGTATATATATATATATATATAAGCCTTATTCTGTCTTGCTCCAAAATGATGTCTTTACAGTGACAATCGTCGCATTGGCCGCTCGGCTCGGCCCGGCCCCGCCTCCCACACGCATTGGCCGCTCGGCTCGGCCCGGCCCCGCCCGCCGCACACATTGGTCACTTGGCTCGGCCCGACTCCGCCCCCCACACACAATAACCACTCGGCTAGGCTCGGCCCGGCCCCGGCACATGTTACCCACTCGGCCCCGCCCATGGCACACGTTGGCCGCTCAACCCCGCCCCCCGCAACCATTGGGCACCTATACACCACCCCCCCAGGACTACTCCACCTATTAGACACCTCCACCAGGACTACTCCACCTATTAGACACCTCCCCCCAGGACTACTCCACCAATTAGATACCCCCCAGGACTACTCCACCTATTAGACACATCCCCCCAGGACTACTCCTCCTATTAGACACCTCTCCAGGACTACTACTCCTATTATCCTCCTCTACCCCAGGACTACTCCTCCTATTATATAACTGAATAGGATAACTGAAGTGAGCACTAATATATATATATATGAGTGCAAGCCAAAAATACATACTATATATAAGAATAAGGCTGCACATCAAACTTAGATAATGGTATAATGCCTCAAGCATATGGAAAAATATTGGAATATACAATGAAAAATGCTACTTGCTAATTTGAACATGTGAATAATGAATTGCATACCTGCTATGAATATTAGGAAAAAGGAGATATTTAGCAATCGCATTGATCAATGTAACTGAGCCCCAAAACCTCGTCAAGGTATATCTCTATATTGGGGTCCCTAGCTCTGTGACCCTAACTGTGTGTCATCTCATTGCAATTAAAAACTGCTATGGGTGGAGAGGGGTAACTAAGGACTTTCTTATATAGGAGATGGAAAAAACATGGCCGAAAGGGGCGGAGCTGTGTTCACATTCAGAAAAAAAACTACATATAACTGAATAGGATAACTGAAGTGAGCACTAATATATATATATATGAGTGCAAGCCAAAAATACATACTATATATAAGAATAAGGCTGCACATCAAACTTAGATAATGGTATAATGCCTCAAGCATATGGAAAAATATTGGAATATACAATGAAAAATGCTACTTGCTAATTTGAACATGTGAATAATGAATTGCATACCTGCTATGAATATTAGGAAAAAGGAGATATTTAGCAATCGCATTGATCAATGTAACTGAGCCCCAAAACCTCGTCAAGGTATATCTCTATATTGGGGTCCCTAGCTCTGTGACCCTAACTGTGTGTCATCTCACATACTCCTCCTATTAGACACCTCCACCAGGACTACTCCACCTATTATACACCTCCCCCCAGGACTACTCCACCAATTAGACACCTCCCCCCAGGACTACTCCACCTATTAGACACATCCCCCCAGGACTACTCCTCCTATTAGACACCTCCCCAGGACTACTACTCCTATTATCCTCCTCTACCCCCAGGACTACTCCACCTATTAGACACCTCCCCCAGGACTACTCCACCAATTAAACACCTCCCCCCAGGACTACTCCACCTATTAGACACATCCCCCCAGGACTACTCCTCCTATTAGACACCTCCCCAGGACTACTACTCCTATTATCCTCCTCTCCCACCAGGACTACTCATCCTATTAAACTCCTCTCCCCCCAGGACTACTCCTATTAGACTCCTCTCCCCCCAGGACTACTCCTCCTATTAGACTCCTCTCCCCCCAGGACTACTCCTCTTATTAGACGCCTCTTTCCCCAGGACTACTCCTCCTATTATACTCCTCTCCCCCTAGGACTACTCCACCTATTATCCTCCCCTCCCCCCAGGACTACTCCTCCTATTATACTCCTCTCCCCCCAGGACCACTCCCCCTATTATCCTCCTCTCGCCCCAGGACTACTCCTCCTATTATACTCCTCTCTCCCCAGGACTACTCCTCCTATTATACTCTTCTCCCTCCAGGACCACTCCTCCTATTTGGTTCCTCTCCTCCCAGGACTACTCCACCTATTATCCTCCCCTCCCCCCAGGACTACTCCTCCTATTATAGTCCTCTCCCCCAGGACTACTCCCCCTATTATCCTCCTCTCCCCCCAGGACTACTCCTCCTATTATACTCCTCTCTCCCCAGGACTTCTCCTCCTATTATACTCCTCTCTCCCTAGGACTACTCCTCCTATTATACTCCTCTCCCCCCAGGACTACTCCTCCAATTATACTCCTCTCCCCCCAGGACTTCTCCTCCTATTATACTCCTCTCTCCCTAGGACTACTCCTCCTATTATACTCCTCTCCCCCCAGGACTACTCCTCCAATTATACTCCTCTCCCCCCAGGACTCCTCCTCCTATTATACTCCTCTCTCCCTAGGACTACTCCTCCTATTATACTCCTCTCTCCCTAGGACTACTCCTCCTATTATACTCCTCTCCCCCCAGGACTACTCCTCCAATTATACTCCTCTCTCCCCAGGACGTCTCCTCCTATTATACTCCTCTCTCCCAAGGACTACTCATCCTATTATACTCCTCTCCCCCCAGGACTACTCCTCCTATTATACTCCTCTCTCCCCAGGACTTCTCCTCCTATTATACTCCTCTCTCCCCAGGACTACTCCTCCTATTATACTCCTCTCCCCCCAGGACTACTCCTCCTAGTATACTCCTCATCTCCAGGACAACTCCTACTATTATACTTCTCTCTCCCCAGGACTACTCCTCCTACTATACTCCTCTCCCCCCAGGATTATTCCTCCTATTATACTCCTCTCCCCCCAGGACTATTATTCCACTTATACTCCTCTCTCCCCAGGACTACTCATCCTATTATACTCCTCCTGTTATAGTTCTCCTATTATACTCCTCTCTGAGGGGTGTGCAGCATGGGGGATGGAGCACAATGGGAGGTGCGCAGCATGGGGGGATGAAGCACGATGGGGGGTGCGCATCATGGGGGGATGAAGCACAATGGGGCGTGTGCAGCATAGGGGGATTAAGCACGATGGGGGGTGCACAGCATGGGGGTGATGAAGCACAATGGGGGGTTCAGCATGGGGCATGATGGGAGTGCGCAGCATGGAGGATAGAGCACGATGGGGGTGCACAGCATAGGGGATGGAGCACGATGAGGGGTGTGCAGCATGGGGGATGGAGCACGATGGGGGTGCACACCTCCTCCCAAAACACACACACCGCCACACACGCAAAGCACAACACACCACACACACACACTGGGAACCACAAACACCGCCCTACACAGACACTCGCACACACAGACAAAGCCGCACACACACAACACCCAACACACAAACACCGCGGCACACACAAACATACGCACACACCGCACAACACACACACTGCACAACACATACCTCCCCCCAAAACACACACAAGCACCGCACACCCACACACCCACATAAACCGCACAACACACACAGCACTACACACACACAATGCTGCAGACACACAGCACTCCACAAACAATGCAACACACAAACAACACCGCTCTCACACACCCCCACACACAGACAACACCCAGAACATTTACAGCGCCCTACACAAACACTTGGCAACTACACACAACAACATCTATATATATATATATATATAACAAAAATCATACATTAACTACACAATAAATTCTAGAATACCCGATGCGTTAGAATCGTGCCACCTTCTAGAATCTTATAATAGTCACACAGTCATCTGCAAGCATTGATAGATTCCATTTCCCTTTATATCTTTACTCCATAGGCGCAATATCTTGGTGAAATCTTTCACTGTGCTCTTCGCTCACTGCTCCACAATTTGGTGGAACATGGTCTAGAATATAAGAAATGAATCTTTATGGACAGATTACAGCCAAGACCCTTGTATATTCTGTGGAGATTTTCCACCAACTCTTCATAGTTATTTGCTCTTAAGCTTCCCAAAAAATTAGTTACCACTAATGCGAATGCTACCCATGCAGTCTTTTCCTTGCCCTGCAACAAACGGAGAAACTTTTCATGTTGAAGAAGATTCCAAATCTAAGGTACAATAAAGACTCTTTCCTTTAGGTTTGCTTCACACAACTTTGGAAATTTATCAGAGATACTTGAATGCTTTTGCATTTTCATTCATTATCTTAACAAAGATCTTCATTAGACCTAACTTGATATGCAATTGTGGTAACAAAATCTTATGTGGGTTGACAAGAGCTAGACTTGGACATTTCTAATCTCTGAAGTGACTCTCGGAGAGGCCGGTCTCTTTAATTGTAGTGATACTCTCTTGCGTGACTATCCTACTCAGACAGAAAGCAGTAGAAATTTGTGTATACACCCTGGATATGAAGTAAAGAGGACAACAACCTTTAAGCCACCACTGGGGGTCACAAATGTTGGTCAAAGTTCAGGCACCTCATCCGTTGTTTCATGTTGTAATAGGTTTCTTTCATTCGGACTGCATAACATACTGGAATTGAAGGTAGCGCATTGCCATTATGCATCAAAAAGGCTTTGAGGTTTGTTTTGGACAATTCGATGAAAAGTCTCCATTCCTCTGGATATGACTTTTCTTCAGAGCTTCCATTAAACTGTTGATGTTGTTGCATGATACAAGATCGTCCTCCATGAAGAGGAATTGGACAAGATCTGTTTCACAGTTGTGGAACACAAAAATTCAAACATCACCTGCTAGGAGACTCCACTGTTGTAGCCTGAGAATTTCTAGCAAAATCATTCAGTTCACTTTGTGTTATAAGATGTGGGTCAGTTGAGGTTGCTGGCAAAAGTCTGGGTCGTGAGAGGAAGATGTTTCATGACACTAAGCGCCTTCTTCTTTCTCCCTTGACTTGTCTGAGAATGTTTCTGCTGCTTTTGAAACCGTCAGTTCTTCTGCATGTGGTAAAGGGCGTATTGCAGATGGAATGTTTGGATATTGTAAAGTCCACTTCTTACTTCAAACTCCTTTCCTAATGGTGGGCACCATGCAGAAATAGCAATTGGTAATGTGATCGGTTGGCTCTCTCCAGATCATTGGGACTGCAAAGGCATAGACTGGCTCTTCCCATGCAACCACTGGGTAAGGTGTGATGCATTTATTATAGCAGATGTGTGGAGCCCAACTCTTGTCCTGATCTCCTATTCTGCAGCCAAAATACAGGTTGTAGGCTTTCCTTATCATGTAGTCAAGTTTCCCCTTTGTGATTCAAAAATGACTTCTTCAAATTGGTAGCAAAAACTATCTACTGTTTAATGCAAGAACAAGGTATATCTAAAAAAAAAACATAGAAACATCACTATGCTAAGAAACTAAGCTAAGAAATCATAAAACTGTATACTTTCAAAATGAGCATTTATAAAAGTAGGTGATCATAGTATCATAGTATCATAGTATCATAGTATCATAGTTTTTAAGGTTGAAGGGAGACTCTAAGTCCATCTAGTTCAACCCGTAGCCTAACATGTTGATCCAGAGGAAGGCAAAAAAAACCCCAATGTGGCAAACAAGTTCCAATGGGGAAAAAATGTCCTTCCTGACTCCACATCCGGCAATCAGACTAGTTCCCTGGATCATCACCCTGTCATAAAATCTAATATACATAACTGGTAATATTAAATTTTTCAAGAAAGGCATCCAGGCTCTGCTTAAATGTTAGTAGTGAATCACTCATTACAACATCATGCGGCAGAGAGTTCCACAGTCTCACTGCTCGTACAGTAAAGAATCCTCGTCTGTGATTATGATTAAAGCTTCTTTCCTCAAGACGTAGCGGATGCCCCCGTGTTCCAGTCGCAGGCCTAGGTGTAAAAAGATCTTTGGAAAGGTCTCTGTACTGTCCCCTCATATATTTATACATTGTGATTAGATTCCCCCTAAGCCTTCGTTTTTCCAAACTAAATAGCCCCAAGTTTAATAACCTGTCTTGGTATTGCAGCCCACCCATTCCTCTAATAATCTTGGTGGCTCTTCTCTGCACCCTCTCCAGTTCAGCTATGTCCTTCTTCTATATCGGTGACCAGAATTGTACACAGTATTCTAAGTGCGGTCGCACTAGTGACTTGTACAGAGGTAGAACTATATTTTTTTCATGAACACTTATACCTCTTTTAATACATCCCATTATTTTATTAGCCATGGCAGCAGTTGCCTGACACTGTCCACTAAAGTGAAGTTTACCATCCACCCATACACCCAAGTCTTTTTCTGTGTCTGTTTTACCCAGTGTTCTACAATTAATTACATAATCATAAATGTTATTTCCTCTACCCAAGTGCATGACCTTACATTTATCTACATTAAACTTCAATTGCCACTTCTCAGCCCAATCCTCCAATTTACATAAATCTCCCTGTAATATAAAATTATCCTCCTCTGTATTGATTACCCTGCAGAGTTTAGTATCATCTGCAAATATTGAAATTCTACTCCGCATGCCCCCAACAAGGTCATTTATAAATATGTTGAAAAGAAGCGGGCCCAATACTGACCCCTGTGGTACCCCACTATGAACTGAGACCCAGTCCGAGTACGTACCATTAATAACAACCCTTTGTTTCCCATCACTGAGCCAGTTTTTAACCCAGTTACACATATTTTCCCCTATCCCCATTATTCTCATTTTATGTACCAACCTTTTGTGTGGCACCGTATCAAAAGCTTTTGAAAAGTCCATATACACAACATCCACTGCATTTCCCTGGTCCAGACTTGAACTTACCTCTTCATAGAAGCTGATCAAATTAGTTTGACAGGATCGATCCCTCATAAACCCATGTTGATACTCTGTCATAAGGTTATTTTTCTTGAGATACTCCAGTATAGCATCTCTCAAGAAACCCTCAAGGATTTTACCAACCGTAGAGGTTAAACTTACCGGCCTATAATTTCCCGGCTCAGTTTTTGTCCCCTTTTTGAATATTGGCACCACATTTGCTATGCGCCAGTCCTGCGGTACCGACCCTGTTATTAAGGAATCTGAGAAGATTAAAAATAATGGTCTATCTATCACAGAACTCAATTCCTGTAGTACTCTGGGGTGTATGCCATCCGGGCCCGGAGATTTGTCAACCTTAGTGATTTCGAGGCGGCGGCCTACTTCCTGCTGGGTTAAGCAGGTAATATTCAAGGGTGAATTTATGGTATCACTGGTCATGTCATCTGCCATGGCATTTTCTTGTATAAAAAACGTAGAAAAAAAGTCATTCAGCAGGTTGGCTTTACCCTCATCCCCTTCCACCATTTAACCAAGACTATTTTTAAGGGGGCCAACACTATCGCTAATGAAACTGATGAAAGTGATGAAAGTGATGAAACTATAATTAGGATTACGTCATCGGAGTGGAGTTGGAATTTTTTCATTGGTCATTAAATTTGTTTTTAGCATCACAAAATTAGTTTTCAACTGTTTGTTTCATGTCTAAAACAGTAGAACACGGTTATTCATAAATCAGCAATTTTCTTACTCATCGCGTGAAGCCTGTAATGTTTATGCATACTGAGAATCGGTAACTGTGACACCCCTACAAGTAGAATTTTTGAAAGATGGTAAAAAACTGCAAATCAATGGATCCGGTATATGACGCATGCAAGCGCATCTTACCACGATTCCATTGAAAATGCATTGAAATGACAACGCATTTGTCAAGGATCCAGTCACATGCGTTTGCTGTTTTTTTTACTTCCGTCAAAAAAACGCTGATGTGAAAGCAGCCTAAGTATAGAAAATCTTTTTTTTCCAAAACACATGATTTCTCCGGTGCGTGTCACACTGATATTACATGGATCACATCAGTGTGCGGTCCATGTGACATCCATGCTGCTGGCAGAAAACGGATATGTCTCCGTGTGTATGTGCGGGGCCACACAGTCTGTGTGAAAACAAGGACGTATGAGTAACACCATAGAATAACAAGGGCACGTATGGCATCCGTGTAAAAAACGGATGTCACACGTACCCAAAACATGGACGTCTGAAAGGGGCCTGAATTGTCCCCAAAATGCTCTACGCAATTCTCAATGTAGTGTTTCATCTTTTTTTATGTTAGGCTTTAAGCAGAATTTTTATCCACAGGACAGAAAAAAAATCTATAATTTAATCAGTCACTTTATAAAGAAAATTTCTCCAATTTGTATAAAACAAACGTTTACATCAGTATCATGGGCAGAGCCAGTGTTTCCTTGTATTGGATGTTTCATGGCAATAAATGGCCATTATATCTTCTGGTACATGCCGTACCCAAGGCTATAGCTGTACTTCGCCATGATGGGTGTTCTAGTCGCCTGATGGGAATACATTAAATCTCTATGTGGAGCAAAAGTAAATGCAAGCCACTAGAAATGTGATGCAGCCCTTTCTTTTATGACTTGCCGTGCCGCTCTCAGAACACGCTGTCTTATAATAGGATATATACCCTTGAGACATGAAGCTTTTTTCGATGTTTTTGGTGCATGACTAACATCCAATCAATATGTGCTGTCACTTCTGAAAAGGAAAGACGCAGAGTCGGAATATTGTTCCTCCTTCCCTTGGTTGCCGGCTACGAAACCTCATCATAGTCATCTCATGTATTAAGGCAGACGTCTCAGCAGGCGGGGAGACCCTCATTGTCTGTGGATATGGAGTGGCTATGCTTTGTTGTGTAGGTAATGTGCCGTCCTACTGGGCTCCTAAAGTGTTATTTCATATGACGGCACTGAATGGAAAAAAAAGGAATGAATAATTGCTTTGCGTTTTACTCTTGAAGCAGTGGGATACATTAGACAGTCATTTTCAAATGGGCTGATTTACTGGAGGGTGTACGGAAACTTTATACATTCATTTCCAGATGCTATGAGTGCAATTAATGGAGGCTTCTGTACTCAAAGCTTATAATAACCTGCAAGGGGTGAAAAGTTAGAAATACTTGGGGGTTCACTTTCAAATTACACTTTGTTCTTTTGATAATAGAAGAAGAATCTTGAAGAAAGATGGACACAATGTGGTTCCGTCCAATTGGTGAGATTATAAATGGTCACTAGGTAAGTGGATCAGGCAGATGTAAGGGGGTGGTCGAGCCCCTGGGAGAAGAAACCCCCCAGAAGACATAACATGTTTCTAAAACATGGTTATTAATCTTTATAGTGTGTCATAAGGATGTATTAGAGTTTTATGCATATTGTAATGTATAAAATGTAGCAGAGTACAGAATGTTACTATGTAGAGGTGTAGCAGTATTGAAGATGTAATGTACAGTATGTGTATGGGTATAAGGTGTAATGTTATGTAGTATATAATGAATAATGCTTAACCCCTTCACGACCGCGGGCCGTAAAATTACGTCCTATTTTAACGTGACTTAACGACCAGGGACGTAATTTTACGGCCTAAACTTCATTTGATTGCCGTGGCCATAGCAACGGCTTTCAAATGATGTCCCCTGCTGTTTCTTACAGCAGGGGACCTTTGCTTGATCCCAGGGGGACGGCATCGCCACCCCCTATCGACGATCGATGTGATTGGCTGTTCAAATCTGAACCGCCAACCACATCGATCGCACTAATTTCGGCAAAAATAATGCCCGAATTAGTGCGATCCTGTGAGATCCAGCTATGAGATGCCACAGCTGCAGCAGCATATCATAGGTGGACCTCAAACATGCCGCCCCCAGCCCCTGCAGCACTGATTGGAGCGATCGTGCTATGACACGCAATCGCTCCAATCAGTGTGCAGTGGGGCGGTCTGATCTGCCGGTGGCCGCCCTCCCCAGGCCTGTGCTGGCCTGTGAGCCCTCCCCCAACATGTCTGCAGCGTGGAGTGGCTGGTACTTTTGGTACCACGCCACCGCTGCTGCTGCCGCCGCCGCCGCCTCTGATGTCTCCGCCGCTGCAGCTCTAATGGTAAGTATTCCGCTCCCTGCGCGCTCCCGTGAAGGCCCCTGCGCGCTCCCGTGAAGGCCCCTGCCCGTGCCCCCCCCGATCTGCCCCCCTACGCCCCGATCTGCCCCCCCGGCATCCCGATCTGCTACCACCGCTGCTGCTGCAAAGTGAGTACTGTGCTCACTTTGCAGCCCGTGCGCGCTCCCGTGGTGCCCCTGCGCGCTGCCGTGATAGCCCCTGCCGTGCCCCCCCCGCGATCTGCTCCCCCCAACCACCACCCCCCCCCCCCGACATCCCGATCCGCTCCCCCCGCGATCTGACTGCCTCCCCCATTATTTCTATTCTGCTTCTGCAGCTCCCTCTCCGGTCTCCCCCTCTGCTCTCCCCCCCTCCCCCTCTGCTCTCCCCCCCCTCCCCCTCTGCTCTCACCCCCCCTCTGCTCTCACCCCCCCCTCTGCTCTCACCCCCCCCCTCTCCCCCTCTGCTCTCCCCCGACGTCCTCTTACCTGTCTTCACCGGCCTGATCACATCTGCGTCCATCGCTGGGTCCTTCCTGGGCATTCTGCTGATCTGCCTGCTGCTCCTATAAAGCTGTCCATCTCTCTGCCATCTGTTCCTCTGCAGCTCTTCTGGTCAGTGATCCTCCTGCTAGTCCTCTGGGTACTGTGAGTATAACTTTTTTTTTTCCGTATCCCCTGTCCATTTTTACACCTCATCCGTCCGTGCGTCCCGCCAAGCGCTGATCAGGGATGCAGATAACGGATCGGCATCCCTGCTCAATTTTTGGCGTGACTTTTTTTTCCGTATCCCCGACGCTTTTTGTATCGCATCCGTCCGTGCGTCCCGCCGAGCGCTGATCAGGGATGCAGATAACGGATCGGCATCCATGGTCAATTTTTGGCGTGACTTTTTTTTCCGTATTCACGACGCTTTTTGTATCGCATCCGTCCGTGCGTCCCGCCGAGCGCTGATCAGGGATGCAGATAACGGATCGGCATCCATGGTCAATTTTTGGCGTGACTTTTTTTTCCGTATTCACGACGCTTTTTGTATCGCATACGTCCGTGCGTCCCGCCAAGCGCTGATCAGGGATGCACATAACGGATCGGCATCCATGGTCAATTTTTGGCGTGACTTTTTTCCGTATTCACGACGCTTTTTGTATCGCATCCGTCCGTGCGTCCCGCCGAGCGCTGATTAGGGATGCAGATAACGGATCGGCATCCCTGCTCAATTTTTGGCGTGACTTTTTTCCGTATTCACGACGCTTTTTGTATCGCATCCGTCCGTGCGTCCCGCCGAGCGCTGATTAGGGATGCAGATAACGGATCGGCATCCCTGCTCAATTTTTGGCGTGACTTTTTTCCGTATTTGCGACGCTTTTTGTATCGCATCCGTCCGTGCGTCCCACCAAGCGCTGATCAGGGATGCACATAACGTATCTGCATCCATGGTCAATTTTTGGCGTGACTTTTTTTTTTACGTATCCCCGACGCTTTTTTTTATCGCATCCGACCGTGCGTCCTGCAGCGGCCGATCAGTGCACTGCGTCTGTGCGTTTGAAAAGTCAAATGGCGCTCCTTCTCTTCTGAGCCCCGCCATGCGCTCAAACAATTACTTTCCACCACATATGAGGTATCTGCGTACTCAGGAGAAATTGCACAATACATTTTATGGTGCATTTTTTCCTGTTACCCTTGTGAAAAAAAAAGCTACCTAGTTGAAGCAACCGTTTTGTGGTAAAAAAAAAAAAATTCTTTTCACGGCTCAACGCTATAAACTTCTGTGAAGCCCCCAGGTGTTCAAAGTGCTCACCAAACATCTAGAAAAATTATTTGAGGGCTCTAGTTTCCAAAATGGTGTCACTTGTGGGGGAGCTCCACTGTTTAGGCACCATAGGGGGTCTCCAAACGTGACATGGCGTCCGCTAATGATTCCAACCAATTTTGCTGTCAAATGGCGCTCCTTCTCTTCTTAGCCCCGCCATGCGCCCAAACAATTACTTTCCACCACATATGAGGTATCTGCGTACTCAGGAGAAAATGCACAATACATTTTATGGTGCATTTTTTCCTGATAGCCTTGTGAAAAAAAAAGCTACCTAGTTGAAGCAACCGTTTTGTGGTAAAAAATTTTTTTTTTCTTTTCACGGCTCAACGCTATAAACTTCTGTGAAGCCCCCAGGTGTTCAAAGTGCTCACCAAACATCTAGAAAAATTATTTGAGGGCTCTAGTTTCCAAAATGGTGTCACTTGTGGGGGAGCTCCACTGTTTAGGCACCATAGGGGGTCTCCAAACGTGACATGGTGTCCGCTAATGATTCCAACCAATTTTGCTGTCAAATGGCGCTCCTTCTCTTCTGAGCCCCGCCATGCGCCCAAACAATTACTTTCCACCACATATGAGGTATCTGCGTACTCAGGAGAAAATGCACAATACATTTTATGGTGCATTTTTTCCTGTTACCCTTGTGAAAAAAAAGCTACCTAGTTGAAGCAACCGTTTTGTGGTAAAAAAAATTTTTTTTCTTTTCACGGCTCAACGCCATAAACTTTTGTGAAGCCCCCAGGGGTTCAAAGTGCTCACCAAACATCTAGAAAAATTATTTGAGGCCTCTAGTTTCCAAAATGGGGTCACTTGTGGGGGAGCTCCATTGTTTAGGCACCTCAGGGGGTCTTCAAACCCGACATGGCGTCCGCTAACAGGTGCAGCTAATTTTGCACTCAAAAATTCAAATGGCGCTCCTTGCCTTCCGAGCACTGCTGTGTGTCCAAACATTTGATTTCCACCACATATGAGGTATCTGCGTACTCAGGAGAAAATGCACAATACATTTTATGGTGCATTTTTTCCTGTTACCCTTGTGAAAAAAAAGCTACCTAGTTGAAGCAACCGTTTTGTGGTAAAAATTTTTTTTTTCTTTTCACGGCTCAACGCTATAAACTTTTGTGAAGCCCCCAGGGGTTCAAAGTGCTCACCAAACATCTAGAAAAATTATTTGAGGCCTCTAGTTTCCAAAATGGGGTCACTTGTGGGGGAGCTCCATTGTTTAGGCACCTCAGGGGGTCTTCAAACCCGACATGGCGTCCGCTAATGAGTGCAGCTAATTTTGCGTTCAAAAATTCAAATGGCGCTCCTTCCCTTCCGAGCTCTGCCGTGCGCCCAAACAATTGATTTTTACCACATATGGGGTATCAGCGTACTCAGGAGAACATGCACAATAAATTGTATTGTGTACTTTCTCTTTTCTCCCTTGTAAAAATGAAAATTTTATGGCTAAAGTAACATTTTTGTGTTAAAAAGTAAAATTTTCATTTTTTCCTTCCACATTGCTTTGGTTCCTGTGAAGCACCTAAAGGGTTAATAATCTTATTGGATGTGGTTTTGAGCAGTGTGAGGGGTGTAGTTTTTAGAATGGGGTCACTTTTGGGTATTTTCTGTCACCTCGGCCTCTCAAAGTCACTTCAAATGTGATGTGGTCCCTAAAAAAATTATTTTGTAAATTTTGTTGGAAAAATGAGAATTTGCTGATGACCTTTGACCCCTTCTAACTTCCTAACGGAAAAAAATTTGTTTAGAAAATTGCGCTGATGTAAAGTAGACAAGTGGGAAATGTTATTTAGTAACTATTTTGTGTGACATATCTCTCAGATTTATGGGCATAAATTTTCAAAGTTTGAAATTTGCGAAATTTTCAAAATTTTCGCCAAATTTCCTAAATTTTCACAAATAAACGCAAAAAATATCGGCCTAAATTTACCACTGACATGAAGTACAATATGTCACGAAAAAACAGTCTCAGAATCGCCAGGATCCGTTGAAGCGTTCCAGAGTTATAACCTGTCAAAGTGACACTGGTCAGAATTGCAAAAAATGGCCCGGTCATTAGGGTGTTTTAGTGGCCGGGGGTGAAGGGGTTAATAAGGTATTATTAGTGTTACTAGAAGGTGGCCCGATTCTACGCATCGGGTATTCTAGAATTTACGTATTGTGTAGTTCATGTATGATTTTTGTTTTATATATATATATATATATATATATATATATATATATATATATAGATGTTGTTGTGTGTAGTTACCAAGTGTTTGTGTAGGGCGCTGTACATGTTCTGGGTGTTGTCTGGGTGTGGCGGGGGGTGAGAGCGGTGTTGTATGTGTGTTGCGTGTGTTGTGTTGTTTGTGGAGCGCTGTGTGTCTGTAGCGTTGTGTGTGTGTGTGTTGCACGGTTTGTGTGGGTGTGGTGTGTTTTGGGGGGAGGTATGTTTTGTGCAATGGGTGTGTGTTGTGCGGTATGTGCGTATATTTATGTATGCCACGGTGTTTGTGTGTTGGGTGTTGTGTGTGTGCGGCGTTGTCTGTGTGTGTGAGTGTCTGTGTATGGCGGTGTTTGTGGTTCCCAATGTGTGTGTGGTGTGTTGTGTGTGTGTGTTGGGGGGAGGTGTGCACCTCCCATCGTGCTCCATCCCCCATGCTGCGCACCCCCCATCGTGCCCCATCCCCCATGCTGCGCACTCCCTATCATGCTCCATCCCCCATGCTGCGCACTCCCCATCGTGCTCCATCCTCCATGCTGCGCACTCCCCATCGTGCTACATCCCCCATGCTGCGCACCCATCGTGCTCCATCCCCCATGCTATAATAGTTCTCCTATTATACTCAGAGAGGAGTATAATAGGAGGACTATAATAGGAGGAGTAGTCCTGGGGGGAGAGGAGTATAATGCCGGCTCCCTGCACATGTGTACAGGGAGCCGGTGTATGCTTTTAACTATGATACACATCGGGTAACTAAGGGACCTTAGTTACCCGATGTGTATAATGGTTACCAGCGTTCACCGGCTCCGTCACGATCCCAGCAGCGCAAGGTTATGTCTGGCGCTGCTGGGATCCTGACGGAGCCGGTGTACACTGGTAACTATGATACACATCGGGTAACCAAGGGACCTTAGTTACCCGATGTGTATAATGGTTACCAGCGTTCACCGGCTCCGTCAAGATCCAAGCATTGCAAGGTTATGTCTGGCGCTGCTGGGATCCTGACGGAGCCGGTGTACACTGGTAACTATGATACACATCGGGTAACTAAGGGACCTTAGTTACCCGATGTGTATAATGGCTACTAGCGTTCACCGGCTCCGTCAAGATCCCAGCATCGCAAGGTTATGTCTGGTGCTGCTGGGATCGTGACGGAGCCGGTGTACACTGGTAACTATGATACACATCGGGTAATTAAGGGACCTTAGTTACCCGATGTGTATAATGGTTACCAGTGTTCACCGGCTCCGTCACGATCCTAGCAGCGCAAGGTTATGTCTGGCGATGAGTGCGGAGGGCCGGGGCGAGTGGCCAATCCATGCGGAGGGCAGGGCCAGGCCGAGGCGAGCGACCAATCCGTAGGGGGGCGGAGCTGAGGCTAGGCGAGCGGCCAATCCGTGCGGGGGGGGGGGGGGCGGGGCCATGGCGAGCCCAGCGGCCAATCAGCTTTGTGTCACCGTAAGGACACAATTTTGGAGCAAGACAGACAGACAGAATAAGGCAATTATATATATAGACTAGAAGGTGGCCCGATTCTACGCATCGGGTATTCTAGAATTTACGTATTGTGTAGTTAATGTATGATTTTTGTTATATATATATATACATATATATATATATATATATATATATATATATAGATGTTGTTGTCTGTAGTTACCAAGTGTTTGTGTAGGGGCTGTACATGTTCTGGGTGTTGTCTGGGTGTGGCTGGGGGTGAAAGCGGTGTTGTTTGTGTGTTGCGTTGTGTGTCGTTATTTGTAGAGCGCTGTGTGTCTGTATCGTTGTGTGTGTGTGTTGCGCGGTTTGTATGGGTGTGGTGTGTGTGTGTGTGTGTTTTGGGGAGGTATGTTTTGTGCAATGTGTGTGTTGTGCGGTATGTACGTATATTTGTGTGTGCCGCGGTGTTTGTGTGTTGGGTGTTGTTTGTGTGCGGCGTTGTCTGTGGGTGTCTGTGTAGGGCAGTGTTTGTGGTTCCAAGTGTGTGTGTGGTGTGTTGTGCAGTGCGTTTGTGGCAGTGTGTGTGTGTTTGTTTTGGGGGGAGGTGTGCACCCCCATCGTGCTCCATCCCCCATGCAGCACCAGCATCAGCCTCTCTGCCCCCAGCATCAGCATCTCTCCTCCCAGCATCAGCCTCTCTCCTTCCAGCATCAGCCTCTCTCCTCCCAGCATCAGCCTCTCTCCTCCCAGCATCAGCCTCTCTGTCCCCAGCATCAGCCTCTCTCCTCCCAGCCTACCCCAGCCTCAGCCTCCCCCAGCATCAGCCTCTCTTTTCTCAGCCTCCCTCCTCCCAGCCTCCCCCAGCATCAGCCTCCCCCTCCCAGCCTCCCCTAGCATCAGCCTCCGCCTCCCAGCCTCCCCCAGCATCAGCCTCTCTCCTCCCACCCTCCCCCAGCATCAGCCTCTCTCCTCCCAGCCTCCCCCAGCATCAGCCTCTCCCTCCCAGCCTTCCCCAGGATGAGCCTCTCTCCTCCCAGCCTCCCCCAGCATCAGCCTCCCCTTCCCAGCCTCCCCCAGCATCAGCCTCCCCCAGCATCAGCCTCTCTCCTCCCAGCCTCCCCCAGCATCAGCCTCTCTCCTCTCAGCCTCCCCCAGCATCAGCCTACACCCTCCCAGCCTCCCCCAGCAATCAGCCTCCCCCAGCATCAGCCTCCCCCAGCATCAGCCTCTCTCCTCCCAGCCTCCCCCAGCATCAGCCTCTCTCCTCACAGCCTCCCCCAGCATCAGCCTCCCCCTCCCAGCCTTCCCCAGGATGAGCCTCTCTCCTCCCAGCCTCCCCCAGCATCAGCCTCCCCTTCCCAGGCTCCCCCAGCATCAGCCTCTCTCCTCTCAGCCTCCCCCAGCATCAGCCTCTCTCCTCTCAGCCTCCCCCAGCATCAGCCTACACCCTCCCAGCCTCCCCCAGCATCAGCCTACACCCTCCCAGCCTCCCCCAGCAATCAGCCTCCCCCAGCATCAGCCTCCCCCAGCATCAGCCTCTCTCCTCCCAGCATCAGCCTCCCTCTCCCAGCCTTCCCCAGGATCAGCCTCTCTCCTCCCAGCCTCCCCCAGCACACCGTGCTCCTTTGCCGACACTCACACACACACACTCACACATCAGAACACACTCACACACACCCGATCGCATACACTCACACACACCCGATCGCATACACTCACACACACTCAGACATCAGAACACACTCACACACACCCGATCGCATACACTCACACACCCGATTGCATACACTCACACACACCAAAACACACTCACACACATCCGATGGCATACACACACAGACACTGACAATCCGCGAGCCGGGATAAGGTAGTGTTTCCACTTTGTCCTGGCGGTGTTCGGGGGCTCTGTGTGGGTTCTATGAATGCGTGCAGGGGGGCGAGCGTCTAATGCGTCAGGGTGAGGGGGCGGGTCCAGGGTGAGCGGCGGGTCCAGGGCGATCGTCTAAACCGTGTGGAGGGGCGGGGCAATGGCGAGCCCATCGGCCAATCTGCTGTTTGGGGAGAGTGAGGGGGCATGTCCATGCCGAGCGGCAAATCCATGTGGGGGGCGGGTCCTGGCGCAGCGGCCAATCCGTGTGGGGAGCGGGGCCAGGCCGAGCCCAGCAGCCTACACCAGCTCTGACACACGTGTGCCGCGAGCCGGGATAAGGTAGTGTTTCCACTTTGTCCTGGCGGTGTTCGGGGGCTCTGTGTGGGTTCTATGAATGCGTGCAGGGGGGCGAGCGTCTAATGCGTCAGGGTGAGGGGGCGGGTCCAGGGCGAGCGGCGGGTCCAGGGCGATCGGCTAATCCGTGTGGGGGGGCGGGGCAATGGCGAGCCCATCGGCCAATCTGCTGTTTGGGGCTAGTGAGGGGGCGTGACCATGGCGAGCGGCAAATCCATGTGAGTTCTAAGAATGCGTGCCGAGCGGCCAATCCGTGCGGGTGAGCGGTGCCATGGCGAGCAAAGCGGCCAATCCGTGCGGGTGGGTGGGGCCATGGCGAGCTCAGCGGCCAATCCGCTGTTTGTCACCGTAAGGACATGGCCAATCCGTGCGAGGGGGAGCGGACCCGAGGCGAGGCGAGCGGCCAATCCGTGCGGGGGGGTGGAGCCGAGGTGAGGCAAGCGGCCAATCCGTGCAGGGGGGCGGGGCCATGGCGAGGCCAGCAGCCAATCCGCTGTTTGTCACCGTAAGGACATGTCCCGGGACACAATTTTAGAGCAAGACAGACAGACAGACAGAATAAGGCAATTTTATATTTAGATAGGTGCAGGTGAAAAGTTAAATCTGCCCGGTGACAGACAGGTCACAGTTGGGATTCTAGGATTAGCCAATAGAGAAAGAGCTACTGTTGAGGGAGAGAAACGGTTGCTGTGGAAACGTCAGTGAGGGCCTAGCCTGTGACAGGAACAGACGTCAGGTCTGAGGAGAAGCAGAGCCGCATGATATGGGTGACAAGAAAAGAGGGAGACCATGACATAGAATAGAGTGACCGAGGAAAAGAAGGAACGACTGACAGAGAATGACAAGTCTAGTGCAAGACAGAGCGGGACAAGGAACGACGTGAGTGTCTTAAGCAGGTGTCCCTGAGGCGTCTTGAGTAGCTTATAGCTCGGTCCAGCCATATTGGCAAAATCTCTCTTAAGAGGGAAAAGACGTGGAACTGCTTGAGGAAGAGAATGTCTTCCAAGGACTGTGATGTAGTACTAGGCTGGATAGTGTGTGAAAGAAAATGACTTATGGAGGTTGGAGCAACTGACCTTAAGGTTGTATGCTTAATGATCCTCTGTGACACTGAAACATGTAAGAAGACTTATGTCCACCATCTAATGTACATTGGTGTTGACAAGTTTATGTTCAGTAAAACACTGTTTTTTATATACTTGTGGTCTCCCTCAATGAACTGTGTACCATCTGGTCCTGGCCAGCCAAAACCACCGGCAACATGCGGCTTGCCAATGCATATAGCCTCTGGAATGAAACACCACACACCCAGCCAGGACCTCCATTTTCATGTAGCGTGCCGGGGTGCGACAGACGATTTCCTCGCCCACGACTACCACCCTGCAACACGTTACACAGATTTCAAATATGCGGATTTTTCTTTGAAATTCTATTCACGGAGAAGTTATTAATTTGCAAATTTAACCCTTTCACAGCTTTTGATGTATATGTACGTCAAAAGTCGTGTCTCTGCCCACCAGTGCAAAACTATGGGCAGTGTCCATCTGCGATTGATTTCTCATGCCATGTCGGCATGAGAAATCAATCGCAGTAGGCTACGTTTGGCAGCAAAGTCTATGGGTGCATGTTGAACATCACACTGCACTCACATGTCATCCAACCACAGTGCAATGTACGCATAGACAGGCAGCGAAGGAGAGGAAAAAAGTGCTCCCTCCCTCTTCTCCACAGCTGTGATCCAATCACAAGATCGGATCACAGTCACATGACCCTCAGCTCACACCCGCAGTAGAGGGTCATTAGCATATCACTTCCGATGCTCTTGCACCAGAAATTATTCGCAGGTGGAACTGAGGCCTTTGATGCAGGCTTCGGAACGCTCAGCCCACATCATTGCCTGCACATGACAATTGATTTAAAAAGCCATCCATCATGTGTCTCTAACTCCAATCCACCTGAGGCTGTTAACCAGTTAAATCCCACTTTCAATCTCTGAGAGTGGAATTTAACACATGCCAGCAGGGGGCACATCATTCCCCGCTCCAATCGGCACCCCACAATGTGATCACTGGGTACCGATGAGTTTTCATGACAGCAAGGGGTCAACTGATGACCCCTGTGTTTGTCATTATGATCCTCCTGTGAACATCAGCTGCGAGCTGGAGTTCATAGGGAGCCAAAATTTCAGCAGTACAGAGCAGTGCTAATGCTCATGCTGATGCTGATGCTGTATAGCACAAGCGATTGGACAAGCTTCAAGTCCACAAAGGGAACTAGTCAATCTTCTAATAAGCAAAAAAGGTTTAAAAAAAGTGAAAAAAATATAACAACGCCAACGCTCAAATCACTCCATTTTACCCCACTAAAAATTAAACAATTAAAAAGAAATACACATATTTGGTATCGCTGCATTCAGAAATGTCCAATCTATCAAAATAGAAAAAAAAAAATTAATCTGATAAGTAAATGAAAAGTAATGAGAAAAAAATCACAAGGCTAGAATTACATTTTTTGGGTCGTCGCAACATTGTAATATAAAGCAAGAAGAGGCAATCAAAACATCTCTACCCCAAATAATGTCAGTAAAAACATCAGATTAGGGAGCAAAAAATAAGCTGTCACAAAGCCCCAGATCCTGAAAAATGATAAAAAATTGTATTTACAAATATCCAAATTTTTCTTCACCACTTAAATAAAAAAAAACTATACATGTCTGGTATCTATCTACTCAAACTAACCTGGAGAATCATATTGCCAGAAAAGTTTTACCATATAGTGAACATGGTAAATAAAAAACCCAAATAACAATGCACTTTTTTTGGAATTTCCAAACACTTGAAATTTCTTTCTTTCTTTCTATAATTTTATTAAATTATAATTTTTAGTGATTTTCAAAAGCAAGCAAATCATTACATAGAACAAATAATATTAATAACATCAACAATATTATCAGCAAAATGACAAGAAAATCGTATATTGCTCCTTTTACAATTCAGTACTACAACATCTAATCAATGTTCACAGTGTTCACAGTAAGACTCTGAATCATTAATACCTCACGGAAACCCTTATAACTAACTATATGAATGCATTTGCAACCATCCTGTTAAACTCTCCTACTCCCCCCGAACTCCCCTCTACTCAAACCCACTCCCACCTAGTCACCTTCAACCCCCACGTCCAATCCTCCAAGTGTACCACCTAATTTCTCAGGGGATACCACGCCGTCTCCTTAAATGGTGACATTAAGCGTTCTATTTCCTCCGAATTGAAGTAGGGTATAATAAACTCCCTCCACTTTTTGAAGTGACTACCCAATCGTCCCGACTTCCTTCCAGCATCAAGTCTCTCTAACTCCATCAGCAGTTTTATGTGGATTATTACTTCTTTGAAAGAGGGTACTTTTGACTCCAACCAATATTTCAGTATCATCCTCTTTGTTGCAAGTATGATTACATGTAATAGTGAAGGAGGATGTTTACTCCTCCTCCCCTTTCTTTCCCATTTTTCAGTTCACTATATGGTAAAATGAATGGAGTCTTTCAAAAATAGAACTCCTGAGTCCTGACACAAAAAACAAGACCTCATATGGTATATTGACAGAAAATAAAAAAAAAAATATGATTCTTGGAAGAAGGAGAGGAAAAAAAATGAAAACTAATCCCTCTATCCTTTCTACCAACATCCCAATTAAAGAATAGATTAATGGAAAAAAAATTCCGACGTGACCCTAGATGCAAATGGCTTGCTCCCATGTACCACCATGTCACAGCACTTGCATCTAGAAATGCCACATCTGTGTCACATCAGAATCTTTTTCCATGAAGCAATTCTTTAATTGCAATAGTTCCTTTGTGATATATCTTTTACAATGTGATTGTGGTTTACAGTATGTGGGGAGAACCATTACAGAACCATTACAGAACCATTTCAAGTACATGGATAAACATAGACATAATATCGTCCATGGGATTTTGAATCATAGCCTATCAAGGCATTTCTCTTTGGTTCGTTCAAAAAATCCTGGAGGTCTTCAGTTACAAATTTTGGAGCAGATACCATCAAATAATCTGAATAGAGTACAGAGGCTCCTAAATATAGAGTCCTATTGGATATTCAAATTATCAACATTACACCTGAATAGTTTGAATGAATGCATCAAGAATACCAAATAATAAGAGTTATAAAGACATACATACACTCAATTACATTGTAATTAAAAAACAAATTCAAATTGCATGTAAAATCCCTTTTTTTATAATTCACACATTTTCAACATATTCAATAATATTTGGGCAATTAGTCATGAAAAAAGGTTTTCCTGTACATGTGTCAAACATGAATAGTGATATATGTAATTTGTGTTTTTATTCTGCTTCTCTTTTTTGTCCCCCCCCACCTTTGAGTGGGAATGGTTCCTGGTAATGATGGAGTTAAGGAAAGTGCTTAGTTGACTAATGAGTGTAAAGCCCGCTTTACACGCTTCAATATATCTCACAATCCGTCGTTGAGGTCAAGTTGTAAGTGACGCACATCCGGCATCGTTTGTGAGGTATCTGCGTGTGACATCTACGTGCGATCAGGATTGAACGCAAAACTGTTGATCGCAAACACATCGTATCTTTGTCTAGAATTGAACGTTTTGTTGCATGAACCTAGTCAATTGAAACGTGTGACATCCCTCATACGATTTTGATGTCTGAGGCTATGTGCGCAGGTGTGTGCTCTGCACCGGAGCTTAAAAAAGGTCCGCTTCAGAGCGCAGCTGAAAAGCTGCGTTCTGAAGCGCCTCACAATGTCTGTCATTCACTAATCTCTGTCAGTCGGTCACTATCTCTGTCCCTCTCTCTCTGTCCATGTCAGTCTATCCCTCTTACCCCCTCTCTCATACTCACCGATCCCCGATCACCGGCACGGCGCTGCACGGCATTCACACTGCTCCGGCGGCTTTTACTATTATGAAAAAGCCGGCCGCTCATTAAACAATCTCGTATTCCCTGCTTTCCTCGCCCACCGGCGCCTATGATTGGTTGCAGTGAGACACGCCCCCACGCTGAGTAACAGGTGTCTCACTGCACCCAATCACAGCAGCCGGTGGGCATGTCTATACTGTGCAGTGAAATAAATAATTAAATAATTAAAAAAAACGGCGTGCGGTCTCCCCCAATTTTAAAACCAGCCAGATAAAGCCATATGGCTGAAGGCTGGTATTCTCAGGATGGGGAGCTCCACGTTATGGGGAGCCCCCCAGCCTAACAATATCAGCCAGCAGCCGCCCAGAATTGTCGCATACATTAGATGCGACAGTTCTGGGACTGTACCCGGCTCTTCCCGATTTGCCCTGGTGCGTTGGCAATCGGGGTAATAAGGAGTTAATGGCAGCCCATAGCTGACACTAATTCCTAGATTAATCATGTCAGGCATCTCCCCGAGATACCTTCCATGATTAATCTGTAAGTGACAGTAAACAAATACACACACCTGAAAAAATCATTTATTAGAAATAAAAAACACAAACATATACCCTGGTTCACCACTTTAATAAGCCCAAAAAAGCCCTCCATGTCCGGCGTTATCCAGTATGGTCCAGCGTCGCTTCCAGCTCTGCTGCATGAAGGTGACCGGAGCTGCAGAAGACACCGCCGCTCCTGTCAGCTCCACGCAGCTAATGAAGGGAATAGCGCGATCAGCTGAGCTGTCACTGAGGTTACCCACGGCCACCGCTGGATCCAGGTTCTCACTTCACAGGTATGCCCTGTCAGGTTTAATAAGTGGGATTTCTTGCCTTATAAATGGGGTTGGGACCATCAGTTGTGTTGTGCAGACGTCTGGTGGATACACAGCTGATAGTCCTACTGAATAGACTGTTAGAATTTGTATTATGGCAAGAAAAAAGCAACTAAGTAAAGAAAAACGAGTGGCCATCATTACTTTAAGAAATGAAGGTCAGTCAGTCCGAAAAATTGGGAAAACTTTGAAAGTGTCCCCAAGTGCAGTGGCAAAAACCATCAAACGCTACAAAGAAACTGTCTCACATGAGGACCGCCCCAGGAAAGGAAGACCAAGAGTCACCTCTGCTGTGGAGGATAAGTTTATCCAAGTCACCAGCCTCAGAAATCGCAGGTCAACAGCAGCTCAGATTATAGACCAGGTCAATGCCACACAGAGTTCTAGCAGCAGACACATCTCTAGAACAACTATTAAGAGGAGCCTTTGTGCAGCAGGCCTTCATGGTAAAATAGCTGCTAGGAAACCACTGCTAAGGACAGGCAACAAGCAGAAGAGACTTGTTTGGGCTAAAGAACACAAGGAATGGACATTAGATGAGTGGAAATCTGTGCTTTGGTCTGATGAGTCCAAATTTGAGATCTTTGGATCCAACAACCGTGTCTTTGTGCGATGCAGAAAAGGTGAATGGATGGACTCTACATCCCTGGTTCCCACCGTGAAGCATAGAGGAGGAGGTGTCATGGTGTGGGGGTGCTTTACTGGTGACACCGTTGGGGATTTATTCAAAATTGAAGACATACTGAACCAGCATGGCTGCCACAGCATCTGGCAGCGGCATGCTATTCCTTCCGGTTTGCGTTTAGTTGGACCATCATTTATTTTTCAACAGGACAATGACCCCAAACACACCTCCAGGCTGTGTAAGGGCTATTTGACTAAGAAGGAGAGTGATGGAGTGCTACGCCAGATGACCTGGCCTCCACAGTCACCAGGCCTGAACCCAATCGAGATGGTTGGGGTGAGCCGGACCGCAGAGTGAAGGCAAAAGGGCCAACAAGTGCTAAGCATCTCTGGGAACTCCTTCAAGACTGTTGGAAAACCATTTCCGGTGACTACCTTTTGAAACTCATCAAGAGAATACCAAAAGTGTGAAAAGCAGTAATCAAAGCAAAAGGTGGCTATTTTGAAGAACCTAGAATATAAGACATATTTTCAGGTGTTTCACAATTTTTTGTTAAGTATTTCATTTCACGTGTGTTAATTCAAAGTTCTGATGCCTTCAATGTGAATCTACAATTTTCAGAGTCATGAAAATAAAGAAAACTCTTTGAATGAGAAGGTGTGTCCAAACTTTTGGTCTGTACTGTGTATGCATGTGTATATATATATATATATATATATATATATATACATTTTTTATATATATATGTGCATCTCGATAAATTAGAATATAATCAGAAAGCTAATTTATTTCAGTAATTGAATACAAAAAGGGAAATACATAGTCATTAAACACAGAGTGATCTATTTCAATTGTTTATTTCTGTTAATCTTGATGACTATGGCATACAGCCAATGAACACCTGAGAGTCATTATCTCAGAAAATTAGAATAATTACCACAAAACACCTGCAAAGGCTTCCTATGCATTTAAATTGGTCCCTTAGTCTGGTTCAGTAGGCTACACAATCATGGGGAAGACTGCTGACTTGACAGATGTACAGAAGGCAGTCATTGACACACTACACAAGGAGGGTAAGCCACAAAAGGTCATTGCTAATGAAGCTGGCTGTTCACAGAGTGCTGTATCCAAGCATATTAATGGAAAGTTGAGTGGAAGAAAAAAGTGTGGTAGAAAAAGGTCAACAAGCAGCTGGGATAACTGCAGCCTTGATAGGATTGTTAATAAAAGGCCATTCAAAAATTTTGGAAAAATTTACAAGGAGTGGACTGCTGCTGGAGTCAGTGCTTCAAGAGCCACCACATACAGACGTATCCAGGACACGGGCTACAAGTGCAGCACTCTTTGTGATGACTCTATATAATATATGCATTTTCCTTTTTGTATTGTATTACTGAAATAAATTAACTGTTTGATGATGTTCTAAGTTATTGCAATGCACTTGTATATATACTGTATATGGCAGGCACTATATATATATATATATATATGTGTATATATATATATATATATATATATATATATACACCAGACAATTTCCGCATAATGTTGAATATGGTTTTGCAGAAGCTACCTATACCTACATACATAACTCATCATCTCCTTGGCATGTGATGCCTGTGACATTTTACACTCCCACTTCCTTACATTCCTTTTAAAACAAGTTGGAACAAGGTCCAAGGAGAGAACACCTCGAAGAATGTGATGATGATTGGAGCCTTTTAAGGAAATATCAATATCATATCAATTACGGTAGGATTGCCGGAAGAATTTTTTTTCTCGTCAAACAGACTTTTGGCAAGTCAGACGTGTCTCATCCACCCACAAGTGATAAGTGGGGTGCTTTCCTCCTGATCCTGAAATGTCTTATTTTCACTTTCTTGGCTTCATCTTACTACTTGTTAGTGATGATATTTTTACCATGGATGCAAAAACAAAGCGGAGATTGCTGCTTGGATGACATTTTGGTCTATGTTGAAATGTGTGCGACAGATGGAGCGTGAGCATGCATATTAAAATAACATATTGGTTCCCTGCTGAGAAATCACTGCAGAAATGGGACTTTTAATTAGTGATTGGTAATTCATTTCACTCCGTGTCAGCGCTGACTGCAAGATCAAAATAATTCCATGCCAATAGCTAAAATCTCCAAATGTCCATGTGAGTCCCTATTAGTATGTACAGTTAGGTCCAGAAATATTTGGACAGTGACACAAGTTTTGTTATTTTAGCTGTTTTCAAAAACATGTTCAGAAATACAATTATATATATAATATGGGCTGAAAGTGCACACTCCCAGCTGCAATATGAGAGTTTTCACATCCAAATCGGAGAAAGGGTTTAGGAACCATAGCTCTGTAATGCATAGCCTCCTCTTTTTAAAGGGACCAAAAGTAATTGGACAAGGGACTCTAAGGGCTGCAATTAACTCTGAAGGCGTCTCCCTCGTTAACCCGTAATCAATGAAGTAGTTAAAAGGTCTGGGGTTGATTACAGGTGTGTGATTTTGCATTTGGAAGCTGTTGCTGTGACCAGACAACATGCGGTCTAAAGAACTCTCAATTGAGGTGAAGCAGAACATCCTGAAGCTGAAAAAAAAGAAAAAATCCATCAGAGAGATAGCAGACATGCTTGGAGTAGCAAAATCAACAGTCGGGTACATTCTGATAAAAAAGGAATTGACTGGTGAGCTTGGGAACTCAAAAAGGCCTGGGCGTCCACGGATGACAACAGTGGTGGATGATCGCCGCATACTTTCTTTGGTGAAGAAGAACCTGTTCACAACATCAACTGAAGTCCAGAACACTCTCAGTGAAGTAGGTGTATCTGTCTCTAAGTCAACAGTAAAGAGAAGACTCCATGAAAGTAAATACAAAGGGTTCACATCTAGATGCAAACCATTCATCAATTCCAAAAATAGACAGGCCAGAGTTAAATTTGCTGAAAAACACCTCATGAAGCCAGCTCAGTTCTGGAAAAGTATTCTATGGACAGATGAGACAAAGATCAACCTGTACCAGAATGATGGGAAGAAAAAAGTTTGGAGAAGAAAGGGAACGGCACATGATCCAAGGCACACCACATCCTCTGTAAAACATGGTGGAGGCAACGTGATGGCATGGGCATGCATGGCTTTCAATGGCACTTGGTCACTTGTGTTTATTGATGACATAACAGCAGACAAGAGTAGCCAGATGAATTCTGAAGTGTACCGGGATATACTTTCAGCCCAGATTCAGCCAAATGCCGCAAAGTTGATCGGACGGTGCTTCATAGGACAGATGGACAATGACCCCAAGCATACAGCCAAAGCTACCCAGGAGTTCATGAGTGCAAAAAAGTGGAACATTCTGCAATGGCCAAGTCAATCACCAGATCTTAACCCAATTGAGCATGCATTTCACTTGCTCAAATCCAGACTTAAGACGGAAAGACCCACAAACAAGCAAGACCTGAAGGCTGCGGCTGTAAAGGCCTGGCAAAGCATTAAGAAGGAGGAAACCCAGCGTTTGGTGATGTCCATGGGTTCCAGACTTAAGGCAGTGATTGCCTCCAAAGGATTCGCAACAAAATATTGAAAATAAAAATATTTTGTTTGGGTTTGGTTTATTTGTCCAATTACTTTTGACCTCCTAAAATGTGGAGTGTTTGTAAAGAAATGTGTACAATTCCTACAATTTCTATCAGATATTTTTATTCAAACCTTCAAATTAAACGTTACAATCTGCACTTGAATTCTGTTGTAGAGGTTTCATTTCAAATCCAATGTGGTGGCATGCAGAGCCCAACTCGCGAAAATTGTGTCACTGTCCAAATATTTCTGGACCTAACTGTAAGTACTAAAGACGAGAACTGTCAAAATGTGATATCAAACGCATTTGAGAAGACTTGAAAAATTCATGTTCGTCACATTTTGGGCCACATGGCCATGTACCTGCCAACTGATCATCTGTCGTTTTCTAGAAATATGACATTCGGGAACATGAGCTGCATCTGCTGGAGATGGACGTGCCTTCAGCCAAGCTTGGCTATACTGTAGACTGTAGTTTGGTTGCAGGTTTTGAATATACCAAAATATTCTGTCTCCGAATGGTGGGGGTCTGATCAGCTATGGTTCTGGCTGTAGCAGGGAGAAAGACACTTTTTTCTGGCCTTACGTGACTTGATTTGTGTTAATGCCAAGGAGTATTAAAGCAAGATGTAGAGGAGACAGCTATTGCTGTGATGATATCTAGTAGGCTTCCCTGACAGTTTCATAGTGACTAATAATGTCACCATCTGCCACACAGAGCGATGATACCTGATGATAGCTTGAAGTTCTTGGCCCCCATTGCACAATTTGTAACAGAGCCCACATGCCATGTGTAATACTATTGTCTTTGTATGTTTCAAGGGGGTGGAGGCTTTCATATTCCTCAGATAGAGATGAGCAGATCAGGCAAAATTCTAATTTTCACTGGAAGTACACGCACTGCCTGTATCTAAATGGAGGGTTAACTAAACTACATGTAAAAAATGCAATTCACAAAAATTGGGGGGGTGCCGCCCCTGTGCCAGCAGCCGGCGCTGCTCGGATCCGGGCCTTCAGGGGTAATAGCTCAAGGGTCTCCGGACCCGGGGTCGCGCAGACACGCCGAATAAATTGGGGGACGTATTTGTACCGGCTGGGCCGTAGTAAGTTCGTGACGCCACCCACGGTGTGTGGTGAGGTGGGACACCACCGCTGCTGGTATGGGGCACCCGGGGGAGATGTTGGGCAGCAAGTTGTTAACCCCTCCATGGGCAGGGATGGTGGCCCCGGGACCTGGTGGCTCGGTGCAGTAGGTAGGGGTTGGTGATCCCGGGGCCCAGTGATGAGGTGGGTGATGCAGGGCTTGGTGGGCGCAGGGACGCGGGGGGGCAGCGCTGTGCCTTGCGGCACTGTGGTACTCACTCAGCCTGAGACGATGACACAGTTCTCGGTAAAACACACGGCTGGAAAGACGGTTCCCACGGACGGCTGCACTTGCTTTCCCCATTAGGTGACGGTGACGGTCCCTCTGTCCTGCACCTAAGTTGATGTTGGTTGCGATGGGTTCCCACCGGTAACCCGCTCCCCGGCTTGGATATAGGCCGGAGGAGCCCTACTTTGCCCCCAGGCGCTGGCCCTGAGAAACTGGTGCCCTGGCGGTGGCGGTGTCTCTCCGTTACGGTTGGACTGTTGCCTTCTATCGGGACTTGGTTGTTGGGAGACAGTCGTCCCCTTCAATGACGGATTTGGCAAATTATGGCGACTCCTAGCCTTGCCGGGATCCGAAAGGCCCCTGCCCTGGTGCTGACTGTCCTTTGTATACTGCTCCAGACCGCCGGGCCACTACCCGTCCGCGGTCCTTCCAGCAACCTCCGAGCAGTCACCCCTCCAGACAATCACCGCCGTCTGCTGACCTTGCTGACACTGTCCTGGCACACAGCCGGACCAACTTCAGGCTTTACTTCTGTCACTTTTCACTCTCTTTACACTTCACTGTTTACTCCTTCACTTAGCTCCTCACTCAAGCTCTTCCCTGAGCTGACTGCCTGGTTCTCCCGCCTCCAGGGCTGTGAACTCCTCGGTGGGCGGAGCCAACCGCCTGGCCCACCCCCTGGTGTGGACACCAGCTCCTGGAGGAAGGCAACAAGGATTTTGGTAGCTTGGGTGTTCCTAACTGGGGTGTAGGGTGTGGTGGTATGATGACCTGTGACCCCTGGCTTGCCCAGGGCGTCACACAGGCACCTTGCCTAAATCCCCTGCGACCGGGGGGTTCGACTCCACTAGGTCCAGACCACCGTCTGCAACCTAGACAGCTACTCTTGGGAGCCACTGCTCCATGCCTCCTCCACTTCACTACCTCCCTCTCTTTCTCACACTCCTCTACTCTCCTCCGACACTCCTCACCTCCCCTTCCTGACCTCTTGGTGGGCAACCCTATTCCAATTTAGCCACCCACTGGTGTGTCTGGTGGATGTGGTGCAGGGTGTATCTAGGATTTGATTTGCTGTTGGAGGCAGCACTGTAAGATGGGGACGCAGAACCATGAAGGATTTGAATACTGCACTGAAGAGAAAGAGTGTGCAGTACCCTGTGACAACCTGATAGTCCAGGGGCGTCACATTCCCCCTTGGTTAAACGTAGCTCGTGAAAGAGCTACAGAACATGCAGAGATTTATTTTGTTAACTAGAAAAAGAGAAAGATAACAAGTTTAATCAACAATTACTCTTCCCTCACAGGGGAAGCACATTACTTGAACGTTACATTATAAAACTCTTAGAGTTCATTTTTATTAGAACCTTGGGAACGCTACCGGTTGTAGTTTTAGTCGGTTGGCTCAGCCTACTCCACTGCAGCACCTTCCTTCGACAGTCCAATCCCAATGTCCCTCTCCCTTCAACCCGCCACCCAAACAACCAGAAGCCCGCCGCTTCCTACTTAGTTCCATGACAGGGTTGAAGTCCTGGAGGTATAAAAGATGACTCTGGTGGGCGCACTGGGCGCAACTATATACTAAGAGCACAAGTTCGTGCTGGCCGCTGCCAGTCCCGCAGCCATGGTCCATATTTAACTTTAAATAATTTGGCAGAAAATCAGGCGACTTTCCCGGATGATCAACATATTCATTGTTCAAAACATTAGCAGCATTTTCAAAACTTTACTTATTATTTTTCAGGAAAATAACAAACTAAGGCCTCTTTCACACGCACGTGCCTCCGGTACGTGTTTGGCAGTTTTCTCATGTACCGGAGACACGTACACACGTAGACCTAGGTATTCCTGCGGTTTTGGACACACGTAAGTATTTGCGCACACTAACATGCTATTCAATGCAACGTCGATAGCTGTGACACATGTACCGGTGTCCATGGTGAAGGCTGAATATCCTGAACTTCCGGTCATGCACAGTATGAAGCCGGGTGTACATGTCCTGGCTTCAGACAGATCTAGTGTGCATGTCTGGAAGTGCCGGGCATTCAGCTTTAGTGTTCACCACGGACACAGGTATGCGCATCACCGCTGGTGACGCAGCATTGAATAGCATGTTAGTGTGTCATAACAGGATACTGCACACTCTTCATCTCTTTGTGCAGGACTCAACCCCCATGGTTCTGGGGCCCACATCTTGCAGTACTGCCTCCACCAGCATCTACAAATCCTAGTGATACCTTGCACCACACCCTGTCAGGCACACCAGTGGGCTGCTAAGCTGGAATAGGGCCGCCCACCTAGGGGTCAGGCAGGGAGGTGGGAGGTGACAAGTCAGAACAGTGGTGGCCCTCGAGCTGTGAGGAGCTCGGAGGAAGCTGGGAGTTGGAACTCCCAGGGGAGAAGCAGCCTAGGTTGCAGACAGTGGTCTGTACCCGGAGGAGTCAGAGACCCGGTCACAGGAGATTGGTACTGGGTGCTTGGCTAGTCTTGGAGGATAGCCAGCAGCAGCAGTTCAATAGCTGGGCTGGGACCAAAGGCACGTCGGGGTAGATGGACCCTAGGTCGGGGAGAAGCTTCAAGCAACCCGGCAATTAACCTGCGGAGGACAGGGCCTATAGGGCCTGTTCCCACGAAGCTCAGAGATTGGGGGCATTAGCGCAACGAGGGGGATAGGGCTTTCCAACTGAAGCAGAGCACTGAAATCCCAAGCGTGAGCTCCTGAGAGCAAGCTCCTCTGCTACTCTTAGTAGGGAGCGGGGCCCAGAAAGCTCCAAGCTGACTGGCCACCTAGACACTCTAAAAATACTGTGCCCGGAGGCAGGCCACAGACCACCAGGCAGTGCTGCGGGGGGTGGGACCTGGACGAGCTTCCCCAAGAGGGCAGCGACACCCAGAGACTTGGTTTACCACGTTCTCAGCATCTGCTTTCCTTCTGAGTGAGGACCTGATTATCCCCTGCCACCAGCAAGCCTGCTCTCCCCCTGCACCCCAAACCACCATCCAGAGTCCCGGGGTCTTCCCCCTACCCGTCGAGGGTAATGTCATCTGGCTGCCCCACTCCTTCACCCTGGGTACTCCCAACGGCAGCGGCGGTATTCCCTATTACTGCACACAATGGGTGGTGTCACAAACTACCTAACTCCCCTGTGGAAAAACCCCCAGTACGTTTCCGGAGACCCTCGAGCCACGAGTAGCGACATCCGAATCTGAGCGGTTCAACCGCTTCTGGGGCGAGACGCGTCCGGGACATTAGCATGCCCCTGTCGGCATACTAACATGCTAAGAGGGTGGCTAGTTGGGGGAAGTAATGCCTTTACGACTAATCCCTGGCCTCATTATCAGATTATAAAGAATCTTTAGAAATACTTTTTCTAACTACCTCTTTATCTATGCTACTAGATACAGGGAAAGTTAGGCAGGGATTAGAAATATGCACCCAGAACTACTCGTGGTTCTGGGTGCATTTTGCACCTGACAGGTTCACTTTAAGCACAGAGGATTTTTGGTAGGGTCATTGAAGTTGGCTGGCCTTGCTACTGTGGCAAACCAGAGTGTGTTGCCCTGGGGTTACTGCCTGTCAATTGATGTATGGCAGGTAGCTCGGGGATCTCACAGTATCTGTGAATCTCAGAATGTACTTGCCTAGCATTTCATCTGACTCTTACTATACTCATGTGATTTTAAATAAAAGCTGTGTGTTACACTCACCAAAGGGCAGTGAGCGTCCGGGTGTGGACACACTGGACCATGCACAGACGCCCCTAAGGAACTGACCAGCAGCAAACCCCTATACAGGGACTGTCGGCGCTTCCAACAAAAGGCCTAAATGCACGGTGGCCAGGGACCAGAGGGGGCAGTCTCTTACGGATGGATATTATAATAACGTCCAGGACTGGAATCCGAGATATAGCGGCACCAAGGTGGAGGCAGAAACGAGATTGCACCAAAGAGTAGGTTTGGATGAGACGGCACTGTGGTGGAGGCTCAGGTGGCATGAGAATCAGGAGATGGCTCAGACGGACGGTACTGCAGTCAAGGCACTGACGTGATGGCACACAGATGATGACCACACTGTAGGACAAGACATAGGTTAGTAACTTGGGACAGGTACAGGGACTAGACACAATAACAACTGGGGACCTGAGACCTAGCAACGCGCTACCGGCAACGTTGCTCAGGTACCTCTTGTTAGGGGAGGCGAACTAAAATACTCTTTTGGTTACAGGTGACCTCTGAGGTCACTTCCAAGTAATGGGACGCTACCACTTTAAGAGAGGGGGTGTGGCTGCACACATTTAATGAAGACCTGCATGTGGGCAGGAAGCAGGAAGAAGCAGCAGACTCTGGAGCAGTGTGCATGGCCCGCGATTGTGAGAAATCCATGGCAGGACCTGAAGCAGGAGAGGAGCCTGCAGAGCCGCAGGGCAGGTGAGAAGAAGGACGCTGCCGCCAGAGGCTGGGAGTGTAAGCATGCTTGGTAGCCATGTTAGAACCGGGCAGGTGAGAGGAGAAGCGCCCCCCGAAACCTGATGGGGATGGGGATGGGCGCTACAGTGTGGCCTTTTTGACACCAAAAAATAATATCTTGTGCATAAGTCATGTGTTTCTAGGCTAAAATCTAACACTGGGATACCACACATGAGACTAACATGATGACCCATAGCGCTATGTGAATTTCTGAAATAGGTATAAATAGACACTAGTCATAGAGTGATGTCAAATAGTGTTCAATAATAAAAAAGGTGCAATGTACATATACATACTCGTATATAAATAGACGAGTTGATCTATTGAAATTCAAATTTGCTGACAGATACATTTTCACCAAAAATTCAATTTGCAGTGAACAAATTAGTGTGAATTTCAATACTAGTAAGAGTGTAATTGCTTGGAAAATACATGAGAGGACAGTAGAGAGGAAGAACCCATAAAGGGAGAGACAGAGAGATAGAGAGAGACATTGATACTGGGAGCCGCTGATCTGTAGTGGCCCCGGTACTGACCATCATTGTACAAGGTGTGATAAACTGCTAGATGTCATAGCTGGAGGGCTGACACAGCAATGCAAAATGACATGAACCCTATATCTTATATTTCAGTAGTGCGGGAAGTTCTTATTTTTTTGTAGTTAATGAAATCTCAACATGTTGAAAGTTGTCGAATTTCAGGAAATTGAACCCGAACTTGATCCTCCATGGAACGATCCGCTCATCTTTTACAATGTGCAATACAGGGTAATATTGTGGTACCGTGTTAGCCAGAAAAATCAATTGAAATACTATGTCCCAAGAATGACAAAAGTATTTTAGGAGTGATACCTTTATAGGCTAACCAGAAATAGGATACCGCTTGTGGGGTACCGCTTGTGGTCACATATAATCCCCACATGAGCATCCTAAGGAAAATCGGTGCTGATCTTCAACCCATATTCCACAGGGACAATAGACTGAAAGTAATATTCCCAGAATTACCACTTCTCTCCTACAAACAGCCCCCTAACTTAAGGAATCTCCTTGTTAGAAGTGTCCTCTCATCACCATCAGAGACCTGTAATGGTAAGAAATGCAAGACCTGTACCCACATTTTACCAACAAATACGGTCCACATAGCCAACACGAATCAGGATTACAAGATCATGGACCTCTTTTCATCTACATCCTCCAATGTGGTATACATGATACAGTGCACAAAGTGCCCTGGAGGAATATATATTCGGGAAATTAAAAAAAACTACAAACAAGGATGAATCTACACAGGCACACAATAAAAAATGAACTTGACACACCTGTGGGAAAACATTTCTCCAGACTGGGACACAGCATGACAGATTTAAAAGTACTAATACTGAAAGGTCATTTTAAAGATGACAGAGAGAGAAAAATTTGGGAATTCAAACTGATAAGGATGTTTGGATCCTTAACAAAGGACTCAATTTAACACCTAGTTTTATGACTCACTACATGGATGATGGACACACTTCACACCTCCAGCAGAAGAACCTCAGAAGTGATCTGAACAGACCACTTCCAACTCATCTGCATTTCTAAGAAAAAACTTAATTTGATTTCTTTGGCTTACCTTTTAGGAGGCATCATCTTTCCCATGTCCTGTTGTAACATTCATTTAAATGTTGTGTTTGGTCTCAGTAATTCATTTGTAATTTGCCTGAAGAAGGAGCCTGTGTGCTCTGAAAGCTTGCTAATATAATTTTTCTGGTTAGCCTATAAAGGTATCACTCCTAAAATACTTTTGCTCATCTTTTATAATAATACATAATTAATGCAGTATTAAAATAATATAAATGTCATGTGTATAGTCATTCAGCTGAAGGGACTGATAACGAAAACATTATGTAGCAGGGCTGCCACCAGGAATTTCAGGACCCCATCCTGCCAACATTTTCGGGCCCCCTTCAGACTCCACCACAGCTCCACTTCTACCCCTAAAACGTTTGGCAATAAAAAAAGTTGTTTCCAGCATCACGTCCAAGAAATAAGGTTAAAAACCAATTTTATTCCATAAGGATAAAACCAACAGTAGGTTGGAGGGACATCCACGAGTATAAAACAATGTCATATGCATTTCAAACCTAAAAGAGGTTCTTAGTCTTAGATATATCCTGCTAGATTTGCACAAGTTATGGAATAAAATAGGTTTTTAACCTTATTTCTTGGACATGATGCTGGAAACAACTTTCTTCTATTGCCGGACTTTGCCTTTTTGAACACGGAGCTGACCTCCTTGCATCGTCCCCCAGAGAAAGGATCCAGGTGATGCATTTACCGGGTGCGCTTCTCTGCATACTTACCTCGAACCTTCCACAGTCCCACCATCACTCTTGGAAAATCTTCAATTCGGCAGACAGTCCTCACCAATCAAACATTAACCGCTAGTCGTCATTTTGACAGGCTGAAAAAAGCTGCATGCACCGTTTTTTGGGTCAGCAAAATGATGAACCCCAGTCAGAATCATCAGCCATATGCATATATCTATTATATAAAGCTGAGTGTAGTGTGTGTGTGTGTGTGTGTGTGTGTGTATGTATGTATGTATGTATGTCCGTTAAAGGAATCCGCACCGTCTCATTTACAACCACGATATTTTGCACAGACACCTCATGTTACTCAGGGAATGTCATAAACTATATTTTGGGGGGAAAATTTAACCCCGTGCTTTACAGCTAAAAAACCTCCTTACATTACAGTGAATGGAGCTGGAAGCTACAGATCATTAATAGGAGCTGTGATTGGTTGTTATAAGCAACAAAGGACATTCTTAGTGTAAGAAGTTTATGTGTGAGGTAACATGATTTCTGTGTAGAGATGTATAGAGAGAGACAGACAGGGAATGAGAGAGACTGACAGACAGGGAAAGAGACAGACAGACTATATGTGTGTCGCCCTGGGCAAGCCAGGGGACACAGGTCACAACACCACCACACCCCACACTCCAGGTAGGCACATCACAGCTAACCAGAAATCCTTGTTGCCTTCCTCCAGGAGTCTGATGATGCACACCAGGGGGTGGGCCAGGCGGTTGGCTCCGCCCACCAAGGAGCTCACAGCTCTGGAGGCAGGAAGTAACCAGGCAGATTAGCCCAGGCAGGGCTTGAGTGCAGTCAGCTCAGGGACGAGCTTGAGTAAACAACAGAGTTCAGCTCAGGGAGGAGAGGAGTTAAGAAAGTGAAAGTAGAGAAAGTGGAAAAGGAGGGAAGCAAGTGAAGTGACAGAGGAGAAAGAAGCCTGAAGGGTCCAGCTTTGTGAGGGCCAGATCAGCAAGGTCAGCGACGGCGGTGACTGTCTGGAGGGGGACCGTTTGGAAGTTCCTGGAAGGACCCCGTTGGCTGTGTGCCCGGTGGTCTGGAGCAGTGTTCCGAAGGACAGTCAGCACCAGGGCAGGGGCCTGTCGGACCCCGGCAAGGCTAGGAGTCGCCAGATTTGCCAAATCCGTCAGTGACGGGGACGCAGATCCCCCAACAACCAAGTCCCGAGTGAAGGCAACAGCCCAACCTGAAGCAGAGAGACACCGCCACCGCCACCGCCACGGCACCAGTTTCTCAGGGCCAGCGCCTGCGGGCAAAGTGTAGAGCTCCTCCGGCCCAGATTGCAGCCGGGGAGCGGGTAACCGGAGGGAATCCACCGCTACCACAAGTCAAACAAAGGTGCAAGGAAGAGGGACATCACCGTCACCTACCGGGAGTGCAGGTGCAGCCATCTGTGGGACCGTCCTACCCGCCGTTTGGTTTACCGTACAAACTGTGTCCGTGTGTCAGGCTGAGTGAGTACCACAGTGCCGCAAGGCACAGCGCTGCTCCCGCGTCCCTGCGCCCATCAGGCCCCGCACCCACTTCTCCATCACCGGGCCCCGGGATCACCACCCCTACCCACGGAGGGGCAACACAACACCTGGCTGCTCCGCATCACCATCCCCGGGAGCCCCGTACAGAGCAGCGGTGGTGAAATCACCACAACCGTGGGTGGCGTCACGAACTATAACAATCCCCACACCCAACAAACACCCCCTTTTCACTCACGGGCGAGGAGTGTCGCTCGAGAAACCCCGGGATCCGGCCCACAGCTCGAGCCACCAGGAGCAGCTGCCGGACCCGAGCAAAAGGGGTGAGCGCGGTGTGCTGACACCCTCCTCCCCGCCCGCGACAACTTGGCGTCACGAACAGGATCTTACCGCTCTGCCGTCTGGTAGAGGTGCGCCTTGTTACCGCCGGAGGGATCCGGCAGAAAAATTTCAGAAGCCGCCATCTTTGGCGCGAAAAGTTCCCGCTCGAGCGTCTTCTCGAGCAGTAGAGGCGCGAAGGCCAAAACCCCGCCCGAGAGAGGAGGGGCCGGAAAGAGCTAAGGGGGACGCGATGGCGGCTGGACACATGTAGCTGCGGCTGTGAAAGCAGGGACGCCAGGACCTTGCAAGAATACCGTTCCTGGAAGCAACCAGAGAAGCCATCATGTGGATGCCGTCCCGCGACACCGTAGCCCCCGCGCCTGGAACCGCGGTGTGGGTGGAGATCCGAACCGCGCAGCTCTATCAAAGGCTGCAGGTCAGGATGCAGCTCCTCATGGAGGAGTGGGAGGCCGACATGGCGGACGTTGTAGCCACCGTGCGGAGACGCGAGGAGGAGGCGGAGAAAGAGAGGGTGAGTGACCCACGTCCCGATGCCCTTGCAGGGCCGGTCATCGCGGCTGTGGGGCCCGGTCCAAGCCCTCTCCCCCCGTTGCCTCCCTCGCCACCCGTCCCGGGGGCCGTGACCCCGCCACTAGGCCTGCTACCACCGCAACCGGTAGCAGTACCCAGCGTCCCCGCACAGGCGGGTCGACCTGTAACCGGAGCCCGCGGCACACCGGAGGTGTTACCGTGGAAGACGCCGAAAGTAGAACCGGAGGCATCCCTTGAAAAACTTCCCGAGCCGGAGCCGATGACCCGTTCCGAGCCGAAGGCCCGGCAGCGGAAAGCCCCTATGCCCATCCCCCACACCTCAGCTGAGGTGGCGCCGGGTTGTTGCTGCAAGGCAGCGCCCAAGGCCATTACACCGCGGGGTACGCCGCCCACCTTCCTGACAGTGGGTAACGTTTTGGATGTCCCGCGGGGCCCGACCCGTGCGCCGGCGCTGGCAGCAGCGCCGTACTGGGATAGGGAGCCGGTACCGCTGGGCCTGGAGATCGAGGAGAGGGAGCGGAAAAAGGCCGAACTGGTGGCCAGAGCGATCCGGGAGACCGTTCTATGAGTAAAAGGGGTCCGCAAATGTAAAAGAGTGTTGTTGTTTGTTTGAAAGTTTTGAAAAATGATGAAAATGAAAATGCCTGAAGTTTTACCTGATTTGCTTTTGTGATTGAACTGGCAGGAGCTGGCACCGTTGTCCCCGTGGGGACCGTTAAAAAGTTTTTGCATGGGAACTATCCATGGACAAGCCCGTGAACTTGCAGGGCACCACAAACGTTAAGTGGCTTGTAAATATGTTGGTTACCGTTACCGTTTCCGCTATACCGTCTCCGGAGAGGCAGGTTGGAGGGAGGGCCCTGAGCAGAGCAGGCCAGGGCCCAGCCACCAAAGGAACCGGTGGCCACCCTCTGGAGGGGAAGGACAGATCCCGCTCGGGTAACTTGTGCTGGACTGTGGGTCAAGGGGTGCTGCCTGGGTTTTAGGGGCAGCATCAGGGCCAGGTTGCTTGGGTGGGAGAGAGCGGAAACCGTGACCGTATACCGTTGCAACGTTTAAGTAAATGTGCCTCCCGTCTTGGGAAGAGTTTTGATTAAAAATGTTATTTATGTTTGCTTAACCCTGTTACCCCTTTTTACAGAAAAATAAAACCGGTGTAGGACGGCAGCCCGCGGACGGTCTGCATTTTGCTAAGGGGGAATGTGTCGCCCTGGGCAAGCCAGGGGACACAGGTCACAACACCACCACACCCCACACTCCAGGTAGGCACATCACAGCTAACCAGAAATCCTTGTTGCCTTCCTCCAGGAGTCTGATGATGCACACCAGGGGGTGGGCCAGGCGGTTGGCTCCGCCCACCAAGGAGCTCACAGCTCTGGAGGCAGGAAGTAACCAGGCAGATTAGCCCAGGCAGGGCTTGAGTGCAGTCAGCTCAGGGACGAGCTTGAGTAAACAACAGAGTTCAGCTCAGGGAGGAGAGGAGTTAAGAAAGTGAAAGTAGAGAAAGTGGAAAAGGAGGGAAGCAAGTGAAGTGACAGAGGAGAAAGAAGCCTGAAGGGTCCAGCTTTGTGAGGGCCAGATCAGCAAGGTCAGCGACGGCGGTGACTGTCTGGAGGGGGACCGTTTGGAAGTTCCTGGAAGGACCCCGTTGGCTGTGTGCCCGGTGGTCTGGAGCAGTGTTCCGAAGGACAGTCAGCACCAGGGCAGGGGCCTGTCGGACCCCGGCAAGGCTAGGAGTCGCCAGATTTGCCAAATCCGTCAGTGACGGGGACGCAGATCCCCCAACAACCAAGTCCCGAGTGAAGGCAACAGCCCAACCTGAAGCAGAGAGACACCGCCACCGCCACGGCACCAGTTTCTCAGGGCCAGCGCCTGCGGGCAAAGTGTAGAGCTCCTCCGGCCCAGATTGCAGCCGGGGAGCGGGTAACCGGAGGGAATCCACCGCTACCACAAGTCAAACAAAGGTGCAAGGAAGAGGGACATCACCGTCACCTACCGGGAGTGCAGGTGCAGCCGTCTGTGGGACCGTCCTACCAGCCGTTTGGTTTACCGTACAAACTGTGTCCGTGTGTCAGGCTGAGTGAGTACCACAGTGCCGCAAGGCACAGCGCTGCCCCCGCGTCCCTGTGCCCATCAGGCCCCGCACCCACTTCTCCATCACCGGGCCCCGGGATCACCACCCCTACCCACGGAGGGGCAACACAACACCTGGCTGCTCCGCATCACCATCCCCGGGAGCCCCGTACAGAGCAGCGGTGGTGAAATCACCACAACCGTGGGTGGCGTCACGAACTATAACAATCCCCACACCCAACAAACACCCCCTTTTCACTCACGGGCGAGGAGTGTCGCTCGAGAAACCCCGGGATCCGGCCCACAGCTCGAGCCACCAGGAGCAGCTGCCGGACCCGAGCAGAAGGGGTGAGCGCGGTGTGCTGACACCCTCCTCCCCGCCCGCGACATATGCACAGTTACACACAGTATACATTATCTCATCTTGCAGTTCCTAATCGGTGCAGAGCAGGAGAGGAGCCACTGGGACCTGCACGGAGGCTGCAGCAGCTGAACAGCTACAGGACCTTCCAAGTCATCGGTCATGTGACAGGTCCTTCACCTCTGCCTCCGTTCTGCTCCAGTACATTTTCTGCCCTGCTCTGCACCGATCACATAAATCAGTGTAGAGCAGGAAGAAAGAGGGAAGCTGTCTATGAGCGACCTGGGCCCCCTCATTGCCCTGACGGCGGCCCGGCCCCCTAGGGTGAGCAGAGGAATGAAAGGGGAGGGGCCTGGGCTGTCAGAAGTCAGGCCATCTCCTGGCTTCTGCTCACAGGCCCCTTACAGGAGTCACGGTTGTAATGCCCTGATGCCGGCCCTGTTATGTAGTAATGAAGTGTCTTCCTAGGTCGTAGCCAAAGAGTTTAAACCATTATGAATTGTCTTTGAAACTGGAGTCTACAGTCATGGCCAAAAGTTTTGAGAATGACACCAAAATTATATTTTCACATGATCTGTTGCCCTCTGTTTTTTAATTGTGTTTGTCTGATGTTTACATCACATACAGAAATATAATTGCAATCATATTATGAGTACCAAAAGGTTATATTGACAGTTAGAATGAGTTAATGCAGCAAGTCAATATTTGCAGTGTTGACCCTTCTTCTTCAGGACCTCTGCAATTCTCCCTGGCATGCTCTCAATCAACTTCTGGATCAAATCCTGACTGATAGCTGTCCATTCTTGCATAAGCAATGCTTGCATTTTGCCAGAATTTGTTGGTTTTTGTTTCTCCACCCGTCTCTTGATGATTGCCCACAAGTTCTCAATGGGATTAAGATCTGGGGAGTTTCCAGGCCATGGACCCAAAAGCTCTATGTTTTGTTCCATGAGCCATTTAGTGATCACCTTTGCTTTATGGCAAGGTGCTCCATCATTCTGGAAAAGGCATTGTTGGGCGCCAAACTGCTCTTGGACAGTTGGGAGAAGTTGCTCTTGGAGGACATTCTGGTACAATTCTTTATTCATGGCTGTGTTTTTAGGTAAGACTGTGAGTGAGCCGATTCCCTTGGCTGAGAAGCAACCCCACACATGAATCGTTTCAGGATGCTTAACACTTGTCATGAGACAAGACTGGTGGTAGCGCTCACCTCTTCTTCTCCTAATAAGCTGTTTTCCAGATGTCCCAAACAATCGAAAAGGGGATTCATCTGAGAAAATGACTTTACCCTAGTCCTCAGCAGTCCACTCCCTGTACCTTTTGCAGAATATCAGTCGGTCCCTGATGTTTTTTCTGGAGAGAAGTGGCTTCTTTGCTGCCCTCCTTGAAACCAGGCCTTGCTCAAGCAGTCTCCGACTCACAGTGCGTGCAGAAGCACTCACACCAGCCTGCTGCCATTGCTGAGCTAGCTCAGCACAACTGCTGGTAGTCCGATTCCGCAGCTGAAACAGTTTTAAGATACGGTCCTGGCGTTTGCTGGTCCTTCTTGGGCGCCCTGGAGCCTTTTTGGCAACAATGGAAGCTCTCTCCTTGAAGTTCTTGATGATGCGATAGATTGTTGACTGAGGTGCAATCTTTGTAGCTGCGATACTCTTCCCTGTTAGGCCATTTTTGTGCAGAGCAATGATGGCTGCACGTGTTTCTTTAGAGATAACCATGGTTAACTGAAGAGAAACAATGATACCAAGCACCAGCCTCCTTTTAAAGTGTCCAGTGGTGTCATTCTTACTTAATCATGACTGATTGATCGCCAGCCCTGTACTCATCACCACCCACACCTGTGTTAATGGAACAATCACTAAAACAATGTTAGCTGCTCCTTTTAAGGCAGGAATGCAATGATGTTGAAATGTGCATTGGGGGTTAAAGTTCATTTTCTTAGCCAATATTGACTTTGCAAGTAATTGCTGTTAAGCTGATCACTTTTTATGATATTCTGGAGTATATGCAAATTGCCATTAGAAAAACTTAAGCAGTAGACTTTGTAAAAATTAATATTTGTAGCATTCTCAAAACTTTTGGCCATGACTGTAATATGTAACACTAGAGATGACTGAGTCGATGTACTGTGAATCAAATTTGAGTTACATTTTTAGGAATTCTCTGAACCTGGTGAAAGCTCACATGATCTTGGGCTTCCCAATAATGCCTTGTAGCTACCACATCACATGGTTTTGTGCAGTTTCCATTTAAAGAGGACCTGTCCCAAGAAAAAAGAGACTAGTTTTTGCTGCTCCACAAAATGTTCTTCTGTCACGCTACAAGATGGAAGGGAGAGAGGTACCTAGACCACTGCTCCTAGAACCAGGCTTTATTGACGCACTCCACCAAGAGGCTTGTTGGTGCAAGATGAAATGGGAAGAAGGGATGAACTGCCAAAAGGGAAGAATAGGCAGGGATAACCCCTTACACTTTCACTGAGTAACCCAGAGCTCTCAGACGTCTTTAGACACGTTTTTTCACCCCTTGTGGCAATCACATTCTTATCCCTGGCTTTCCCTGAACACAAATCTGACTAGTTTGCAGGGCAGCAGGAACATTCGTCCAGCTCTAGGATAAAGACACAAAGGGGAAAAGAAACAGCAATCATACAGTGCACACCAGATTACAGGAAGGAGAAAAAGGGAGAGGATTAGAGAGACAAAGCAAAAAGGGAATAATGGAATGGAAGACACCAAACAAAATTCCAATCAGCAATCTCCAGCTACAGCTCCTTAAAGAAGTTGTCCAGTTACCAAAACTGATTTTTTTTTTTTCTGATAAATCTTGCTAATATGTGCCCCTCAACACATCTATTATGTTTTTTCAGCAAAATTACCTTTTATTGTGCACTAGCAGCACATGCTCATTGCTGGCTCCAGCTCTGATGGGGTTAATCTCTCCTCTGACTTCCTGTGTTCAGTTCCTACAAGTCCCAGAATTCTTTGTGGCTCTAGGGCGGTGTCTAGCTTATCTAACACACCCATTGTGTCTAATACACCCACTCTGCTCCCACCCAAGCCCTCCTCCCTGCCTCTTCCCAGTGGATGTGCACTGAGAGCAATCACACAGAGACAGCAGCAGCTCTACACAGCCAGGGGAAGAAAGTGTGTGTGCGCGTATATACAGTGTATGTGTATGTGTGCGCGTATATACAGTGTATGTGTATGTGTGCGTGTATATACAGTGTGTGTGCGTATATACAGTGTGTGTGCGTATATACAGTGTGTGTGTGAATATATACAGTGAGTGTGTATGTGTGTGTGTATGTCATACTCACCTGTCTGCAGGGTCCCGGTGCCATGCCTGCTTCCAGCCCCTGTCTCGGTACCGCCGCTCTGGCTGTGTGCAGTCTCCCCGGGGCACGTACGAACCTTGCAGGACCTGGCGGTGGAACACCTGATGCAGTCACCTGACGCATCAGCTGATCGATTCTCGTGGTATCGCCGGCTTTTTCGCGGCCGGCTATCAGCTGATCCTGCCGTCAGGGGACTTCATCAGCTGATTACCGGCAGCTCCTGCAGCGATGGGCCAGGATCAGACTCCGCTGCAGGAGCTGCCGGTAATCAGCACAGACGTGAGTATTTTTTTTTTTTTTTTTTTTCTACTGATGCATCTGCTGATTGTATAATCGGCTTTTATACAATCAGCTGATGTGTCATGTGATTCACGTAGTTTAACCTGACACATCATCTGATCGCTTTGCCTTCCAGCAAACCCTTGACCCAGGATTACTGCGGAGGGGGGTTTATTTCAATAAAGATGGAGTCACTAATTGTGTTGTTTTATTTCTAATAAAAATATTTTTCTGGTTGTTGTGATTTTTTTTTATCATTACTAGAAATTCATGGTGGCCATGTCTAATATTGGCGTGACACCATGAATTTCGGGCTTAGGGCCAGCTGATAATATACAGCTAGCCCTAACTCCATTATTACCCAGCTAGCCACCCGGCATCAGGGCAGCTGGAAGAGTTGGATACAGCGCCAGAAGATGGCGCTTCTATGAAAGCGCCATTTTCTGGGGTGGCTGCGGACTGCAATTCGCAGTGGGGGTGCCCAGAAAGCTTGGGCACCCTTCACTGTGGATTCCAATCCCCAGCTGCCTAGTTGTACCCGGCTGGACACCAAAATTCGGCGAAGCTTACGTCATTTTTTTTTAAATTATTTCATGAAATTCATGAAATAATTAAAAAAAAAAGGGCTTCTCTATATTTTTGGTTCCCAGCCGGGTACAAATAGGCAGCTGGGGGTTGGGGGCAGCCCGTACCTGCCTGCTGTACCCGGCTAGCATACAAAAATATGGCGAAGCCCATGTCATTTTTTTTTTCTTTTTGGGTAAAAAACTGCATACAGTCCTGGATGGAGGATGCTGAGCCTTGTAGTTCTGCAGCTGCTGTCTGCTCTCCTGCATACACTAGTGAATGGAGGATGCTGAGCCTTGTAGTTCTGCAGCTGCTGTCTGCTCTCCTGCATACACTAGTGAATGGAGGATGCTGAGCCTTGTAGTTCTGCAGCTGCTGTCTGCTCTCCTGCATACACTAGTGAATGGAGGATGCTGAGCCTTGTAGTTCTGCAGCTGCTGTCTGCTCTCCTGCATACACTAGTGAATGGAGGATGCTGAGCCTTGTAGTTCTGCAGCTGCTGTCTGCTCTCCTGCATACAATGAACATTTTGAATAAGGAAATGACATCAGACCTTTTTTTTTTTTCATCAACAATCTTTAATGGCATTGTGCACTGATTAAAAACGCAGTGAGCAAAAACGCAGCAAAAACACACCAAATCGCGGCAAAAATGTGACATGCAGCACCGCAGGTGACAGAGCAGAGCAAGTTGGTGACATGCTCTGCTCTGACACATAGTGTGCTGCATGTCACTGTATCCACTCTGGGACTTTTTGTGCAGGTGACCGGATGATACATGTCACTAACTTGCTCCACTCTGTGACTTCTGCTGCATTGTTCCAACTGTATACACTCTCACCTGAACAAGTCTCAGAGTGGGGCAGTTAGTGACATGTATCATCCGGTCACTTGCACAACAAGTCCCAGAGTGGAGACAGTTAGTGAAATGCAGCATCCGGTCACCTGCACAATAAGTCTCAGAGTGGGGCAGTTAGTGACATGTATCATCTGGTCACCTGCACAACAAGTCCCAGAGTGGTGAAAGATAGTGACATGCAGCACACTATGTGTCAGAGCAGAGCATGTCACTGTCTCCACTCTGGGACTTGTTGTGCAGGTGACCGGATGATACATGTCACTAACTGCCCCACTCTGTGATTTCTGCTGCATAGTTCCAACTGTATACACTCTCACCTGCACAACAAGTCCCATAGTGGAGACAGTTAGGGACATGTAGCATCCGGTCACCTGCACAACAAGTACCAGTGTGGATAAAGATAGTGACATGCAGCACACTATGTGTCAGAGCAGAGCATGTCACTGTCTCCACTCCGCTGACCTCACAGCCCGTACACGCTGCAATGGATGCAGGGGGACACAGAACAAGTAATCGGCCGACACTGGAGTCATCTGATTACTTGGGATGAATGAGAAGTAAAATGCTCTGGTGCTCGATGGGCGAAGCCCATGCCGATTTTTTTTTAAAAAAATTCATGAAAAATAAAAAAACAAAAAAATCACATTGTTTGTGGGCTCCCGCTGCATTTTCTATTGCTAAGGGTAACCAAAGCAGCTACTGGCTGCTAGCCCCCGCTGCTTGATGTTACTTTCACTGGCAATAGAAATGCAGGGAAGCATTTTTTTTTATAAAGGTTTTTCCCTGAAAACGTTTTTAAGAAAATGACGTGGGCTTCGCCATATTTTTGTATGCTAGCCAGGTACAGCAGGCAGCTACGGGCTGCCCCCAACCCCCAGCTGCCTAGTTGTACCCGGCTGGGAACCAAAAATATAAAGAAGCCCTTTTTTTCATGAATTTCATGAAATAATTAAAAAAAAAAATAAATTATGTGGGCTTCGCCAAATTTTTGAGTCCAGCCAGGTACAACTAGGCAGCTGGGGATTGGAATTCACAGTGCAGGGTGCCCAAACTTTCTGGGCCCCCCACTGCGAATTGCAGTCCACAGCTGCCCCAGAAAATGGCGCTTTCATAGAAGCGCCATCTTCAGGCGCTGTATCCAACTCTTCCAGTGGCCCTGGTGGCAGGTGGCACGCTGGGTAATAAGGGTTTAATACCAGCTATGTTTTATCAGCTGGTATAAAGCCCGAGATTCTTAATGTCAGGCCAAGTTTAACCTGGCCATTAAGAATCTCCAACAAAGGGTTTAAAAAAAAAAAAAGACATCACACAGAGAAAAATACTTTATTAGAAAAAAAAACACAGACACAGTAGGGACTCCATGTTTATTACTCCCTCTCACCCCTCCACGATGGAGAGATTTCTGTACTGACCATGCCAGGAGAGAGCGAGGAAAAAGAGCGAGCGGGGGGGAGGAAAAGAGAGTGAGCAGGGGGGGAGAAGAGAGCGAGCGCGGGGGGGAGAAGAGAGCGAGCAGTGGGGAGAAGAGAGCGAGCGGGGGAGAGAAGAGAGAGAGGGGGGGAGAAGAGAGAGAGGGGGGAGAAGAGAGAGAGGGGGGAGAAGAGAGAGAGGGGGGGAGAAGAGAGAGAGGGGGGGAGAAGAGAGAGAGGGGGGGAGAAGAGAGAGAGGGGGGGAAGAGAGAGAGGGGTGAGAAGAGAGCAAGGGGGAGAAGAGAACGAGGGGGGGAGAAGAGAACGAGGGGGGGGGAGAAGAGAGCGAGGGGGGGAGAAGACAGAGAGGGGGGAGAAGAGAGAGAGGGGGGGAGAAGAGAGAGAGGGGGGGAGAAGAGAGAGGGGGGAGAAGACAGAGAGGGGGGGAGAAGAGAGAGAGGGGGGGAGAAGAGAGAGAGGGGGGGAAGAGAGAGAGGGGGGAGAAGAGAGAGGGGGGGAGAAGAGAGAGAGGGGGGGAGAAGAGAGGGGGGGAGAGAGAGGGGGGAGGGGGGAGAAGAGAGCGAGGGGGGGAGAAGAGAGAGGAGGGGAGAAGAGAGCGAGGGGGGGAGAAGAGAGAGGGGGGGAGAAGAGAGAGAGGGGGGGAGAAGAGAGAGGGGGGGGAGAAGACAGAGAGGGGGAGAAGAGAGCGAGGGGGGGAGAAGAGAGCGAGGGGGGGAGAAGAGAGCGAGCGGGGGAGAAGAGAGCGAGCGGGGGGGAGAAGAGAGCGAGCGGGGAGAAGAGAGAGAGGGGGGGAGAAGAGAGAGAGGGGGGAGAAGAGAGCGAGGGGGGAGAAGAGAGCGAGGGGGGAGAAGAGAGCGAGGGGGGAGAAGAGATCGAGGGGGGGAGAAGAGAGCGAGGGGGGGAGAAGAGATCGAGGGGGGGAGAAGAGAGAGAGGGGGGGGAGAAGAGAGAGAGGGGGGGAGAAGAGAGAGGGGGGGAGAAGACAGAGAGGGGGGGAGAAGAGAGAGAGGGGGGGAGAAGAGAGAGAGGGGGGGAGGAGAGAGAGAGGGGGGGACGAGAGAGAGGGGGGGAGGAGAGCGAGGGGGGGAGAAGAGAGCGAGTGGGGGAGAAGAGAGCGAGTGGGGGAGAAGAGAGCAAGGGGGGAGAAGAGAGCGAGGGGGGGAGAAGAGAGCGAGGGGGGAGAGAGGGGGGGAGAGAGGGGGGAGAGAGAGGGGGGGAGAGAGGGGGGGAGGAAAAGAGAGTGAGTGGGGGAGGAAAAGAGAGTGCGGGGGGAGGAAAAGAGAGCGCGGGGGGAGGAAAAGAGAGCACGGGGGGAGGAAAAGAGAGCGCGGGGGGGAGGAAAAGAGAGCGCGGGGGGGAGGAAAAGAGAGCGCGGGGGGAGGAAAAGAGAGCGCGGGGGGGAGGAAAAGAGAGCGCGGGGGGGAGGAAAAGAGAGCGCTGGGGAGGAAAAGAGAGCGCGGGGGGAGGAAAAGAGAGCGAGGGGGGGAGGAAAAGAGAGCGGGGGGGGAGGAAAAGAGAGCGCGGGGGGGAAGAGAGCGAGGGGGGGAAGAGAGCGAGGGAAAAGAGAGGGGAGAGGAGAGAGGGATAAGAGGGGGGCAGAGGAGAGGGGGAAGAGGGGAGGGGGAGAAGAGGGGGGGGGAGAAGAGAGTGGGGAAAGAACGGGGGGGGCAGAGGTGCTCTGCCACCAACTGTCTCCACTCTGTGACTTGTGGTGCAGGTGACAGAGTGCAGACAGTTGGTCCCATGCAGCAGGACAGATGGCAGAGCACAGCGGTGACATGCCTGTCAGTGTCTTGCTGCTGGGAGGAGCAGATGATCACACTGCCCGACACCGGCCGCTCTCCTGACTTCGCAGCAGAGCGGGCGGGTGGACAGTGTGATCACATACTTACGTGCAGGGGGGGATTCAGCTGAAGAACCCCCCTGTATTGCACACTGGCGCCCCGTGCCTCACCATCTGCAGGACGCCGGTTCCACACTGACGTCCTCCGGATCCTCCCCTCGATGCTGGGCTGTGATGTGCGATAGTCACCGCCCACAGCCCTGTCACTCAGTGTGAGTGGTGCCAGCCTCCTCTGACGTACCCGTCCAGTTTGAGAGCCCGGAAATGCCGGGACGTCAGAGGATGCTGGCGGCCACAGCTCCAGGGGGTCATGTGACCGGCACTGAGCGTGCAGGATAGCGCCGCTCAGTGCCAGAACTGGAAACAGAAGCCAAAGGAGAAAACGCCTAGAAAGGTAAGTAGAACTCCTACAGAAAATAAAAAAAAATGGGTGAACCACCCCTTTAAACAATATCTGCCCACAACTAAAGCCCCTTTCACACATACCGACGCAGCAGCGATCACAACGGGCGACCTGACCTTATCAGGATCGCTGCTGCGTCGTTACATGGTCGCTGGTGAGCTGTCAAACAGGCAGATCTCACCAGCGACCAGTGACCAGCCCCCAGCCAGCAGCGACGCGTGGTAGCGATGCTGCGCTTGGTAACTAAGGTAAATATCGGGTAACCATTACACGATATTTACCTTGGTTACCAGCGTACACTGCTTAGCGCTGGCTCTGTGCACTCCTAGCCAGAGTACACATTTGCTTATTTACCCGATGGGTTGTCTGGCTACGTGTGCAGGGAGCAGGGAGCCGGCACTGACAGCCTGAGAGCGGAGGTGCTATTAACTAATGTAAATATCGGGTAACCAAGGAAAGGGCTTCCCTTGGTTACCCAATGTTTACCTTGGTTACAGCTTACCGCAGGCTGCCAGAAGTCGTCTCCCTGCTCCCTGCTCGCTTCAGTTCGTCGCTCTCTTGCTGTCACACACAGCGATCTGTGCGTCACAGCAGGAGAGCGACGAGCAAAAAATGAAGCAGGACATTCAGCAACGAGCAGCAACCTCACAGCAGGGGCCAGCTCGTTGCTGGATGTCACACACAGCGACAGCGACAGGACGTCGCTGCTACGTCACAGAAAATGGTGACTTAGCAGCGATGTCGTTGTCGCCATCGCTGAGTGAGACACCACCTTAAGATCTCCACACCAGGAAGAAGGTATAGTAAGTTATCACTGGCAACTATCTAAGATGAGAGGTGGATAGTTATAGCAGAGGGAAGTGGAAAAATCAGGAGACCAAAATAACTGCTTAACCCTTGCAGCACCAGACCAAGGAAAATCTGCACAGATAGCTGGAAAGCTGTTATGCATGTCTGTATGTACCGCGTGACATATGCGTTCAAACCGACGGGCATCTAACACACTGCAAAAACTCAACAAACAAGGGGAACACTGCGGACACAATAACAATGGGGGGCCCTGGAACTAGTGAGAGGGGTAGGTAGGACAAGTCCTATCCTCACCTGCAGCTGTCCCTACTATCCTAGTCAGTCCCTATACAGTCTCCACGATTTTTGCCTAGCAGGAACCTGAGACCACGAGAAGACCCTATAGATGCCCTGGCTATTGAAGGGCAGGTGAGGTTCACTATACCTCACCTCTGCATTAACAAGACACAAGGCAAGGTAAGACAGACAGGGGGAGAAACAGAAGGAAACCAAACACCAAACTTCATGGCAGCAGACAAACTCCAGAGTAGCAGATGGAGTGGACACAGGAAAATTCCCCAGAAGCTCCTACCACCAGGATGGCCAGAATAGAATGAATTCTGACAACAGCAAAGACTGCAGGGAAAGCTCCAGTATTTAACTTAAATGGGCAAGTGCTCACAGCAGCTACAGCTGACCTGCCCTGCTCAGAGCTGCAGGCAACCAAACTGACATTAGCTCATGAAAAACCAAAGGAAAGGAAACTCTGTTTAAATGAGGAGGCTAGATAAGGATGGGAGACTCCAGTCCTAAGGCAGTCACTAGTCTCAAAACAGCAGGGAGATGACCGTGACAAAAGCAAAGCAGACCCAACATGCTTCGACCTCCTGACACCTGAAATAGAGGGGACCACTCTTCATCGTGGTACTCTCGTGACAATCTCATTCAATTCCAGAGCTATGGGCCTTTTTATTTAGTGCACATTTTTCTGGTCTTTATCTGGGGGTGGTTCTGACGGGATTCTTTGGAGCTGTCTTTAGGTTACTCTGCATTATTACGCTGTAAACAAGGGCTCTTTCGTAAAGACAATAAAAATTAGCACTAAATAAAAAGGGCCCATATCTGTAAGGCCCCCTTCAAACGCATGTGTCTCCGGTACGTGATAGGTCCGTTTCCGCATGTACCGGAGACACGGGCACACGTATATCCATTCAAATCAATGGGTTTATGTGCACGCACGTGTTAAGCCATTGGCCCGTGCCTCCGTAGGGAGCAGGCGTGAGCCCGTGTGCTCCATACGAAGGCATGTCCGTTTTTCTCCGGCAGCACGGGTGTCATGTGGCCCGCACACGTACCACACGGATGTAGTGTGGATGCGGTCCCACGTGACACGTGCCGGAGAAACACACGTGTCATTGTAAAAATAAAAAAAACACATACTCACCTCCACCAGCCCTGCAGTCTCTGCCGCGGCTGTCACCTGCATCCGACACCCAGTGAATTTGAACAACGCATCTTCTTCACTGGGGGCAGCGTCAGCGGGGCGTGGCCTGTGCCGGACACTGTCATTCATTACCACAGACAGCGCCGGAAAAATCAGGTAAGGCGGGACTTTCCGTTCTCCATGTGTTATTACGTATAACACACGGAGAACATGAATGTGCCACAAACATGGCACACGGGGAGCAAACTACCCCTTTAATACGTCCGTGAAACACGGTTCGTTTTTTTCACGTGCGTGTGAAAGGGGTGCTAAAACTGTACGGTGTATTGAATAAAAACATAAAAAATCAGGGAAGCAGCGGAAATATGTGAACAAAACCTGATTACTTTACACCTTGTCATTTACACCAATTTTAGAACAAGAAGCTCAAATGTAGGGATTAATTTTATTGATTTGATTATTAGAAAGCAGAATCAGAATTGTCTATACATCTAAAAAGATGCATTTAGAAAGTGGGAGTGCAACTCACCCAAAAACGTTGGCAAAGATCTAGCACTTCAGCACTTTGTGTTCTTATTAGTGCAGCATGATATAAAAATTTAACTGCTCAACATGCTGAAATGCCAAAATGATGAACTGTAAAATTAAATTACTCCCATTAATTGAAGCAGACCTGCTGTGCAGAGAGAAGAGCCTGCAAACAGAGAGGAGATCCAAGCAACTCACCGCATTACAGCTAATAGATCATTAGCCTAAAATGTACTGACAAATAATTATATTGTCATTAGGCAGACTGCAGAAAATGATCCAGACCACTGCAAAGGAGAATCTGTCTGCACCTGCTGAAACAATCAATTTTTACCAGGAAATAAAGTAACTTTTTGAATTCACATCTGAAACATTTTGGCCCCAATTCATCAAGAATCGCGTTTTGCACACCAGACATAAAGTGTGCGCTGGAGTAAGATGCATCAAATTCATTAAGAGGCTTTTATCAAGTTATTATATTTCTGGTAAAAAACAAATTTTTGCTTGTACAATGTTCTGGATCATTTAACGCAGTCTGCTTGAAGCATCCTAACAAATTTGGCACATCTTTTAGCCGCCATGTATTTGTGAAAGGGAAGTACTGCAGTTAGGGACTAATAATTTATACCACTTTTTTTGGAAAAGAAAACTAACAAAAAGTAAAACTGAACATCACCTCCAAAGAGAATAAAGCAAGTGGAAATAGTTAAAAGCTTCTGCGATCATATACAAACCATGTGCAAACATTGTATTTACTGTGCGCAAAGTATCTTCATTTTGTAACGCTGTGTCCCTGCACTCCTTGCCTTTCTGCAGGGACACACTCTGACTTACTGCTGCGGCCGGGTCGCTCTGCACTGGCCGGCGTCCCTGCCTCTCCTCCACGTGGGTTCTCACCCCCCACCTCCCAAATATTGTGTGCGCATCACAGCATCTCCATGAGCGCTCCTAAGGATTGTGTGCGTGCTGCTGCCCTTCTCCTAAAGAGCCAGCGTGCCACTCTCGGGAGTCCCTCCCAACCTATTGCTGATAGGCACTGGGTAATTAGGGCAAGTTCCCACTAGGGGAGTTGCCTGTTGAACACATTCAGTCCTGCTAGTCAGTTGATTCTGTCTAGTCAGTTGTCAGGTCACCTGTTCCATCTGGTCCTCTATCCATACCTGCTTCTGGCAATCCGTGGCTACCAGCCCATCCTGCCTGTTGGCACCTAGTTCCAGTCCCGTCCTGCCTGTACCTGCACTATGCCTGTCCATCCTGCCTTTGCCGTCTGCCTTGAGTCACCCTGGTGGTCCCCGTCTGCACTTGAGACTCTGTCCTGCCTGCTCCTGTGTATGCCACTTTCCTGGGGGGTCAACTGCCACAGTCCCTGTCCTGTACCCCACGTTATGGTAGACCCTGGGTCGCCCTGTGGTCCAGTGAGTCCACCTTCAGCTTGCTGCAGCACCATCCCCCTGATGGCGAGCATGACACATTTTACTCTTCCGGCTTAAAATATTAGTTATTTTTCGGCTGCACGGCAAGAGTTGAAACATATTTTCAGAATTAAGTTGCACAAAAATTTTGCAATTTCAAACAGTTTTAGACTGTGCGCATGTAGCACCCCACGGGGCAGGTGTTTTAACCTACTCATAGCCGGGCCGAGGGTGCAGATCCTCTGCACCATCACGGGATGGCCTGTCCCAGTTCCGTTGCCCCGAAGTATACAGGAAGGAGGATTGGAGGGTGGCAGGGAGGATGGAGGTAGTAGTTGGAGGTTTATGAAAGTCTTTTAAGGTGATTGTGATGCCACCTGTGGTACGTGGCCAGGGATGGGCCGCTACAAGGTCTCTCGCTGGGGCAGATGTTGCGGTGCAGCCGGGATGGTGTCGCTTCCCACAGGTGGAGCGGGATTACCCCCTGGGAGGATGATGATGGATGAGGGTGGTGGTAGTCCCCGCTTGCGCCGCAGCACTGGGCATCGGCGCCGGTTAAAGGAGAGGCAGAGGCAGGGGCTGCAGTTCCAAGTGTTTTTACTTCCAGGTTGTTTAAGCGCTGCCCCAAAGTGTCGTTCTCTGCCACAATGGGCTCCAGCAAATCCTGGATCCTTCGGCGGTCACCGCCGGCTCCCGTGAAAGTCTGTTAGTGAACTATCCCTCGGTTGCTATCCGGAACCCGGGCCGAGCCTCCTGCTTCAAGCCACGGGCCCACAAAGAGAGAGGAACACTAACTCCAGTTGTCAGTGCTAGGTGTTCTCCCAAGCTGTGCCCAGGAAGGTTCTGTCTAAGTGTGTTGGTTGCGCCTACTTCTACCCCATGTGGTGCCCGCCCCCAGTGGTTGTCCTAGCAACTGGGGAAGACCCATGCTTTGTGATGGCTGGCTCCCCTGTCTGCCCTAGTCCAACCTCCTGTGAGTAAGCACCTGCTGTTTGTGTGTGTTTTGTGAAGGCATCGGCAAGTTAACCCCCTCCTGACCAGGAATAGATATTACCCCTGAAAAGTGGTGTAATTTGTAATGGGGCGCCGGGGGTGCCTCGGGGGTTGTAGTCGTGGCCCCTACTGCTAGGCTTACCCCTGGCTCCGCCGTCACTATCGGGACAGGAGATGACTTGGTGGGGCAGAGTATGGTGGTGCAGATGTCGTCCGACGTACAAACACTTTCGAGGCGTGATTCGGTGCAAATAAAAGACATTCTTTATTTTACAGTTCTTCACACAACCGGCAGGTACAGATGACTTCACGGGTTCTTTAGCTGGGGAAAGCCTGCCCTGACGTCTCCTCCAGTGGGGATGTGCCCGGCTACTCTTCTTCACCCGGCTCCCACTATGGCTACCCACAGACCGGACCCACACCGGTACTGCTTCGCACTTTGAGGTTCCGCCCGCTCGTTTTCTCTCCGGCTTCCCTATTCTTCCAGCTCCCACACTCTGCCCCTTCTCTGCTTCTTCTCTCCCGTCCCGGACACAACTGCCTTCTAAACTCCCACTTTTTCTTTAACTTGCCGGCTCCTCCTACCACTTGTTTCTATGAGACAGCCGTCCCACCCGGCCACTAGGGGGAACTTACTAAAACAATGTAATAACAATAAAAACATTTTTATTAATATCAACAACGTTCCGGGTAGACTGCTCCTTTGTAAGGGGTCTGCCCACCCCTTACATACCTCCCCTCTTTAAGCCTAAGCCTCCCGGCAAGGCATAAATCTAAAACTACATTTAAACGAGACAAAGTCACTTCAATAAAACTACGAGCATGTTCACCTTTTGGGCAACCGCAAGGGTGCACCAGTCCAGCGCCCGGAGTTCCTCTTGGAAGCTCCCGGTCTTAGTCGTGCCCGGAGGCCGTCGGCAGGCACTCCCGGTCTTAGTGGAGTTTCTGCCCGGAGGCTTTTGCAGCACTCCCGGTCTTAGACGTTAGACGGCAGGAACACACATCGGCAAAATCTTCGTAACAACGCGGAGGAGCCCCTGGCTCAGTCCAGCAGCAGGCTCTCTCCGGGCTCAGCAACTTGAACGGTAACAAACAACACAGCTTCTTCCGGCTCAAAACAACGCTGGTGTTTAACAAAAACAGGCCCGCTATCTTCCGGTCTTGAAAAGTCACTCCGGGTGATAGGCCCGTTGCCATTCGGCTCGTTGGGCCTTCACATAGTCCGATAAGGACTGTCCGGGCAACCGACGCAGTCTCCGGAAGGGCTCGTAACTGCCGGTGGGCTCGTAGTTGGCAGGTTGCTCCGCGGTCTCAGTCTCCGGCTTTGTTCCTTCTACCCCCGACGGGGGTGAGGGGGTCGCTGCACGGGACGGCTGGGGGCTGCCCATGACGATGACCGGATGAGTTGTCAGGTTTTGGTGAATAGCCAGCACCGCCGGGGTTCCCTTCTCCGGGTCAGTGCTCGGTCCGGGCAGGATTTCCGGGGCTACGGCCAGTGTGCGCCTCGGATGGGAGAGCTCAGCTAGTACCGGTCTGTGCTGTGTCCGCCGCCGGTACTGGCATTCCTCCCACTCCAGTTCTTGCTGCCATTGAGCAGCCTCTTGGTTAGTAGGCATCTGCGTCACTCCGACCGCAAAGAGGCCTCGGCATCCCACCTCTCTCATAAACCGCACTTTTTCCCCCGGATATAAAGTGTGCAGGGTTGCGGCAGGCCTTCAATGTCCAGGTTCACTCTGTTATAGAAGTAGTGGTCACCGGTTTCCTCGTCCTCGATAAAACCATACCCCTCCTTCTGGTTAAATTTTACCACAGTTCCTGTGGTACACTGCTGCTCGAACTCCGCACTCCGGGGACCGGCCATCATTTCCCGGGCGACGGTCTCGGCCAGCAGCCTTTCCTGTACCGGGTCGGGTTCTGGTGACGGAGACTTCCGTTGAGGTAGGGGTGACGGCTGTACTGGGTCCCAAAAGAAACCCCAGTTGTCTCTTTCCAGCTTCCGGGCGTGTGATTCTTCCGGAGCCGGAACTGGAACGTGTGCCGAAGAGCCCACCGCAACTGGCGGGGGTATCTCCAGGTATGGGGTTCCCAAGGCCCGGTTCCCCGACGGCAGCTGAGCGGTGTACGTCGCTCGGACCTCGGTCGTGGTCTCTCCGGTCACAGCGTCCCAAGTCGTAACCCAGGTCACTTTGGTGGCTCGCCCCGGTCCTCCGGGCACAGCCGGTAGGTGAGAGGGAAATCCCTCCGCAGACGCAATCTGCTTCTGGTGTCTTCTGTCCAGCCCAGGCGCGACCAACGTATCTTGTTGTCCTTCAACGTTCTCCATCTTGCCTGCAGTACGTGTCTCTAGTAAGGGCGTCAGGGTCGGTGGAGATGCTGGAGAAAGTGGAGGCGGGCTTACTTTTCCCGCTCTTGGGTATACTCCACCCCCAGTCTCACACATCAGGTCGACCCCTCCGCGGCGGTTCTTCTTTTTCTCTGGAACACCGCCCACTTCACATGTCTTCATCAGTGCCCTGGGTCCGGCACCTCCCCTCTTTGGGCGGAGTACTCCGAACTTCTTTTTCGACACCGGCCAGCCCCAGGCTCTTCTTTTGGCGCCAATTTTTCGCGCGCTTTCTATGTCCTTGAAGACGACAGCCATCTTGCCGCCATCTTGTGCCCGGTCCAACGCCTCAGGCACTACTTCCTCTTCCCACCAAGGGATCGGGACTCTTTTCCAATAATCCGGATCCAGTGCCCTGGGCACCACTTGGTCTCCGTCTTCTTGGGTTGGGACCCCTTGCATACAATCCGGATCCTGCCGACTACGCCACATGTAACGGGGCGCCGGGGGTGCCTCGGGGGTTGTAGTCGTGGCCCCTACTGCTAGGCTTACCCCTGGCTCCGCCGTCACTATCGGGACAGGAGATGACTTGGTGGGGCAGAGTGTGGTGGTGCAGATGTCGTCCGACGTACAAACACTTTCCAGGCGTGATTCGGTGCAAATAAAAGACATTCTTTATTTTACAGTTCTTCACACAACCGGCAGGTACAGATGACTTCACGGGTTCTTTAGCTGGGGAAAGCCTGCCCTGACGTCTCCTCCAGTGGGGATGTGCCCGGCTACTCTTCTTCACCCAGCTCCCACTATGGCTACCCACAGACCGGACCCACACCGGTACTGCTTCGCACTTTGAGGTTCCGCCTGCTCGTTTTCTCTCCAGCTTCCCTATTCTTCCAGCTCCCACACTCTGCCCCTTCTCTGCTTCTTCTCTCCCGTCCCGGACACAACTGCCTTCTAAACTCCCACTTTTTCTCCACATCTTTTTCTCTCCCTCCCCTTTAACTTGCCGGCTCCTCCTACCACTTGTTTCTATGAGACAGCCGTCACACCCGGCCACTAGGGGGAACCCACTAAAACAATGTAATAACAATAAAAACATTTTTATTAATATCAACAACGTTCCGGGTAGACTGCTCCTTTGTAAGGGGTCTGCCCACCCCTTACAAATTCCCTGTGGTGCCTTAAGCTCAAGGGTGCCACATGCACGTTCTAGATTTGGTGCAGAAATTTTCTGCATCAAATCTGCAACTTTTGGAAGAAAAATGCACCAAAAAATGCATGCATTTTTGGTACGTTTTTGTGCCATGCATTTTTCTTAATGAACATGGGTGGAAGGGCTCAAAAACGCTGGCAAAAACGCACCAACAATTGACACGGTGCAGATTATTTTCTGCACCAAATCTGCAAGGAAAAAAATAAGCAATATGAACACAGCACTTCAGAATTCTCATTGACTTTGCTGACATAAGGATAGACATGCAGATTTGGCCACAATCGGCACCAAATGTGCATAAAAAAAACACACTGTGCGCACACAGTTTCAATCCAGAATTCCAGTCCCCTTTCAATATTTCACAAAAATATAAAAAAAAGCGAACTCAAAAGTATTTTCATGGCACAGGGGCAGCGTGACAATTCCCATGGTGAGACTTTTCTGATCTGCTGCAGTACACACTTACATATGAATAATTTAGGTACTTACTAGCCAACACCAAAAACTCTATAAACAATGCGTTATGCAGAAAATTATTATTATTTATTATTATTGCGCCATTAATTCCATGGCGATTTACAAGTGGTAAATGGTTGTGCAGCACCTTTTAGGCCGGTATTTGGTGGCTTTTTGAAATTGCAGATTTTCTACAGCATTTCTGCACCTATAAGGTTAATTAGATTGCTTGCATTTTTTTTTTTTTCAGTAAATAATTGTATTGAGTTTAAGGAAAAGTGAACAAAGTATTGCTTATAACACATATAAAATGTAGTCGTACAAAGGTCAAGGCTGATCCACACAGGTGGATCAAGCAAATAGCACCGTATTGAAAGAGTACTTTACCAGGATAAGAATGATCAAATAAGAAAGCAAAACATATAAAACAGTTAAAATAAGTCAATTCAGGTTATACCGTATCATGGTATGTCATCTCAGAACAGTATAATGGAAAACTATTTTAACTATAAAGATTGAGTAAAGGTTAGAAAGAGAGAAGGAAGAAAAAGAAAGGTATAGGAAAGAGAAGAGGGTATGAGAGGGGGGGGTAAGATATGGATAGACAAGTAGGAGTAGGTCGGGCGTCCAGAGAGTTCCGGCATACAGGTATACAAATCCTCTTAGAGATTGCAAATAGCAGCCAAAGGAACCTAAGGAAGGAAGGACCCATGTAGAGCCCCTTATCTGAGCCAGGACGTATATCTCGGAGTCTCCCAGAAAAGGAGCCAGGAAGACCACGTGCCAGCATGTTTATCCCATTTGTCCCTATCATCTGCCATCAGGGACTCCATACGCTCCAGTCTATTTATCTCCTCCAAAAATTCCCTCACAGAGGGGGTTGAAGTTGTCTTCCAATGTCTTGGAATAATCATACGAGCAGCAATGAGAAAATACCTCTTTTGGTCACAGAGAGAAATCCAGGGATTAGGGACAGTAAGGCTATTTGAGGAGTAGGAATTACCCGAATACCCGATAGTTGAAAGTATATTTCAAAAATTGAATCCCAGAATGACCTTATAAAGGAGCAATCCCACCATATGTGTTTCATAGTACCAATTTCGACTCTGCATCTCCAGCAGGTATCTGGTACTGTGGGGAAGATCTTATGCAGTACGTCAGGGCATCTGTACCAGCGTGTAAGAATTTTAAAATTTTTCTCCTGCGCACTACAGGAAATGGACATTTTATGAGAGAGTGTAAAGATTTTGAGATGATCTTGTTCCGACAACGTGATCTGGAGCTCTCTTTGCCAGGCCTCCAAATACGTTGTGGCACCTTTACACTGGGCTATACACAAGAGGTTGTAGATCAATGCGATGGCATGTTGCGGCGCGGCATTTAATGAAATTAGGGTCTCAAAGTGTGTAGATTTGGATAATAGAGCATTTCCCGGGAATTTCTTTTTTATAAATGTGGTCAATTGAGTATATTCCAGCCAGGATAGTCTCCTCTCTGGGCACGACTCCTGCTAAGCCTCAAAAGACTCCGTTCCAGATAGTCTCCTAGCAACCTGTCCCAGTGTAACTCCGTCTGAGGAGTCCCAACATAAGAAGGTAGATCTCTCCGACGCGGGGGGAAAGTCGAAATTATTAAAAAGAGAGCTCATACTCCCCGGTCTGTGGGATAGGTTTAACGTCTCCAGATGTCTGTCCCAGAAAAGCATGAGCGCCTGAGTCAGAGGTTGAAATCCCGAGACCGCCGGTCTCTATTGAAGGGGGGTCCATAGAAGCCGTGTCAGAGGGAACGGGGAGAGACGGGACTCAACGCCCACCCATTGCTTATTGAGATCGTTAAATCTCCAATCTAAGACCCTCGTGAGGAGGACACTCTGGTAGTACTTTTCGAAATCAGGTAAACCAGCGCCTCCCCTGGATTTGGGTCTCACCAGTGTGGCGTATCGAATCCGAGGTCTCCCCATCCCCCAGACGAATCTGCTACATGCCCTCTGCAGTTGTCTGAAATACTGTTTAGCAACTTTTATCGGGACTGTTTGGAATACATAAAGAAACCTCGGGAGTATGTCCATCTTGAGGGCATTGATCCGGCCAAACCAGGAAAGTCGGCCCCGATTATATCTATTAATATCAGCAAGAGTTCTAGTAAGCAATGGGGAGTAATTAGCCATAAACAACTCATCTGAATTGGCCGAAACAGATATCCCAAGGTACTTGATAGATTGGATCTCCCACTTAAATGGGAAGGCGGATTTTAGTCTATTGACTCGTGCGGTAGGGAGAGTAATATTAAGGGCCTCAGTTTAAGTTCACTTTGAAGTTAGAGACTATGCCAAAGCGTTGGAATTCTTGGATGAGAATTGGAAAGGCGATTTCCGGGTTTGTTAGATATAGAAGGAGGTCATCAGCGTATAAGGCAAATTTATAATCTTTCTGACCTACATCAAAGCCCTTTATATCGGGGGAGTTTCGAAGGGATATAGTCAAATGCTCCATGGCTATTACATATAGAAGGGGTGAAAGAGGACACCCCTGTCTAGTGCCATTAGATATTTGCAGGGGAGAGGATAGAGTATTATTGGCACGAACTCGTGCCGAGGGCTTATGATATAGGGCAAAAATTCTCTCTAACATAGTTTGACCGATTCCCAGCTGCCTCAGGGAGGAGCGTAGAAAGGTCCAGTTGAGGCGATCGAATGCCTTCTCGGCATCGATCGATAGGAGGCAGGCTGGAGTACCTTGACTGTACATATGGGAGGTCAAAAGTAGAGTTTTAATAGTGTTATCGCGCGCCTCTCTACCCTGGACAAACCCTGTTTGGTCAGTATGGATTGAGGCAGGCAACAGCGGGGACAACCGATTAGCTATTAGTTTGGCGAAGATCTTGACATCTACCCCTATAAGAGAGATAGGGCGGTAGTTGGAGCATGGAGACGGGTCCTTCCCAGGCTTGGGAATCACCGTTATGGTAGCCGCAAGGGTTTGCACAGCGTAGGGGCAAGTTGAGGATATGGAGTTAAAGGTCTAAGTCAAGAAGGGCGTCAGTTCCAAGGCAAATTGCTTATAGAAGTTGGCCAGGAATCCATCTGGACCTGGACTTTTACCATTGGCCAGACCCTTAATAACCTCAGTGACCTCCTGTTCGCTAACAGGTTCATCTAACATGAGAGAGTCCACATGGTTCAGTGGGGGGAGAGGGGTACCATCAACATAGTTGTCCACTTTCGCTTGGAAATTTGTTGGGGACATGTCCGCCACTGGGCTACCTAGGTTGTATAACCCGTCATAATAATCTCGGAATACATCTGCTATTTCATGAGGTTTATGTGCTGAATGTCCAGATGGAGATTTAATGGTGGGGATAAATGTAGAGGGAAGGCGAGGATTAAGAAACCTAGCCAGAGCTCTGCCTGGCTTGTTAGAGAATTCGTACATAAATCTCCTACCTCTATCTCGATGACGGGCAGACGCTGCATCTAAGAGGGATCCCAGATCTAGTCTAGCCTTGAGCAAGTCTGTTAAAATCTGAGGGTCATGAGTCTGTTTATGGGTCTGTTCTAGGTGTTGAATGGAAGTCAGTAATCTGTCTATTTCGCAGGCTCTATCCCTTTTAAGTCTGGTTCCTTGTTGAATAAAGGCCCCTCGGATCATCCCCTTTAGGGTCTCCCACTGGAGAGGTAAGGGTGTTGGGTCATTGGCATGAAATTCGAAGAAGTCCGTGATGGTCTTCCTGATGGCCAACTGACATGTCTGATCTTTTAATAAGTGTGGGTTCAATGACCATAACCATTCCCCGGGGCGTAGGTCTGTCAAAAGGAGAGAAAGCGACACTGAAGCATGATCGGACCACACCATAGGGTCTATAGTACAGGCCGGGTCATGCGAGAGTAGGTGGTGACTAATAAAAAAAAAGGTCTATTCTACTGTACATGTCATGGACAGGAGAATAGAAAGTGTAGTCCCGTGTTTTAGGGTGTAGGGTACGCCAGGCGTCAATAAGCCTCAAGTCCAGTAATTTACTCCTAAGACCCCGCAGTTTCACTGCAGGGACAGAGGACCTACCCGAGGAGGAGTCAACAGCCCGATCAAAGATAAGATTGAAATCTCCTCCAAGAATCAGGGAGCCTTCAGTGAATTCTGAGAGGGTGCTCAGGTATTTTTGGCAAATCCTGGCCGGGTCCTGGTTGGGGAGATAAAGATTAGCAATGGTAAATAACTTGGTACAGATCTTAAGTTTGATAAAAATGAATCGTCCCTCTGGGTCGCATTTAACTGATAGAACCTGAGCTGGGAGAGATTTATGTAGAGCGATGCTAACTCCCTTGGATTTTGCGACTGAATTGGTACTATGAAACCAGGAAGTATAATATCTATGCTTAAATGCGGGAATGTGGTCTGTTTTAAAATGAGTCTCCTGAAGCAATAGAATATGGATTCTTTTTTTATGCATGTTATAGAGGATCTTGGATCTCTTCTCTGGTACGTTAAATCCTCTAACATTTAGAGAGCATAAGTTGAGGTTCGCCATCTTAGAAGCCCTATCTACTGGGCACCCGAGGGAAGAGTAGGGAGAAGGGGAGGGAGAAGAAAGAAACTGAGGTTAAAGACAAGAGAGCAGAGAAAGTAGTAAAACGGAAAAAGAGATCAGAATAATAAAGACTAATATCAAAACTTGTCTTTACTTAGCCTCCTGAGTCCTAGCTCAGAGGACAATCAAAACTGAGAGAATACTCGTAACCAGTGTTCTAGGAACACACCCTAATATGGGAGGTGACTGAAAACTATGTTGCTTGAAGGACGGCTGCTTCACCACCTAACTAGTTAATACCGAAAAGGGGGTAGAAGAAGAGGAAACCACAGATGGTCAGTCATCCGACCAAAATGGAAGTAACCATATAACAGCTAACAGCTCAGGCTCAACGTAATTAATCACATCAACAAAGTGAGGAATGTAGCAAGAAAGATAAAGATAAACTCCCGTCTCCAACTCACAACTCGTGAGGTTTTTAGGACAGGCATATATACTCATGGGGGTTCAGGTACCCCAACTCAGCATTGGAGCATGCCGAGAGGGGAGGCAGAGAATCCCAACATTATTAGAATTGGTGATGCCCAGTGGAGGGGGGGGAGGGGAAGAGGAAAAGAGGGGGGGGAGGGGAGAGGAAAAGAGGGGGGGAGGGGAAAAAAAGGGGGGGGGAAGGATATAGGGCAATATTGGTTAGGTATCAGATTAGGCCATAACAACCCTCATTCCTCTTTCAAACAACACTTATATCCAGAAGTCCCGAGAGTTCAAGTCTCCGCCGATGAGGATCTCGGTGACTTCTGAGGTCTTTGTCGCTGATTACGGTGTTGATCAGAGGGGAAGGAACCGCCACGACGGGCCACTCTCTGGGGTGGAGGTGTAGTATATGGCCAGTCCAGCAGTTTTATCCCAGGGAGATCCAGAGCCGAAAGAAAATCTGGCAGGTCAGCCGGAGATCTCAATATGATCAGATTGGGACCCTTCCTGACTTGTAGTTGAAAAGGATAGCCCCAGGAATAAGCAATATTGCTATTGCGTAGAACCTCCAACAGGGGTCTCAGGGCTCTCCTTTTTGCAAGCGTTGCTCGGGAAAGATCCGCCAGAAGTTGTATGGGAGTTCCTTTAAAATCAAGGGTACCTTTATCTCTTGCTTTTCTCATAATATTCTCCTTGACCTGGAAGAAGTGTACCCTGCAAATAATGTCCCTTGGCCTCTCTGGATCCGGGTTTCTAGGTCCCAGTGCCTGGTGTGCTCTGTCCATCTCAATGCGTGTTTCAAGGGGACTTGTCCAACAAGGAGTTAAACATCCTCTGCAGTGTAGAGGTCAGATCCTGAGGCCCGACCGACTCCGGCAAACCACGAATTCGCACATTATTTCATCTGTTGCGGTTTTCAGCATCTTCTATCATGTCAAACAAGAGGTGGATCTGTTGAGCCTGCTGATCTATAAGCTGCTGTTGTGAGCTTTGCTGAGAGTATAAATCCTGGGTGGATGACTCAAAGGCCCGCACGGAATTAGTCAGTGAGGTCATACCCTCCTTCAAAGAGCGAATTTCCGTTTTACAAACAGCTTCCAAGCGGCGATGTACCCCTCCATATCCATTTTGGTTGGCATAGCATTGATTTGATCCCTTAGAGCTGACATTTCTGAGCCTTGTTCTTCCCCATAATGTTGCAGGGGAGTAGCTGTATTCTCCCTTCCATGGCAGGGGAGGGCGAGCAAGCTCTGCTCCATAGCCTCTCCTGAGCCAGCTGCTAAGGTATTTGACTGTTGTGAGGCAGGGGACGACCGCGGGGTGCCTGGTGTGTTGGAGCAGTCAGGAGGGGAGGCAGGAGATCCTCTGCCCTGTGAAGACCCAGAGGGAGAAGCGCGCCCTGCAGCCACATTCCCACCGCTCACCCCTCCCCCATCATCCACCACAGTCCGGTCTCCGGCGTCTCTCCCAGGGGTCACCCATCCAGAAGTCTGCGGTGCCGGGTCAGTCTGCAGCTTTCCACCCAGCTGTTGTGCAGAGCGGGCGGGGGTAGCAGGAGGGCGCTCAGGCTGTGTCAGCCGGGTCGCAGCAGCACGCGTCCCGGTTGCCATTACAGGCCTGGGAGGACGCTGAGGCTCGGTCAGGAAAGGAACAATACCTTGCCCCCCACGGCTGGAAGTCCCTCTAGCAGGCGTCTGCGACCGGAGACCTGCTTTCCCTCTCATCTGGCCCCGGTAATCTTCTTTAATAGTTGGTGGATGGCGGTGTTTGCAGCCGTTGGTGAGGAGCTCCAACAGTGTGCGTCCTGTCGGCGCCATGTCCAGGCCACGCCCCTGCTTGCATTTTTTTAATCAGATTTTTATCACGCTTTTGATGCTGCAATATTTCTCTCTGTTTGATACAGGTGAAACCAGAAGTTTCTATCCACTATCTAAATATACACATCTGCAGGTTTTTCTTACTATCTGACATGAAATCAGAATAAACCTTTCCCGCTTTAGGTCAATTAGGGACCAAAGTTATTTATTTTTGACAAATGCCAGAATAATGAGAGAGACAAAATGTTTTAAATTAGGAATTGGTGAAATGTATATATAGTAATTGATAATGTAATGTATAATGTTTAGCACTTTTGTATTGGAAGTTACCAGATTATAGTGTAAGTGATGGTTAAGTGTTTAGACTAGCCCACAATGGGAAGAGTAAAGCAGGCTTTACACGCTACGACATCGCTCAAGTGATCTCGTTGGGGTCACGGAATTTGTGACGCACATCCGGTCGCTTTAGCAATGCCGTTGCGTGTGACACCTATGAGCGATTTTGCATCGTCGCAAAAACGTGCAAAATCGCTCATCGGTGACATGGGGGTCCATTCTCAAATATCACTACTGCAGCAGTAACGATGTTGTTCCTCGTTGCTGCGGCAGCACACATCACTCCGTGTGACACCGCAGGAATGAGGAAGCTCTCATTACCTGCCTCCCGGTCACAATGCGGAAGGAGGGAGGAGGGCGGGATGTTCGTCCCGCTCATCTCCTCCCCTCCGCTTCTATTGGGCGGCGGTTCAGTGACGCTGCTGTGACGTCGTTGTGACGCTGAAGGAACCGCCCACTTAGAAAGGAGGCGGTTCGCCGGTCACAGCGACGTCGCAGGGAAGGTAAGTAGTGTGACTGGCCCGGGAGAGATTTGCCCGTGTCGCACAACCGATGGGGGCGGGTACGCATGCTGGCGATATCGGTACCGATATCGCAGTGTGTAAAGCGCCCTTTAGTTGAAAGGGAAGGTGATGGTTTCCTGCTTGAACTTTAGTAAAGATCTAGTGAGCAATAGATACGGATGAACAGTCTGCAGGTTGTGAAGGTCGCATACAGTGAGTGACTGGTTGCAGAAAATGAAGAAAGTAGACTGGAGTCGAGATAGTGTGATTCTTGAGTGCAAACCGAAACACCAAACACTAAAGAATGTGGAGGCTAGAGACAGGACTCCATGCACAGTGGCCCCAGATAGAAGGGTCCGGAGGACAGGACTTTAGCTACCAGGCCCCTAACCATGAAGGTAACAGATTAATACTAACTGGCATGTGAATGAGGTCAGTTTTCCCTGGTAGAGTCTCCCAAAATGTCTGAGAGCGTATGACTTTAGTCCGGCACTACTGGCTACCCCTAACCCCCTCATCCACAAAAGATGTGGATATGGATATGGAAGCATCTGGGAGCACAATGCTGCAATCTGGCCATGGTAATGGAACATCTGACACCCTCCTCTATAAGGAGACTAGATGCGGAGCCTCTAAAAGGAAAGTTCACCGTCATGAACTATACTGTAGCGGTGGGCTGGGTTGTGGAGAGACTCACAGGACCAGTAAGATCAGAAGCAACCCAGTGGGAAGAGAGACTGTGTCTAAAAATGCTTTGCACAAATGGAATGACTTGAAGGTTATGTGCCCAATGTCTCATTTGTAAAGTTGTTGCTGAAGGTGAACCGTTGAGTAAAGCATTGTTGTTTAAAATGAGCTGGTGGTCTCCTTGTGAGTATGGCCTCATCATCTGGTCCTAGCCAGCTGACAGGAGCATCAACATGTCACCTTCATTGGGTTCACAACTCACATGACACAAGTTCACACACACTGCCAGCACCAGTTCATTAATGTAGTATACAAGCTTCTCTGGAGGCAATCCTCCACCCACAACTACCACTCGGCGACACTCTACACTATGATGACTTGATGATGACAGTGCCCTTAAAAATATTAGTATCATTATAATGTTCTTGAATAAAAATATCTGCCCTATGCTGTACCCCTAATTAATTGCCCCTCACTGCGCTCGCTGCACAAAATACAATACTCACATTATCTCACTCGTGGTATATGACCTCCACACTGACCTCTGATATAAATATTGCCTCCAACCTGTCTCCTTATGAAATATATCCTCTACTGTCTGCCATTATTAGCTATAACCACCGTTCTGTTCCTATCTTAAGTTTCCCCCAAAACACTGCCCCATTTCTATACTAGGCCCCATCACACTGAGTTCCACTTATACTGCCCTCATACTCTACTGTGTCCCCTCCTCCATTCCCCACTTCTGCATACCTTCCCCTACTTGCTGTGTCCTCAAACTCAAGGTTGCCAGCTAGATTTTTTATTTTTGGGAGGAATAGGTATCCAACATTATTTACAGACACATTGGAATAGAGATATTTGTCTGCAGCCCATAGTTCTGAAACAAACACATTAGCTGCATTCACAAATTCCTCGAAACTTTAAAAAAAAAATCACGGACACATCAATTTTTTTTAACGGACAAAGTAAAATGTAGCGCCCCTGAACACCTCACGATGCTACAAGGTTCTCCATTTCCACCAGGATGCAGGGTCTACCCCCTTAAGCGGGCTTTACACGCTACGACATCGCTAATGCGGAGTCGTTGGGGTCACGGAATTCGTGACGCACATCCGGCCGCATTAGCGATGCCGTTGCGTGTGACATCGATAAGCGATTTTGCATCGTTGCAAAAACGTGCAAAATCGCTAATCGGCGACACGGGGGTCTATTCTCAAATCTCGTTACTGCAGCAGTAACGAGATTGTTCCTCGTTCCTGCGGCAGCACACATCGCTGCGTGTGACGCCGCAGGAACGAGGAAGCTCCCCTTACCTGCCTCCCGGCCGCTATGAGGAAGGAAGGAGGTGGGCGGGATGTTACGTCCCGCTCATCTCCGCCCCTCCGCTGCTATTGGGCGGCAGTTCAGTGACGTTTCAGTGACGTCGCTGTGACGCCGCACGGACCGCCCCCTTAGAAAGGAGGCGGTTCGCCGGTCACAGCGACGTCGCCGGACAGGTAAGTATGTGTGACGGCTGTGGGCGATGTTGTGCGGCACGGGCAGCGATATGCCCGTGTCGCGCAACAGATGGGGGCGGGTACCCACACTAGCGATATCGGGACCGATATCGCAGTGTGTAAAGTAGCCTTTAGGGACCCAGAACCCCAGTGCCGGTAACACAAAAACCCAGGTAATCGCAGTTTTCCCCAACAATCCCCCATACAATGGTACCCAGCTAGGGTGGGACCATGGATGGCCGCCTAAAGGTGGAGCCACTCCAGTCCACTAGTTGACCAGGTGGGAGGGGCAGACTATGGAGAGTGGTCGGGAACACAGGAAGTCAGTAGTGAGAAGGGAGACTGCAGTGAGATAGAGCAGTCAGTAGTCAGACAGTGAAGGTGAAGGAGGTGACTGAGCAAAGTCCTGACTCGGGTTGACGGTGACCTGGTACCCAGTAAAGGTGGTTGCTGGTGGAGTACGGTAGAGTACTCCTGGAAATACGCACTGACGGGGTACAAGACCCTAGGACAGGAAAGAGCTTCAAGCCGACCTGTTAACACCTGTACAGCAAAGGGGACCATCAAGGACCTTGCTGACCCTAAAGAATCTGAAGACTCAGTAGCAAAGGGAGAGCCAGGGACAGGACCAGAGACTCCATCCCCACAGGGTTCACGCTACCGTCAGGCAGACAGAGGTGGACAAACCACAGACCGGGGACCCCAGTCTTCCATATGTGGCGCCCTGGACAAGCCAGGTCGTCACAGAACAACACCAACACACCCTACACCCCGGTTAGGCACACCAAAGCCAAACACAAAATCCTTGTTGCCTTCCTCCAGGGGCTGATGTCCACACCAGGGGGTGGGCCAGGCGGTTGGTCCCGCCCACCGAAGAGTTCACAGTCCTGGAGGCGGAAAAAGGAGGCAGATGAGTTTTAGGGTGGAAAGTGAGAGGAGTGAAGTGGCAAGAGAGCAACTGTCTGACTGTGTCCGGGTGTGTGGCCCGGGCACAAACAGCAAGGTTGGCAGACGGTGGTGACCGTCTGCAGGAGTGGCCTATTGGAGCTAGCCGTAAGGACCATGGACGGGCGGTGGCCCGGCGGTACCGGACCGGTACGCAAAGAGAAGCCAGCACCATCCAGCAGGGGCTTACGGACCCCGACAAGGCTAGGAGTCGCCGTGCAATTTGTCAAATTCGTTAGCGAAGGGAACCTCCTGAGTTTCCCAGCAGCCAAGTCCCGACAGAAGGCAACAGTCCAACCGAGAGAGGGAAACACATTCACCACCAAGGCTAAAGTTCCCAGGGCCAGAGCCTGCGGGCAAAAGGGGCTCCTTCAGCAACCTTCAAGCTGGGAAGCGGGTTACCAGTGGGAACCCATTGGAACCGTTTACACTACACAGGTGCAGGGAAAGGCAGTCACCATCAACCTGCCGGGAGGAGAAACACCGCAGCCGTCTGTGGGACCCGTCCATCCAGCCGTTTGTTTTACCGGAGACTGTGTGTACATCATTGGCTGAGTGAGTACCACCGTGCCGTGCGGCACAGCGCTGCCCCTGCGACCCTGCACCTCGCCAGGCCCCGTAACCCGCCTGCCATCCATCCGTACCCCATCACCAGGCCCCGGGACAACCAAACCCCTACCCACGGAGGGGAGAACCAACATCCAAGCTGCTTCCTGTCATCGCTCCCGGGATCCCCGTCCAGAGCAGCGGTGGTGTCACCAATCTCACCACAACCGTGGGTGGCGTCACGGACAATAAATCCCCAAAACCAAACCCCTTTTCACTCATGGGCGAGGAGCGCCGCTCGAGTCCCCGGGATCCGGCCCACCGCTTGAGCCACCACCGAGCAGCAGCAGCCGGACCCGAGCAGTGGGAGAGCGCAGCGTCCCCTCCTCGGCCCGCGACAACTTGGCGTCACGAACAGGATCTTACCGCTCTGCCGTCTGGTAGAGGTGCGCCTTGTGACCGCCGGAGGTGTCCGGCCGAAAATTTTCAGAAGCCGCCATTTTGGGCGCGAGAAGTCCCTGCTCGAGCGTCTCCTCGAGCATTAGAGGCGCGAAAGCCGAAACCCCGCCCCTGTAGAGGAGGTACCGGAAAGAAACTAAGGGGGACTGATGGCGTCTGGCCGCATGTAGCCCGCGGCTATAAAAGCAGGGACGCCAGGACCCTGCGGCCATCTTGTTGCTGGTTCCTGGAAGAGGCCACCAGAGCCATGTTTATGCCGTCCCGCAGCACCGTAGCCCCCGCGCCTGGAACCGCGGCGTGGGTGGAGATCTGGACCGCTCAGCTCCAACAACGGCTGCAGGTCAAAATGCAGCTCCTCCTGGAGGAGTGGGAGGCCGACATGGCGGAGGTTGTGGCGACCGTGCGGAGACGCGAGGAAGAGGGAGTTTCGGAAGGGAGGGTGAGTGACCCACGCCCCTGTACCCCTAGTGGGTCGGTCATCGCGGCCGAGGGACCCGGTCCACACCCGCTCGCCCAGCTACCTCCCCAGCTACCTGTATTGGCCGCCACGCCCCCGCCACTAGGCCTGCTACCACCGCAACCGGTAGCGGTACCCCGCATGTCCGCCCAGGCGGATCGGCCTGCAGCCGGAGCCCGTGATCGACCAGAACAGCTACCGTGGAAAGTGCCGAAGCCTGAACCGGAGGTATCTGTGGAGACTACCCCCGAGCCGGAGCCGACAGGCCGCTCCGTGCAGGAGGCCCGGCGAAAGAGGACCCCTGCGCCCATCCCCCACACCTCGGCTGAGGTTGCGCCGGGTTGCCGCTGCAGGGCAGCACCCCAGGCCAAGTCACCGCGGGACCTTCCACCCAGATTGCCAGTGGTGGGCAGTGTCCAGAAGGTCTCGCGGGGCCCGACCCGTGCGCCGGAGCTCGCAGCAGCCTTGTATTGGGACAGGGAGCCGACACCGCTGGGCCCTGAGATCGCGGAAAGGGAGAGGAAGAAAGCAGAGTTGGTGGCCCGCACGATCCGCGAAAAAGAAAGCCTCCGGCAAGCGACCTTCCGTGTCCGGGGCCCCTTGTGTGAAGGGCAGGTGAGGCGGTTTGATGTCCGCCGGGGCTATGGCTTTATTTACAAGCCGGGCCTGGAGGCCGAAGTCTTTATAGCCCGGCGGGATGTCAACGCCCACCTGCCGGAGGAGCACCCAAGCCGCAATCTGATGCCGGGAGACCTGGTGCAGTACACCCGGCACTGCGGGGAGAGGGGGTGGTTTGCGTTGGATGCAAAGTTGAGGGGCAGCCAAGAGGCCCGGGTGTCCACCACGTCCCCTCCCCCAGCTGACACCGAAGAGTTTGAGCAGTGATGGCAGCGGAGCTCCGCTGCAAGTTGTCCCCGTTGGGACCACCAAAGTACCGTTGTAAAAGTTTTAAATGAATGATAAGTGAATTATTACCGAGATGTTACCTGATTTTCATCCCTGATTTCAACCGGTCGTTGCCGGCAACTGTTGTCCCCGTGGGGACTGTTTGCAATCAATGCGTAGAAACTGCTACGGACAAGCCCGAGAACTGGCAGGGCAACCACAAACTGAGTGGCATGTAAATAAAAATGTTTTTATGGCTAAACCGTTACCGCCTCCGGAGAGGCTGATTTGGAGGATGGGCCTGGAGGAAAGTGATGGCCCAGGCCCGCCACTACTGTAACCGGTGGCAATCCTCTGGGGGTTTCAGGGGTTCGCCATGGACGTGGGTCCCCTGAAAAGGACAGAACCCGCTTGGGTAACTTGTGCTGGACTGGGGTCAAGGGGTGTTACCCATTTGCTTAGGGGCAGCATCAGGGCCAGGTTGCTTGGGTGGGAGAGAGCGGAAGCCGTTACCGTTAGCAACGTTTAAGAAATGTGCCTCCCGATGTGGGAAGAGTTAATATACTTGTATTATATGTTTTACCATTTATCTTTTTCAGTTGTGAAAATAAAACCGGTGATGGACGGGCAGCCCGCGGACGGTCTGCATTTTGTTAAGGGGGAATGTGGCGCCCTGGACAAGCCAGGTCGTCACAGAACAACACCAACACACCCTACACCCCGGTTAGGCACACCAAAGCCAAACACAAAATCTTTGTTGCCTTCCTCCAGGGGCTGATGTCCACACCAGGGGGTGGGCCAGGCGGTTGGTCCCGCCCACCGAGGAGTTCACAGTCCTGGAGGCGGAAAAAGGAGGCAGATGAGTTTTAGGGTGGAAAGTGAGAGGAGTGAAGTGGCAAGAGAGCAACTGTCTGACCGTGTCCGGGTGTGTGGCCCGGGCACAAACAGCAAGGTTGGCAGACGGTGGTGACCGTCTGCAGGAGTGGCCTATTGGAGCTAGCCGTAAGGACCGTGGACGGGCGGTGGCCCGGCGGTACCGGACCAGTACGCAAAGAGAAGCCAGCACCATCCGACAGGGGCTTACGGACCCCGACAAGGCTAGGAGTCGCCGTGCAATTTGTCAAATCCGTTAGCGAAGGGAACCTCCTGAGTTTCCCAGCAGCCAAGTCCCGACAGAAGGCAACAGTCCAACCGTTAGAGGGAAACACAGTCACCACCAAGGCTAAAGTTCCCAGGGCCAGAGCCTGCGGGCAAAAGGGGCTCCTTCAGCAACCTTCAAGCTGGGGAGCGGGTACCGGTGGGAACCCATTGGAACCGTTTACACTACACAGGTGCAGGGAAAGGCAGTCACCATCAACCTGCCGGGAGGAGAAACACCGCAGCCGTCTGTGGGACCCGTCCATCCAGCCGTTTGTTTTACCGGAGACTGTGTGTACATCATTGGCTGAGTGAATACCACCGTGCCATGTGGCACAGTGCTGCCCCTGCGACCCTGCACCTCGCCAGGCCCCGTAACCCGCCTGTCAACCATCCCTACCCCATCACCGGGCCCCGGGACCACCAACCCCCTACCCACGGAGGGGAGAACCAACATCTAAGTTGCTCCCTGTCATCGCTCCCGGGCTCCCCGTCCAGAGCAGCGGTGGTGTCACCAATCTCACCACAAGCGTGGGTGGCGTCACGGACAATAAGTCCCCAAAACCAAACCCCTTTTCACTCACGGGCGAGGAGCGCCGCTCGAGTCCCCGGGATCCGGCCCATCGCTCGAGCCACCACCGAGCTGCAGCAGCAGCCGGACCCGAGCAGTGAGAGAGCGCAGCGTCCCCTCCTCCGCCCGCGACACATACAACAGGGACCCACTTACCAGAAACTGGTGCAGGGGAAGAAGGTACCAGAGAACCAGACTGGCACTGGGACAAAGGAGACCTGGAGGCGAAACCAGCCAGCCTCGGGCAACCAGTTAACAGCTGAAAAGTGAGTAATCCAGTTGCACTGAATACCTGTCTGGACTCCTTCTTCCTACGTCCACCACACCATACACCCGCTGGGGCAATACCCTACTTGCGGAGGGACTACCATACTAGCTACTCATACCATCAGCCCCAGTAAGCACATTCGGCAGCGGCGGCTCCCTACACTTAGCCGCAACACCGCAAGTGGAGTCACGAATAACTTGATTCACAAATCCCCTGTAAATATTCCCTATTACAAAAAGGGCCCAGGGCACGGAACCGGGTAACGGCCATCATTGTGACATTCCCAATAGAGACGCTGCCCAGAACCGAGTACCCCATATCCCTGGGTGCTACAAAAATACTGCCCCATTTTTTCGGACTGTCCAGGAATTTTTGGATAGTTGTCAATAGTGCTCAGACTGTCTTCTAACACTGCCCCCTTTCTGTATTGCAACCCCACCCACCCCCACAATACCCAGTCTCTATATTGTGATCCCTCACAATTCACCCTTTTCCTCAACAGATTGCTAGGAGTTTAAAGGGAACCTGTCACCAGGTTTTCCCTTATAAGCTGTAGCCACCACCAGTGAATTCTTAGGCTCCTTTAACACATCAGTTTTTTGCCATCAGTCACAATCCGTCAAAATGTGAAAAAAACGGATCCAGCGCTGAATCCGTTTTTTTCTCATTGACTTGTATTAGTGAAGGATTGCGACGGATGGCCTGATGTTGCCTCCGTCATTCGAATGATCCGTTGAAAAATCTGTTTGCGGCCGATGGAAGCGACGTCCAGATGAACGTTTTTTGTCACCGTCGAAAAAACGGACAGCGCTGGATCCGCCGCCGTCTGTCGTCTTTTAAGATGGAGGCCTATGGGCGCAGGATCCATCCTATGATGGAATCCACCGATGGAACAGAGCATGCTCATAAGGGATAAAACAGTGTCTGGCTGCTCTCTCTCTCTCTCTCTCTCTTTCTCTCTCTCTCTCCCTCTCTCTCCACCCCACCCCCCCGGGTTCATATATAGGTTTTTACTAGGAAATAACCTTTCATATGAAAAAAAAAATATCCGACGACGGATTCGTTTTTGTAAAGGATCCGTCGCATCTGTTTTGCCACAATCTGCGATGGATCCCTTCCATCTTTCACAAGACGGATTGTGACTGATGGCAAAAAAACAATGTGTGAAAGAGGCCTTATATAGAGCATTCTAGAATACTATATATGGCTATGTGCACACTTACCGGATTTTGCCGCGGATTTTTCGCGGATTTGCTGCATGTTTCGCTGCAGAAAATGTTCATAACATCTCTGCAGTGAATCACCAGCAAATCCTATGGAGAAAAAAAATCCTGTGCGCACTGGGCGGAATTTGACAGCTGCATGTTTTGCTGCGGGAATCCCGCAGCAAAAACAAGTGCATGTCACTTCTTTTCCGCACATCGCTGCGGGATTTCACTCCATTGACTCAATGTTAATCATGAAATCCCGCAGGGAATAACGCAGGCAGCAAATTCTGTGCGGTTCACTGCGTTTTCCTGCGTTATTCCCTGCGGTATTTCGCGGTTTACCTCCGGTAATGTGCATCGCTTGTCTGCGGTTTTGCAGGGAAGTGATGTCATTACAGGAAGAGGAAGCCGTGCAGAGTAAACACACACACATCACAGACACACATCACAGACATAGAACACAGACACAGACACATCACAGACACATAGAACACACATAGAAAGAAAACGGAAATATAGGAAAAAAAGAACGTGGGCTCCGCTGCATATTCACCTTCCAGCCGAGGTAAGCACACAGCGGCGGCCCGGTATTCTCAGGCTGGGGAGGGAGAGGGGCAGGGGTAATGTCCCCCGCCTCACTCCCCCTCCGGCAGCCGAGAATATCAGCCGCAGCTGCCCCGGCACTGTCGCATGCAATATGCGGCAGCACCGGGAGTGTCCTCGGCTCTTCTTGCCACCGTGTAGCAGTGGTGGCAAGGTAATACAAGGGGTTAATGTTGGTGGGGGACCACCGCCATTAACCCCAGGCTTGATCATGGCAGCGTCTATGTGACAGCTGACATGATCAACCCGTAAGTAAAGTGAAGAAACACAGACACCAAAAATCCTTTATTTTAAATAAAACCAACAAGCCTCGTTCACCATTTTATTAACCCCCCCAAACAAAGCTCCGGCATAATCCACAGGTCCGACGTCCTGCGTCCTGCACTGCTGACATCCAGCCGCGACTGTCACAGACACAGGCTGAATGCAGCAGACAGCAGAGGTAATTACCGGTCATTTCCCACGGCCGGTAATGTGAACTCACTGCCGACCGTGGGAAATGCAGCGATCTGTCCTCTATCTATCCCTCTACCTATCTGTCTGTCTATCTATCTATCCCTCTATCTATCTACTATCAGAATTAAATGTATTTTTTTTTTTTTTTCTTCAATGTGCTTTATTGCATTGAATGCAATAAAGCACATCCCAACCCGCACGCGGCAAAACCGCGGCAATACCGCGAATAATACCGCGGTAAAACCGCGGCAAACCGCGGCAAACCGCATGCGGTTTTCGGGTGCGGTTTCCCGCGGTTTTTTACCGCGGGTGCGGTAATCTTTGAGAGCATGCGGAATTCTCTCAAGGAAATTTCATTTCCCAGTGCGCACAGAGCCTATAAGAGCCCAGGCCACTCTGTGTAACATAAAAAACACCTTTAGGCTATGTGCGCACGTGTGTGTGTCGCCCGGAGACCAGGGGTACTCAGATCCGGGCCACAGGGTCACTTCTGTGGGTATCACGGTGGCGTGACCCGGTCTGTGATCCCAGGCTCCACAGTAAAAGGGGATTTGGGTAAGGGAGATTGTCCGTGACGCCACCCACGGTTGTGGTGAAGTTGGAACACACCGCTGCTTTGGACGGGGATCCCGGGAGCGATGGTATGGAGCAGCTAGATGTTATTTCTCCCCTCTGTGGGTAGGGGGTTGGTAGTCCCGGGGCCCGGTGATAAGGTAAGCAGGGAACAGGGCGCAGTGCTGCAGTGCGGTGCCCGAGGGCACGGGTGTACTCACAAGAAAGTCACACGGAGTCACTGGTAAACTAGGAATTGCCGGTGTCCGCAGCCTTCGGTACGGGGGTGTTAGTCAGGGCCGGCGTCAGCACCCGGCAAACCCGGGCAAATGCCGGGGCCCTGGAGAGCCGGGGGGGCCCACTCGGCCTCGTCAGTTCTCCTGTCCCTTGGCCGGGGCCCACTCGCCTTTACAGTTCTGCGGTCCCCGGCCGAGTTCCGGGGACCGCAGTCCTCGGCAGCAATCTGCGGCGCCGTCACTTTAAGGCGCGCAGACATCCTCGTTTGAATTTCATCTGTGGGCGGAGCTACCGCCTTCTCAGTCCCACAGATGAAGGAGGCGAGCTTCTGTCCGGCGCTGTGTGGGCCCCCTCTCCACCGTGACCTAATCGGGTAAGTGCCCTCCCCGCCTCCCCATTATAGGCCCCGGTGAGCTGCTTCTACCCCCTGGATGTATGCCCTGGCCCCTGCCAATGCCCCCACCCGCCGATTCCGCGGGTGTGGGCCCCGCCGAGCCGCGGGTGTGGGCCCTGCCGAGCCGCGGGTGCTGGCCCCGCCGAGCCGCGGGTGCTGGCCCCGCCGAGCCGCGGGTGTGGGCCCTGCCGAGCCGCGGGTGCTGGCCCCGCCGAGCCGCGGGTGTGGGCCCTGCCGAGCCGCGGGTGCTGGCCCCGCCGAGCCGCGGGTGTGGGCCCTGCCGAGCCGCGGGTGTGGGCCCCGCCGAGCCGCGGGTGTGGGCCCCACAGAGCAGCAGAGTTGTGTGCATTTGTCTGAATGTAGCAGAGTTGTATGTGTTTGTCTGTATGTAGCAGAGTTGTATGTGTTTGTATGTAGCAAAGTTGTATGTGTTTGTCTGTATGTAGCAGAGTTGTATGTGTTTGTCTGTATGTAGCAGAGTTGTATGTGTTTGTATGTAGCAGAGTTGTATGTGTTTGTCTGTATGTAGCAGAGTTGTATGTGTTTGTATGTAGCAGAGTTGTATGTGTTTGTCTGTATGTAGCAGAGTTGTATGTGTTTGTCTGTATGTAGCAGAGTTGTATGTGTTTGTATGTAGCAGAGTTGTATGTGTTTGTCTGTATGTAGCAGAGTTGTATGTGTTTGTATGTAGCAGAGTTGTATGTGTTTGTCTGTATGTAGCAGAGTTGTATGTGTTTGTATGTAGCAGAGTTGTATGTGTTTGTCTGTATGTAGCAGAGTTGTATGTGTTTGTATGTAGCAGAGTTGTATGTGTTTGTCTGTATGTAGCAGAGTTGTATGTGTTTGTCTGTATGTAGCAGAGTTGTATGTGTTTGTCTGTATGTAGCAGAGTTGTGTGTGTTTGTCTGTATGTAGCAGAGTTGTATGTGTTTGTCTGTATGTAGCAGAGTTGTATGTGTTTGTCTGTATGTAGCAGAGTTGTATGTGTTTGTATGTAGCAGAGTTGTATGTGTTTGTCTGTATGTAGCAGAGTTGTATGTGTTTGTATGTAGCAGAGTTGTATGTGTTTGTCTGTATGTAGCAGAGTTGTATGTGTTTGTATGTAGCAGAGTTGTATGTGTTTGTCTGTATGTAGCAGAGTTGTATGTGTTTGTATGTAGCAGAGTTGTATGTGTTTGTCTGTATGTAGCAGAGTTGTATGTGTTTGTATGTAGCAGAGTTGTATGTGTTTGTCTGTATGTAGCAGAGTTGTATGTGTTTGTATGTAGCAGAGTTGTATGTGTTTGTCTGTATGTAGCAGAGTTGTATGTGTTTGTCTGTATGTAGCAGAGTTGTATGTGTTTGTCTGTATGTAGCAGAGTTGTATGTGTTTGTATGTAGCAGAGTTGTATGTGTTTGTCTGTATGTAGCAGAGTTTGTGTGTGTGTTTGTCTGTATGTAGCAGAGCTGTATGTGTTTGTATGTAGCAGAGTTGTATGTGTTTGTCTGTATGTAGCAGAGTTGTGTGTGTGTGTGTCTGTCTGTATGCAGCAGACTTGTGTGTGTGTGTGTCTGTAAGTGTATATGACTGTATATATTTGTCTGTTTATATGTATTTTTGTGAGTTTGTCTTTAAATATGTATATGTTCGTATCGGTGTCTGTGTGTGGATGGGGCCCACTGGGACTCTTCCGCCCGGGGCCCACAAAAACCTGGAGCCGGCCCTGGTGTTAGTGTCCCACACACGGTGCAGCAGCCCTTGTTGTTCTTCCCCTGCAGCCAAGTGTCTTTCTCTCCTTTCTCTTTCTCTTTCTCCTCAGCCGGGAACGGGGAATCCACTCCCCTGTAGTGATCCGGGTACCCAGGTACCGAGGGGCCACCGCCCTGCTCCGGCTACCTGTTCTGGCCCCTTCCTCACTACGGCCTGTCCCGGCCCTTTCAGAGCACGCCTCACTCCTAGCCTGGGAGCTACAACTTCAGACTTCTGTCCTGTCTGCTCTCCACACACTCTCTGCTCCAGCCCCTCCCCTTTCCTCTGCTTTTCCTTTACACTGGGGGCTGTGCTTTGTCATGCTGCACCGGTGTGAGATCAGATTACCAAGGAGGATTAACTCTTTCTGTGACAACCTGGCTGTGCCAGGGCGTCACACACCCCCTTGGTAAAACACGGCCCGTCCTCGGGCCGTCTAGGCACCAACATTTATTAAAACTGGAAAAAAGGATAAAACATTTTAAACATTTTCAATCTTCCCACAGCGGGATGCACATTGCTTCAACGTTGCAACAACAAATAACACTTTTAATAATGTCAACGTGACGGGTCCTTTAGTCACCCACCCAAACAACCTAGCCTTGGTGCTGCCCCTAAAACCCAGGCAGCACCCCTTGACCCCAGTCCAGGAACGGCTCCAGATTGGTCAACGGGACCGGTACTTCGCTGCCGTTGCGGCCAGGCGGACTGCCGGGGCCGGTGGCAGGGTGGTGACAAAGGTGAGGCTTGGGGACCCCAGGTCTGGGTCCTCCCCCACAGACGCTGCGGGCTCCGCTACCGATAACAGGGGTAACGGGTCGGTGCATCGCTGCGGTGGCCTCTTCCAGGAACCAAATGCTGGCAGAGTCCTGGCGTCCCTGCCTTTACAGTCCTAGTCACATAAACTGCAGTTCCTTCTTTCTGCTCCCCCTTGGTACTCGGGAGCAGTCCTTCCAGCAGCTTTTAAAGTTTCCCTTTCGCTTCCGGTCCTCCGGAGCTTCACTTCCGCCCGCGTTCTCAGGGGGCGGAGCCTCTTTTTCGCGCCCGCCGCTCGGAGAAGAAGGCGCCAAGCTGTTGTTTTTGGCGCCTAAAATGGCGGCTAAAATGGCGGACTTCTGGATTTTTCCTCAGCGGGACGCCGCTGACGGACGGGGCAAGGCGCACTTCCTCCAGGTGACTGGATGGGCTCGATCCTGTTCGTGACGCCAAATGTGTCGCCCGGAGACCAGGGGTACTCAGATCCGGGCCACAGGGTCACTTCTGTGGGTATCACGGTGGCGTGACCCGGTCTGTGATCTAAGGCTCCACAGTAAAAGGGGATTTGGGTAAGGGAGATTGTCCGTGACGCCACCCACGGTTGTGGTGAAGTTGGAACACCACCGCTGCTTTGGACGGGGATCCCGGGAGCGATGGTATGGAGCAGCTAGATGTTATTTCTCCCCTCCGTGGGTAGGGGGTTGGTAGTCCCGGGGCCCGGTGATAAGGTAAGCAGGGAACAGGGCGCAGTGCTGCAGTGCGGTGCCCGAGGGCACGGGTGTACTCACAAGAAAGTCACACGGAGTCACTGGTAAACTAGGAATTGCCGGTGTCCGCAGCCTTCGGTACGGGGGTGTTAGTGTCCCACACACGGTGCAGCAGCCCTTGTTGTTCTTCCCCTGCAGCCAAGTGTCTTTCTCTCCTTTCTCTTTCTCCTCAGCCGGGAACGGGGAATCCACTCCCCTGTAGTGATCCGGGTACCCAGGTACCGAGGGGCCACCGCCCTGCTCCGGCTACCTGTTCTGGCCCCTTCCTCACTACGGCCTGTCCCGGCCCTTTCAGAGCACGCCTCACTCCTAGCCTGGGAGCTACAACTTCAGACTTCTGTCCTGTCTGCTCTCCACACACTCTCTGCTCCAGCCCCTCCCCTCTCCTCTGCTTTTCCTTTACACTGGGGCTGTGCTTTGTCATGCTGCACCGGTGTGAGATCAGATTACCAAGGAGGATTAACTCTTTCTGTGACAACCTGGCTGTGCCAGGGCGTCACATGTGCGTATTACATGCAGTTACGCTGCGATCTGCAGCGCAGCGTAACTGCATGCGTCCTGCATCCCCTGCACAGTCTATGGAGTTTGTGCAGGAGCCGTGCGCACGTGGCATATTAGAACGCAGCGATTTGGCTGCTGCCCGAATCGCTGCGTTCTAAGAAGTGACATGTCACTTCTTCCGTGCGGTTTGCATGCTGTCTATAGGGAGAGGCAGCATGCAGAGCGCACGTTCTCTGCCGGCACCATGCGCTTCAGATCGGAGCTTTTCAGCTGCACTCTGAAGCGCACCTTTTAGGTGCGGTGCAGAGCGCACACGTGCGCACATAGCCTTATACTACTCACCTAGGGAGTGGTCCGGTCCGATGGATGTCACTGTTCACGATCCAGCGCCTCCTCTCTTCCGCTGTCCTCCTGCCTAGCTGCGTGTGCATGATGCATCCTATGTAATACACAGAGAGATCTCCATTTCTCTCCTGTGCAGGTGCACTTTGATCTGCCCTGCTGAGGTACTGTAATGTGCAGGTACGAGAAAAAGTCAAAGACCAGCCGAACATGCGCACTAGAGTACTTTGATCTGCTCTCAGCCGGGCAGATCAAAGTGCGCATGTGTGACGCCCTGGCCTATTAGGTCGTCACAGGGTATTGTGCAATCTGCCCTTCTGTGAATATCCACCTCCTCCTTGGTTACGGGCCCCCAACTTATGGCGTTGCCAACAGCAGTCATTCAAAATCCTAGAAACACCCTGCACCACACCCACCAGACACACCAGTGGACGGCCTGAGTGGAATAGGGTCGCCTACTTGGGGGGTTGGTTAAGGGAAGGTCAGGAGTGTCAGGAGTCAGTCAGAGAAAGAGAGAGTGAAGCGTTGGAAGTGAAGGAGAGAGGAGGTCAGGAGCCGGGCTCCTTGGAAGTAACTAGGTGGCATACGGTGGTCTGGGCCTGGTAGGAGCTGGACCCCCGATCGCAGGGGATCATGACAAGGGGCACGAAACTGTCAAGGAGGACAGCCAGCGGCCTTGTACCATCACCGGGCTGGGACCAGGGCACGACAGGGTACGCGGACCCTAGGTCAGGGAGTAGCTTCAGGCAACCTGACAATTCACCCGATGAGAACTGAGCCTTCAAGATCCGCTCTCCACCTGCTCCAAAATTGGGGTACTAGCGCAACGAGGGGGATAGGACTTTCCACAAAAACGGTCCAGAAAATCCCAAGCGTGGACCCTGAGAGCAAGTTCCCACAGTTAGCCACACTGGGGAGCAGGACCCGACTAGTTTGACACTATAGGGACCAACTAGCAAGAGAATGCAGTGCCAAGGAAAAGGTCACAGATCATCAGGCAACACCAGTGAGGACGGGACCCAAACTACCTCCCCTCGGCGGCAGCGGTGTCCAGAACTTTGGTTTACCAAGTTGTCGGTGTCAGCTTTATGGACTGAGTGAGTACGCAAGTGACCCTTTCACCCCCAATGCCACTCCCCAACGTCCCCACCGAGTCCGGGGCATCCCCCCTACCTGTGGAGGGTCGAAACACCTGACTGCCCCTGTCTTCACCTCGGGTACTCTTCAATGGCAGCGGTGGTACTCCACCTTACCACACACCACGGGTGGCGTCACAAACTTTAAATATACAATCCCCTGTAAATACCCCCTTTATTTGAGTGGTCACACGACCCCCGGGTTCGTACACTCCTCAAGCCACCACGGGTCCGGATCCGAGCAGCCCGGCTGCTGACGCAGGGGCGGCACACATGCACAGGAGCGCAATGGACGCCTCTTTATGAATGATGCAGGACGCATCATGCACACGGGGGTTTGCATCAGGACAGCGATCCTACAAGAATGAGGAGGCATCGGACCGGAGAGCAGCGACACCCATCAGAACGGACCACCCCCTAGGTGAGTATTATAAAGATGTTATTTACCTTATACAGTTGGCCTGGGCTCTTATATACAGGATTCTATAATCTGGATATAAGAGCTCACTGGTGGTGGCCGCATCTCATAAGGGAAAAATCTGGTGGCAGCTTCCCTTTAACATTTTAAAAAAAAAATAGTTTAGAGGTAGGTTTTTTTGGGGTTTTTTTGGGGGGGATGTCTGTATTTTTTTACAACTTCTGTCTCCTGCCTCTTTTGTATCAGATTTATCTGATGAGTTAGGAGAGCTTTAACAAGAGAATGACTGTTTTCTGTGTCTAATACATTCAGTCCTAATACCCAGCATATGTGTGTAGGAGGGGGAATCAGCGCTTGTCTACTACAGTGGCAGGGAAGCCATTAATGCACCGAGCACTGAAGGGGAATGTCAGTGTGGGCCGCGCTGCTGAACTGCTCATTCAGAAGAGATGGATTCCCAATTCATGTATGCCGCTGCAGCGCACAAAATTAACATCAGGATGTCATTAAAACACTTAATCAAATGAACAACTATTTTCTACAAAAATATATTATACATTGTTAACAGTGTAAACAGGCATTTTAGAAAAGCAAATGGCAAGAGAAGTGGCGACTGTTTTGTGGTATACATAGGCTGTATTGTTTGATCCCTGCATTACTTGGGCACTGTGTGGTAGCATTATATGCACATTGCAAGACAATATGGAGTGAGCTCTGTGTAAAAATGTGAATTTTGGATTTGAGCATCTGAAGGAATGTGCTCGGGTGCTGCACTCCTTCGCTAAGGAGCCACTGTGTGCGGAAGGCACCTCGGGTGGGGTACATCATGTACCGTACATGATACTTAGGCCGGAGTCACACTTGCGAGAGACTCACGCGAGTCTTGCAGCACATCACCCGGCATGGCCACACACTCTCCGGACAGGAGTGTCTCAGCTGCATAGAAATACATACAGCCGATCCACTCCTGTCAGGAGAGTGTGTGGTCCTGCCGGGTGATGTGATACGAGACTCCCGCGAGTCTCTCGCAAGTGTGACTCCGGCCTTACTGGTTTCCTCAAGCCGGTGGCCGTCACCTCGCTGGCTGACAAGGCCCAATTCAAGTCTATGGGTCTGTGAAAACAGGTACAGCACACGGATACAGTCCATGTACTGTACATGTTTAACATTGAAAATATAGGAAAAGCTTTGTAATATCTTTTCCTAGATCTGTGGCGCCCTGGACAAGCCAGGACGTCACAGGTACTACAACAACACACCCCACACCCCGGCTAGGCACATCGAAGTCAAACACAAATCCTTGTTGCCTCCCTCCAGGGGCTGATGTCCACACCAGGGGTTGGGCCAGGTGGTTGGCCCCGCCCACCGAGGAGTTCACAGTCCTGGAGGCGGGAAAAGGAAGACAGATAGAGTTGGAGTTCAGTTTGGAGAGGGGTTGAAGAAGGAAGTGGTAGTAGAGGAGACTGAAGGCGTCCGGGTGTGTGGCCCGGACGGAACAGCAAGGTTGGCAGACGGTGGTGACCGTCTGCAGGAGAGGCTGATTGGATCGAACCGTAAGGACCGGGGATGGGCGGTGGCCCGACGGTACCGGATCGGGGAGCAAAGAGAAGCCAGCACCATTCGGCAGGGCTTACGGACCCCGACCAGGCTAGGAGTCGCCGTAAAACTGGTCAAATCCGTTAGCGAAGGGAACCTCCGGGGTTTCCCAGCAGTCAAGACCCGATTGAAGGCAACAGCTCACACCGTAAAGGGAAACACAGTCACCGCCAAGGCTACAGTTCCCAGGGCCAGAGCCTGCGGGCAAAAGGGGCTCCCTCAGCATCCATCCAAGCTGGGGAGTGGGTTACCGGTGGGAAGCCATTGGAACCGTAAACACAACACAGGTGCAGGGAAAGGCAATCACCATCAACCTACCGGGACAGCTACCGCAGCCGTCTGTGGGACCTGTCCATCCAGCCGTTTGTTTTACCGGAGACCTTGCATTCATCATTGGCTGAGTGAGTACCACAGCGCTGCCCCCGCGACCCTGCACCTCACCAGGCCCCGTAACCCGCCTGCCATCCATCCCTACCCCTCACCAGGCCCCGGGACAACCAACCCCCCTACCCACGGAGGGGAGAACCAACATCCAAGCTGCTTCCTGTCATCGCTCCCGGGATCCCCGTCCAGAGCAGCGGTGGTGTCACAACCTCACCACAACCGTGGGTGGCGTCACGGACAATATCCCTAAACCACACCACTCCCTTTCACTCACGGGCGAGGAACGCCGCTCGAGTCCCCAGGATCCGGCCCACCGCTCGAGCCACCGAGCAGCAGCAACAGCAGCCGGACCTGAGCAGTGGGTGAGCGCAGCATCCCCTCCTCCGCCCGCGACAGATCCACACTGGAAAAACACAGATGGCACACATTTTAAAAACGTACACATGGCTGGGTAGTAAAAATAAGCCTGGATGGTCAAAATGGACCGTGCCACACGTATATGTTGTAGAAATATGGCTTACTCAGCGGCATTAAACGTAGCCATAGGAGGCGACTTTAACTAAAACATCCAGGCTGCATTATTAAAATTGCATAAAGCAAGTCACACATGGAAAATAAATGGCCTTTCTTGGCAGGAAATCAGAATACACAGTCCTAACAATGACACTTCAGTATTAGACCAGCATACGAGCAAGTTCAAGAATAGAGACTCCACATGGGAGGTCTTCTTACCTCCACACACAAACCCTACTGATATCACCTGGACTTTCTTATGACAACTATACCACACCCTGTGGTGGGGATATGTGCACGGCCAGTCCCACCCATCTCTTGCCCTATTAACACTCTCAGCACTATACGTAGTGGAACTTACTTCCGAGCTTACATCACTGAGGATAACCACATCTGTGATACATATCTCCCATCCATGACATGTCCAGCGGCTATTTTACAGTGTTTTATACAGGTGTGTGAAGATGGCCTTAGGTGCAGCTTGGAGGTCAATTCTATAGGTACTGTGCTGCAGTGTTTTTTTCCGCATGGCAGTAGATTGTGATGGGTATTTTTAATCTGAAATTAATATATGAACATTTTTTTTATATTATACTTTTAGAATTATATAAGAGAATTTTTGAATACTGTGTGAAGGTAAAATAAGCTAGATTGGAATATTGTCTATAATAAAAATAGTAGCTAAGAACATAGAAAATCACAGGACCAAAAATAAGTTAAATGGATTGCTGGTGATAGATGTATTTATAATAAAGACATCTATTGCATGGAAGGTTGGATTGACAGCCCATATGCAGCTTAATTCACAAAAAAATTCCTTGTTCAGTAGCCACCACCATGTCGAAAGAGCACTTTACACACTGGTGAAAGCACCTGCCCCCGTCGGTTGTGCGTCACGGTAAATCACTGCCCGTGGCGCACAACATCGCTAAGAACGGTCACACGTACTTACCTGCCTAACGACGTCGCTGTGGCCGGCGAACCACCTTCTTTCTAAGGGGGCAGTTCTTGCGGCGTCACAGCGACGTCACTAAGCGGCTGCCCAGTAAAAGTGGAGGGGCGGAGATGAGCGGGCGGAACATCCCGCCCACCTCCTTCCCTCCTCATTGCCAGCGGCCACAGGTACGGTGATGTTCCTTGTTCCTGCGGTGTCACACATAGCGATATGTGCTGCCGCAGGAACAACGAACAACCTGCGTCCTGCAACAGCAACAATAATTGGAAATAGAACGACGCGTCAACGATCAACGATAAGGTAAGTAATTTTGATCATTAACGGTCGTTCGTGCGTTTCACACGCAATGACGTCGCTAACGAGGCCGGATGTGCGTCACGAATTCCGTGACCCCAACGACATCTCGTTAGCGATATCGTTGCGTGTAAAGCAGCCTTAAGTCTGGGGCTGCACAGCAACTTTGGCCATGACACCTAGCCCATGGTCAAGTTTGCCAGGTGTCATTGTTATATTGCTGCTTAAAACAAATGAATAAGGTCACATTGGAACCCCAAGGGTACTGCGGCCATGACAAACAAGTCGGATTATTTGTGACCTGCAGGATGTAGCACCTTCAGGGTTAGAATGAGACCCTATTCACCTTTGTTGCACTGCAATATTGTAATGATACACGGATTGTCTAGGATTAATTTTTATTGGTGCATCAGCTTGAAGATGAAAATAAGAACTACAGTGTCACGCTGTACAAAGGGCTGGTAAGACATAGTATAGTGTATTACCCACTAGGTTGGAGCAGAGTAGTAAAGGAGAGTCAAAGTAACACTGTAACAGAAAGGAGGGTGAAGTACAGCAGAGTAACTTCAGCAGGTAGTTCACCGGCATACCACCAGGGGGCAATAGAGTAGTCAAGCAGTCAGGGTCTAGCCAGGAAAGTCAAGTCACTGCAAAGGGAGGATCAAAATCAGGTGCAAAAACAGAATCAAAGTCGGAAGCCGGGAGATCAGGTATGGAGAGGGAAACACAAAGGGTACAGGGAACAGAAGACAAGACCGGAGGGTGAGGAGACACAAACACGGGTAGGAGGATAAACCAGGATGGGTAAACAAATGACAGGAGCGGGAAGTCAGGGACTGGGTCGGATGGACGAACGGGGGAAGGTACAGGTCAGGGCACGGTTACAAGGAGTCAGATCAAACAGAAAATCTCACCAGAGCTGGTCACAGGCTGCAGAGCAAAACTATAACCAGCACAGGAATTCAGGTTCATGGACCAGATATAGTGTCTCCTGAAACCAGAACTAGGATGATGGGAGTTAACCACTGACATGACCAGGCTGTCTAGGAACTCTGGAGTGGAGAATACCGTTCCTGGATCATGACATACAGTAATATTTATTCTCTACTGCTACTCTGGTCTTTGCTGACTGGCTGTAGTGCATATTACAGCTGCAGCCAATCACTGGTCTTGTGCCATCTACATTGGCATCATCTCTGAGCTTAGTAATTGGCTGCAGCAGTCACATGCACAAGAGTCACAATGTCACCGATGCAGCAAGTGAACAAAAACTGAAGAAGCTGAGAAGAATTGCTGAATATACCGTAAACAAGGCACTCTAAGATCCAGTGAAAAATATTTTTTTATTATTAATTGCTCAGTGTAGTTAGACGTTGCGGCCCAAACATGGCCTTCATCAGTAACTGAAACAAATTAACAAAATATACAAAATTACCATAAAGTAAATAAAATAAAAAAAATATGTGTGTATATATATATATATATATATATATATATATATATATATATATATATTCATTTATCCATAGCAGAACAATTGTCTGCTTAGTGATACACAAGATAAAAGTAGAGAAGACCAGTAAAATTGAGGAACATCACATGAATAGATACATGCAATATATTAAAGTATCTGGATCCAAGAGGAAAAGCAGGAAAACAAGAGGGTGATGTGGAGAAAGATAAACAGAAGAGAAAACAATGGTAGTAGAATAGTTGAGGAGGAATAGTGTTTTGTCCTCCCTACATGTAGCCTGAGCGTATGCAGTTTGACAGGCAGAAAAACCTTGGGCTGCTTTCACACTTGCGTTGGATGGCTTCCGTTGCTATCCGCAGCCTTGAGGAATTACGGTAACCGTTGCAGGAAACCATTATATTCCTCATAGACTTCTATTAGCTACGGACAGCAACGGATGGTCTTGCGTTGCATCCGCTGCACGACGCAGCGTTGTTATTTTGACGCTGCGTCGGGTGGAGGGAACGCTGCATGTAGCGTTTTTTGAGCAGCGCAATCTGTAGGATTTCGCTGCGCATGCTCTCTCTGGCTCCTTGCACACATAACCAGGGTAAGCATTGGGTTACTAAGCAATGCGCTTTGCCTAGTTACCCGATATTTTCCCTGGCTACGGGTTCAATGAGCCAGCGCTAAGCAGTGTACGCTGGTAACCAAGGTAAATATCGGGTAACAGAGCAAAGTGCATTGCCTAGTTACCCGATATTTACCCTGGCTACATGTGCAGGGAGCCCGACACTTTCTCGCTCGACTCCGCCCCCTCCCACACACCACTGCACATGTACACACGCACGCACACACACACTCACCTGTCCCCAGCCTTGCATTCCTCGCTGCACTGACGTCCTCAGCGTCATGGTCACGCTCGGCTCCGCCCACCCCGCAATCCGCCCCCCCACAGATTCTCGGCGGCCGAACGATCAGCTGATCACCCGGCGACCGGCTGCTGTGAGCGATCAGCTGATCGTTCACAATAGTTTGCCGCAGGTGAAACGAAAGAAAAAAAAAAAAGAAGATTCCATTGTTTTCTAAGATCCGTTGTGCCACTAAATGCAACACATCCGTTGCATCCGTCACACAACGCAATGCTACGGAAGCCGTTCAACGCAAGTGTGAAAGTAGCCTTATTCACCGTAGTTCAATAATTAGATTGTTGCTTGAAGTCTGTGCATTTATTAAACGTAGGTAAATATATTCAGATTGACTGATTGATGGTGAAACTGGAACAACAGATATGTGTACAATCAGTACATGCAAATATAACAGGGTACATTTATGCATAACAGATGCAGATACCTGCACACTATACATATGGATTACAAACAGCTTAATCCTAATTTAGAAAGGCAGCAACTAAACACAGCGAAAGTCCTGAGTTTTAGATTGCAATAAGTCTTTACCAGCGATGCTCACACAAGGGGATGTAAGATGGAGACTGGCTTTGCTCATGAGCCTGCAGGAAATGAGGCCTTCTCCCAAAATGCATTGCAAGGAGGAGGAGAAACAAACATCTATTACAGAGCTGTGCTACTAAGTTTGGTCACAAGAGGGAGCCAAAGTATAACTCTAGGAGCCAGGGTAGAACCCTGTAAATGAAACATCAGTTTACAGCAAATGATAAAGGCAAATGTAATGCGGAGGCAGAACAAATAGAATAAGGTATGTTGTTGCCGTCAGTGCTAAAGTGCAACAACATAGCATAATCTATTCCTCCTCAACTGAGGTGCTAAGTAAGATGGGTGCACACCTCTATACTACCACTATTCTACTACCATTGTTTTCTCTTCTGTTTATCATTCTCCACATCACCCTCTTGTTTTGTTGCTTTTCCTCTTGGATCCAGATTCTTTAATATATTGCATGTATATATTCATGTGATGTTCCTCAATTTTACTGGTCTTCTCTACTTTTATCTTGTGTATCACTAAGCAGACAATTGTTCTGCTATGGATAAATTACACTATATATATATACTGTATATATATATATATATATATATATATATATATATATATATATATTTGTATTTTTTTTTTTATATATATATATATATATATATATATACATATATATATATATATATATTTTTTTTTTTAATTTTTTTTATTTACTTTGTGGTAATTTTGTATATTTTGTTAATTTGTTTCAGTTACTGATAAAGGCCATGTTTGGGCCGCAACGTCTAACTACACTGAGCAATTAATAATAAAAAAATATTTTTTCACTGGATCTTAGAGTGCCTTGTTTATATTTTGCTATATATGGTTCGGAAACCTACCTGAGCACCCTAGCAATTATTTTTGGGTAGAAGTGCCTTATCCTATTGAGAAGAATTGCTGGACTTGGGGAAGGAGAGAATTGCTGGACTTAAGATTTTCAAAAATCTAAGCCTGTGTATTGATAAGTATTAGGGGTACTTTACACGCTCGACATCGCTAGCGATGCCCCCGCCGTTACAGCGATATGTGGTGATCGCTGCCGTAGTGTAACATACGGCAGCGTCACACACACATACCTTGTCAGCGACGTCGCTGTGACCGCCGAACAATCCCTCCCTCAAGGGGGAGGTGCGTTCAGCGTCATAGCGACGTCACTGCAGCGTTACTAAACCGCATCCGGCTGGCCAATAGAAGTGGAGGGGCGGAGATGAGCGGGACGTAACATCCCGCCCACCTCCTTCCTTCCATATTGCCGGTGGAGGCAGGTAAGGAGATGTTCGTCGCTCCTGCGGTGTCACACATAGCGATGTGTGCTGCCGCAGAAACAACGAACAACATCGCTTCGTACGAGACGATTTTTGGTGTTTGGACGACCTCTCCAAAATTAACGATTTTTGTCTCTTTTGCGATCGTTTAAGGTTGCTCGTACGTGTTACACGCTGCGATGCCACTAACGACGCCGGATGTGCGTCACAAACACCGTGACCCCGACGATAAATCTTTAGCGATATCGCAGCATGTAAATGGCCCTTAATCCTGTAAAATTCAATTTAATTGAAAATATTTCAATATTTCACACTTTTCGATTATTTTTAGAAGTTTTACACTTTTACGTAGTCTGTAATCTCATTACAGAAATGTATGGGGTTAAGATCCCAATGGCTTAAACTTACAGTTGAGGACAATCCTGAGATGTTCGTTTGCTTAGAAGAACACACAGTGCTAGAAATAAACCTTCTTCATTAACTGTCTTCAAATAGACAACTTGGGAGTGTCTGTTCTGCTCTTATGCCAAAACTGCTGCTGGCCAAAATTACACAAAGCACAAACGAATACAAGAAATTTCATTATTTATCTATATTTTAACCCAGTCTATGCCATGGGTGTTGTGTACAGACTTTAGCAATAAAGAATGGTTATAGGTTCAGGTTTTAAAAACCAATTGGTAAAATTTAGTCTATATAAAACGTGATCTGAACTTGGAATCTTTAAAGTTTACTCGTCGTTATAGATGACATTTCAGAATAAGCTTTATTCCTCATGTAGAGACACACAGTATTCATGGCAAATTATGTGACTTATATCCTGCATTTTCTCCAGTTTTTTCCTCTATGGGCTCTTTCTCTAATTCTCAGTTGTCTCTGAGCTAGTGGGGGGAGACTAGCTGCTATGATCTTAAAGACTCCTGCTCTTCTTTCTTGTAGCACACAGGCAGAAGAAGCAGCAGCATGAAGGGCTTTATATGGCAGTACTGAGCTGTGTGTCTGTGAATCCAGCTCTAAAGTAAAATAATTTCTGAAATTCTGAAGGATTTGCTGGTCACTGTGCTTAGTGCTCCTCACGTCTCCTCCTATTTAACAGACACTGTAAACCTGATACCTCAGTGAGCTCGCAGCCCACCTTAATTTTAGCAAAATGAATATGAGTGTCGCAGGTGTGTCATGGGTGTCAGACAGTCCTGTGGTGTCCAGCTATAGAAGGTCACAGTGTTTGACTTCACAAACTGTTCCCTGACCCTCCATCATTCCTGCTTGGTTTTTATTCTTTTCCCTTTAGGACCCTGGGATGTTGATCAGCCTGTGAGCTGCTGTTCATCAGTACTTTCCTTGTATGTATATATATATATATATATATATATATATACATATACATATATACCTTCACTTCCTGTTACTCGATGCTGATGATATTGGATACATCTTTATCAAGTCTTCAGTGCAAGCAGGCGGCTTGCATACATCAGGAGAATCTTAAGCTGGGTTTACACGCTGCAACATCGCAAAGGACATCGCTGTAACGTCACCGGTTTGGTGACGCAATAGCGACCTCCCTAAGTCTCTGCTAAGTCTCTGGTGAGCGTTCAAACCGGCAAACCTGGCCAACAACTTACCAGCGATCCGGACCTGCAGAGCGACCTAGCTGGTTGTTGGGGACGTTGATAAGCAGCCTTTTGAAAGGGAAGTTGCTAACAAAGTCGCTGAAAAGGATTCACACACTGAAACTTCATGCTGCACAGCTGGAAACAAAGGACCTAGGAATGGAAAATCCCCAGAGGCAATAAGCCTGGGGATTACATGGTAGCATGAGCCTCCCCTTTTTATCTTCTACTTTCTCTTCTTTTATCTGTTTTTTCTATATATGGCATTATTTTATTATTTCAATGCTTTTTATATGGTATTTGGGTTGTGTGTTATTTTTGTGCTGACTGTGAAGGGTTAATTCCTGAATAGCAGCTGGTAACGCGAACAGGCTGGAGCCGGTTTTTCTTCAGCCTGTTGCGCGCTCAATTTTGAAGATTTTGATTGGTTAGTGGTGGTTTTGAGCGGGAAGAAATTTGGATAAATTACAGCTGTTCTAGTCAGCTGTGTCAGTGTCACCTGTCAAGCCAGAAGAATCACCACATGGAGTCACTGTTCCTGCAGCTGCTTCGGAGGGCCGGCGAGGAAGGCGGAGAAGATTGGCTTCGGTCCTGCTTGAGCTCCGGGTCGGCGTCGGCAGCAGCGGAGGTTCCAGCTTCAGTGTCGGTGGCAGCAGCGGCGACGGCGGCGACAGCGGCGACGGCATCTGATGAAGTTTTTCAAGTGGAGAACGTCGGCGAGAATCGGCTGGTCCTGAAAAAGAAGAGGAGATTGGATACTGCGGACTTACCGGTGGTCGCTTCCAGGAGGTCGGGTGGAGGAGCAAGGAGAACATCTGCGTCGCAGGAAGGCCGAATGCGGAACAGGAAGGCGGCTGAAGTATCGCGGGAAGGCGGAGTCTCGGCGAGCGGTCTTTCGGTGCCATCGCGTGAGCTGAGGCGGAGCCGGCGAGATCAAGTGACAGCATCATCACGCAACTCCCAGCAATCTCGGCGGTCTGCGTCATCAGGCGGCGCGGCGGCGGCGAGTGCTTCCAATCCGCCGGCGGAAGCGATACCAGGTCAGCGCTCCTTACCGCGCCCCTTGCAAAAGAGCTCAGCTGGGGCTGCGGTGGAGCTGTTGGCTTGGAGCGCTTCAGAGGGATCCGAAGATGATGGAAGCCCAGCCGGGGAGCCGTCCAGCGCAGACATCGCCGGAAGAGGATCGGTTTCGAGGCCGGATCGTGCTGGTGAGAACATTAATGTGCTTAATTGTACTATGGAATCTGTGAAGGATGTTGTCTTTCAGACAATGTCTGAATTTTTTATGCAAAGTGGTCAGCTGCCTGGGGGTCCTGCTCCTGAGGGGTCTCGGGAGGGGACTCTGGGTCTTGCTGAGTCACATTTAAAGGAGGCACTAGTGTGTGAGATCTCGCCTTTGGGATTTCACCTTAGTGTCTCCGTTAAAGAGAAAATATGGAATTTAGAGTATATAGATTTGTTTACCCTTCTCCCAGCAGTGAGAGAGCCTCAGCATAGGGCTGATAGGGCAGATAGTAAGCTGGAGGCTGAGAGTGAAAGGAAGAAGAATTTCAGGTCTTTTCACTCTTGGCTCCAGGCTTTCAGCATTTATGCTGCTGTCCTGAGTGAGAAATTCCCACATATGGGTTGTGGGCTTTTTCATCACCAGGATACGATCCTGGAGGCCTATCGTAATTTTGGCGGGCTCGCCTGGCTTAATTATGATGAGGCTTTCAGGCAAAAGTTATCTGTGCATTCATCTCTCAAGTGGGGCATTAAGGATGTGGGCCTTTGGCTTAACTTAATGCTGCCACAAAGGAACACATTCTCTAGACAGCCGATTAATCAAGTTGTTAAGCGGGGGGTGTGCTTCGCTTTTAATGAGTCGTCGTGCAAATGGCAGGGTAACTGCCGTTTTCGACACGAATGCTCGTTTTGTGGCGGGGTGCACCCCTTGTTTAAGTGCTTCAAGAAGCATGGTCAGCCCAATGTACAAGTGTCTGGAGGCAAGGAGCATTTTTTCAAAGGCCCCGACGCCGGTGAGCCTGGAAAAAATGCTTCCATGGTTAGGACGCTTCCCCGACCAGGAGAAGGCGGATCTCATCCGTGATGGTTTTAGGGATGGTTTTTATGTGCCTTCATTTTCAGGTGTCGGGTGTCATGTTACGAAGAATTTGAAATCTGTCAATGTGCAGCTTGATGCTGTTAGGTTGCACATTGATAAAGAAAAAGGATTAGGTAGGGTAGCAGGTCCTTTTCAGTCGCCCCCTTTTCTTAACTTTAGGATTTCTCCGTTAGGAATTGTTCCTAAAAAAGAACCCAATTCATTTAGAGTAATTCACCATTTATCATACCCTAGAGGTAGTTCATTGAATGACGAAATTGACCATAGTGCAGCCTCAGTCAGCTATGCATCGTTTGATTTAGCTGTTGATTTATTAAGGAAGTTCGGTAATGGTGCATTGCTGGCTAAAGCTGACATTAAGTCTGCCTTTCGGCTATTACCTGTTTGTCCTTCCGGTTTTAATTCATTGGGTTTTTATTTTGATGAAGGGTTTTATTTTGATAAAGGTTTGCCTATGGGTTTCGCACTTTCATGTTTTTATTTTGAATCTTTTTCTACATTTTTACACTGGGTAGTTCAGGAATCAGTGGGAAAAGGGGGGGTTTTACATTACCTTGATGATTTTTTGTTTGTTGGGAATCGGTTGTCAGGGATTTGTTTAGAATTGTTAGGTAATTTTATTCGCATTATGTCCAGTTTTGGGGTACCTTTGGCAAGTGATAAGACGGTTTTTCCCTGTACTAGGTTGGAGTTTTTTGGGCATTGTGTTGGATTCTGAAAGAATGGAATTGAGTCTCCCTCAGGAAAAGATTTGGAAGTTAAAGGGTATAATTGTTGGTTTGTTGAGTAGGGAGAAGGCTACGCTACGGGAGTTTCAATCTCTGTTAGGAAGCCTTAATTTTGCATTGAGGATTATACCTATGGGTAGGGTGTTTTCTCGGAGATTGTACGATGCTACCAAAGGGGTGAAGTCAGCGAATTCTCATATTAGGGTTTCGAGGGAGATTAAGGCTGATCTACAGGTATGGTTAGAATTTCTAGAATCATTTAACGGTTTTTGTTGTGTGCAGAGTGATTTTGTCTCATCAATGGACCTAGCATTGTTTTTTAGTGTGGCCAGTGGTTTTGGTTTTGGTATTGTTTTTGGTTCTCATTGGTGTGGAGGGATTTGGCCTAGTGATTGGCAGACGAGAGGTTTATTGAGTAAAAGAGTGGTTTTGGAGTTATTTCTGTTGTTTGTGGTTATTTCACTATGGGGTGACATGTTGTCCAACAAACGTATTCTGTTCTATTCGGACAACCAAGGATTGGTTTTTTCGGTTAATTGTCTTTCTTCCAAGTGCCCAATTTTGTGTTGCTTGCTTAGGAAGTTGGTGGTTTTGTGTCTTAAGTATAACATTTTGCTTAAGGCACGTCTTGGGTTATTAAAGGCTAACCCTGCTGTTGATCATTTATCGTTTCAGAGGTTGGAGGAATTTCGGGCGTGTTTGCCAGGGGCAGATTTGGAGGCGACCCTTTGCCCGTCCCATTTATGGGGGGTAATTTCGAGTTAATCCCGTTTTATATAAGGAATTCTGTGTCGCCAGCTACTTGGAAGTCGTATTCAGATGCATGGTTGAAGTGGGTACAATTTTGTGAGGAGAATGGCTTTGAAATTTTTTCATCGGATGTTCAGGTGTTTTTGCAGTTTATTAGGTTACAAGTGGTAGGTGGTTATAGTTATTCTACTATTCATAAAAGTTTATCTGGAGTTTCCTTCTTTTTTAAGCTAAATGGAAAAGATTCTTTGTTTAAATATTTTTTAGTATGCCAGTGTTTGAAGGGGTTGAAGAGGGTGTCGTTTGCACCAGATGCTAGGCGTCCGATCTCTTTTGAGTTGTTAAAGGGATTATGGGGTATACTTAGTGAGGTTTGTTTTGATCACTTCGAGCTTACTTTGTTTAGAGCCATTTTTGTTGTTTCTTTCTTTGCTGCATTACGTATAGGGGAAGTAGTGTCCGCTAATAGAAATAGTTCAACAGGTTTATTGCGGAATGATTTAGTTATAAAAGAGCATTTTGTTTTTATTTTTATTAGGAAATCTAAAACGGACCAACTTGGGAAGGGTGTTTCTTTAAAGTTGAAGGCCATACCAGGTTGTCTGGTTTGTCCAGTTGCTAATTTATCCAATTGGGCTCTTATTCGCCCTGATTTAGGGGCTGTTTTATTTTTGCATAGGGATGGTTCTTCTGTTTCCCGGTTCCAGTTTTCTGCAATCTTGAAAAAATGCTTGGGAAAACTGGGGCTGGATGGTAGAGGTTATTCATCCCATTCATTTAGAATTGGAGCTGCAACAGAAGCTGCTAGTGCGGGTCTAGGTGTTAAGAAGATTCGCAATATTGGAAGATGGTCTTCTAATAGGTACAAAATCTATGTTCGTCCTAATCTATTGTGATTTATTTATGTTTTTTCTTTAATTATTATAGGCCCACTAGTCATCTGGCTGTTCGGGCACTCGTTTATCCACTGGGCTCAGATCAGAGCTTCAAGTAGAATTTATTCTGAAAATCTTTCGTTTAATTTGGACTCTGTTAATGTATTTTGGTTTGGTATTAGGGGTTTGAGAATTGAAAATTTAGTGGGTAGTGTTAAAAAGTTTATTGGTCATTACCCTACTCCTGATTTATTGATTTTTCACATAGGGGGTAATGATTTGGGAAGAATAAAAACATTGGATTTAATGGGTCAGTTAATGAGGGATTTTTCTTTAATTCAGAATTTGTTTCCAAATGCTTGCTTAATTTTTTCTGAAATTATTCCGCGGTTGATTTGGAGTAGTGGTGAATTAGTTTTTATGGAAAAAATCCGTAAAAGAGTGAATAGGGCAATGAGTAAGTATTTGCAAAAAATCGGTGGTTTTTCTTACAGGCATATTGATTTAGAGGGTTATATTCAGGGGTTGTATAGAGGGGATGGGGTCCATTTATCGGCAGTGGGTCTTGATATTTTCAATTTAGGGATGCAATACGCAATTGAGCAATGGCTGTGTTGTGTGGGGGGGCCTGCGTATCTGTGATACTTAGGCCGTGTGGAAAAAATCACCCAACTTTCGTTGGGTGGATTTATGGTTTTTATATGTTTTATGGATATGTAAAATTTTTGGTAATGTTTGGAACTATTTAGTTATGGAAAAGTATTTAAAGTTATACATTTTAACGTAACCATTAATAAAGCAACACGGCCATTTTTTGCCATTGCATCTCTGAGTCATGTGTATTTATTTATTTTAATGGGGTTAATGTATATATATGTGAGCTCTATGCTACCATGGAAAATCCCCAGAGGCAATAAGCCTGGGGATTACATGGTAGCATGAGCCTCCCCTTTTTATCTTCTACTTTCTCTTCTTTTATCTGTTTTTTCTATATATGGCATTATTTTATTATTTCAATGCTTTTTATATGGTATTTGGGTTGTGTGTTATTTTTGTGCTGACTGTGAAGGGTTAATTCCTGAATAGCAGCTGGTAACGCGAACAGGCTGGAGCCGGTTTTTCTTCAGCCTGTTGCGCGCTCAATTTTGAAGATTTTGATTGGTTAGTGGTGGTTTTGAGCGGGAAGAAATTTGGATAAATTACAGCTGTTCTAGTCAGCTGTGTCAGTGTCACCTGTCAAGCCAGAAGAATCACCCACCCGCCCTCCCCCTTTTATATTTATATGATGTCGTGTTTGTTTCATTAGATGGGAAAAAATCACCCAACTTTCGTTGGGTGGATTTATGGTTTTTATATGTTTTATGGATATGTAAAATTTTTGGTAATGTTTGGAACTATTTAGTTATGGAAAAGTATTTAAAGTTATACATTTTAACGTAACCATTAATGAAGCAACACGGCCATTTTTTGCCATTGCATCTCTGAGTCATGTGTATTTATTTATTTTAATGGGGTTAATGTATATATATGTGAGCTCTATGCTACCATGGTCCTGAACGACTTGTAGTGATCAGCAACTTCCAGCAACTTCACAGCAGGGGCCAGGTCGCTGATAGGTTTCACACACTGCAACATCGCAAACAACATCGCTATTGCGTCACAAAACCGGTGACGTTACAGCGATGTCGTTTGAGATGTTGCAGTGTGTAAACCCAGCTTTAGAGGTTGTTGCAACTTCTCTCCATGAGACTACTAGAGATATGTTGTTTCTGCTTTTCCCTTGTGAGTTATGCCTGTGTGTCTTTTATTGCCTAGTGCAGTTAACAAAGAGCTAATCCCATCCAAACCCTAGTATCATCATAGTTTCATAGTATCATAGTATCATAGTTTTTAAGGTTGAAGGGAGACTCTAAGTCCATCTAGTTCAACCCGTAGCCTAACATGTTGATCCAGAGGAAGGCAAAAAAAACCCCAATGTGGCAAACAAGTTCCAATGGGGAAAAAATTTCCTTCCTGACTCCACATCCGGCAATCAGACTAGTTCCCTGGATCAACACCCTGTCATAAAATCTAATATACATAACTGGTAATATTAAATTTTTCAAGAAAATAGACTAACTAGAGCCCAGATCAGAGTCAGCCTAGGATCAGGTATCCAGCTCGGCGCATAGGTGCAGAACCTATCCAGGGCAGTGAGGGAACTCAGGACCCAGTGGTAGGTTGGGTCAGGGGCTACCACCTCCTCCTTCCCTAGACACAGGGTTTCCCTTCAATTCAATTCCCTTTCATTTGCCATTTGCTTGGTACTTCCTCCTACTTAGTATGACAATGAGTTTCTTCTCAGAGTGAATTGTCATTCAGGATTCAGGACTAATTAAGATCAGACTGGAGGTTGGAAAAAGGGGGGGGGGGCTAATATGTGTCTCATAAGTGGAGAATGAAAGATATTTTTCTGCTAAGATATATTACAAGCTTTCTTATATTTGTTTGTACTATTGATCTTTGCTGAAATGACAGTGACCATGTAAACTGGCCAAACCAACCTGCTCTAATGATTGACATGTGCTGTACATGCAAAAATTGATAGCATATAGGAAGTATACGGAGCAATGACATTTAATTGGGATGATCAAATGTGAGATTTTCATCCAGTCTCCATGTGAAAAAAATGGCAGCATGCACTATTCTCCTCTGTATTTTGGATAAGACTCACACATTGAAGTCTATGGGTGTGTGACGCCCTAGACTATTCAGGTCATCACCGGGTTCTGCACAATCTGCCCTTCCCGTGCAGGACTCAAACCTCCATGTTTCTGGGAACCTAACCTGCAGTACTGCCTCCATCAGCATTCACAAGTCCTAGATACACCTTGCACCACACCTGCCAGGCACATGAGTGGGCTGCTTAAGCAGGAATAGGGCCACCCACCTAGGGGTCAGGCAGGGAGGTGGGAGGTGTTAGAGGAGTCGAGTAGGAACCCTCGACCTGTGAGGAGCTCTGAGGGAGCTGGGAGTTGTAGCTCCCAGGGGAGAAGCAGACTAGGTTGCAGACGGTGGTCTGGACCTAGAGGAGTCAGACCCCCGGTCGCAGGGGATTGAGGCTAGGTAGCTGGAGCCCGTCAAGGAGGACGGTCAGCAGCCTGGTCCTATCACGGTTCCGGGACGGAAGGCACGTCAAGGTACACGGTCCCTGGGTCAGGGAGAAGCTTCAGGCGACCCGGCAATTAACCTGCAGAGGACAGGGCCTTTAAGGACTGATCCCACCAGCTCCAGAATCGGGGCACTAGCGCAACAAGGGAGATAGGGCTTTTCTAGCAAGCGGCTCACTGAAATCCTAAGCATGAGCCCTGAGAGCAGGCTCATTCACTTAGCCACAGTGGGGTGCGGGGCCCGGAAAGCTCCAAGCTACCGGGCTACAACGGACAATTTAAATTGTGTGCCAGTTGGCAGGTTACAGACCACCAGCAGTGCTGCAGGGGACGGGACCTGGATGAGCTCCCCTCAGGAGGCAGCGGCAGTCAGATACTTGGTTTACCCTGTTGTCAACGTCTGCTTCATTGCTGAGTGAGTACCCGACTGACCCCTGCACTCCCCTCATCACCATCCAAAGTCCCGGAGCCTACCCCTACCCGTGGAGGGTAACGTCACCTTGCTGCCCCACTCCATCACCCCGTGTACTCCCAACGGCAGCGGCGATACTCCCAATGACCGCACACCACGGGTGGCGTCACGAACTATACCTATCCCTTGTAAATAACCCCCTTTCACATTTGAGTGTGGCCCCTAGTCCCCGGGTCCGGAGACCCTCGAGCCACGAGTAATCACCACTCCCGGATCCGAGCAGTTCGATCTGCTGCAGGGACGGCACAGGTGCACAAAAAAATGGATCCAATATAGATTATCCATATTGCATTCAATTTTTATCGATACACTGTAAGTAATAACATAGGAAGCTATATTTGATCTTGTTAATTTATTAAAATGTTGATGTAGAGAAATGGATGCCATACTTACAGTATGTAAGAAATGGACACATGGATCACATGCAGATGATGCAAGAATGGAATACAGATGACCATACCAATGAAAATTGTCCATTTTTCCTGGATAAAATAATTTGATTTTAACCAAAAAAAAAATGTGGCCAATTTTCATCAATTCAAAATACGGGGCGACTATTGCATGCTGTGATTTTATGTCAGTCTTTGGGATTAAACTCTCATTTGAAGAGTCGATTGATGTCCGATTTTAACACTTAAAAACAAAACTTATTTCTTTGTCCTGTGGTCATTGGGACATCCCCCAACATCTGGGCGATATTCCGAAGCACAGCTATTTTCCTTAATGCGTTTTATTTGATTTTGGAGGAAAATATTCAACATTCTTCTGGCAAGAAAACATTAGGTAATGACGAGTGCTGAATATCAGTGTGACGGTTATATCGGGGGTCCTGAGTATTTCACATTTAGCATCCGAGGGAGGTCACGGTGTTGTTCACTAATAGCTTTGGATAAACTTCATCTTCATGGTACAAATCAATTCTTTGCATTTCAACATTGTTCAAGAAAACAATTTCTTTTATGTCCTAAAATTTACAACAGCTAAATAAAGAATTATGAACTTGTAGACCACACACGTTACATTGAAAACCATGAAAAGTAAATTCAGATAGAGCCTCCTCAACTGCTGCAAGGAAGAATATAACAATGCATCTGGCCTATGACACAGCTTTAGTATCATAGTTTTTGGTGTTCGGAAATATCACAAAATAATAAACTGAAGAAGTCTAGGAAGACACAGCGGGCTGTACTCTGTGAATGGGGAATGTGACCACCGTCTCAGTAGGTTTAAATATGTGAGAACAACACAATGTTAAGCTTTGTTTATTCATTAGCAATTAAAATTTGTGGGATGTTGTATTCATTCTATCTATTGTATAATGAATACAATGTACATGACTGCTAATTAGTAATGAGCGGACTCGCAAATAACCAGGATTGGCTGATCCCGCTGATCTGGTTTCTAAAATCCAGCTCTGGTCCAGATTCCGGTCCCCATATAGCTCTATGGGGACCAGAATCTGTGTCGCCCACCTGCAGTGGTCACCTCAGGGACTTCACTCCACCTTCGGAGACGCCACAGAGGCTCCACTTAATTACCGCTGGCCACAGGTATGTCAGGTTTATTTACATGGGAGTCGTGACGCCACTCACGGTTTGCGGTTAGGGTTATGTGTTACGGGGGGCTGTCTGATAATAACCTAAAGGAGTATCAGACAGTCAGGGTCCACCGTGCAAAGACTCTGCTGCAGACTATGGCAGAGTGCAATACCTCTGTTAACTCACAGAAGGATATAATAAGAAAGTAAAGCAATTCCTCCCTTACTTGGAGGGTGTGTGGAATGATCTCTGTTAATAATCACAGAGACAAAGGCAACGTGTGCGAAATGGCACCTACCTAGGTCCGCTCTTTTAGTGGTGCAAAAGAGACGAACAGCAGCGTAAGCCGCACAAAGCTCCTACCTGCGTTCGCTCCACTAGTGTGCGAGGACACGAACCACTAGATATGGCACCTGCCTAGGTCCGCTCTTCTAGTGGTGCAAAAGAGACGAACAGCAGCGTAAGCCGCACAAAGCTCCTACCTCTGTTCGCTCCCCTAGTGTGCGAGGATACGAACAACTGCTAGTCGCAGTATAAGGAACGTTACCCTAGCGGCAACGTCCACCTACGAGTCGAACCACAAGGCCCAGCCAGACCATGTGCCTCAGGCACCTGCCTATGTCCGCTCCCCTAAGAGGTAAGGATACGGACAGCAGCCGAAGCTGTAAGGTATAAGAACGCTACCCTGCCGGTAGCGCTCACCTAGCATAGACAGAGGAATGCCTAGAGGAACGCGCACAGAGCGTCTACTCTTATGCATGAACCAAGAGGACTGAGCGCCATGCGGCGTGTGTCAGGGTCTTATATAGACTCTGTGCCTCATCCAAGATGGAGGACACCAGAGCCAATCCGCTGCCAGAACGACAGGAGTGACATCATGCTGGCCTATCACTGAGCAAGGCATCACAAGCACATGACCAGCGACCAATCGGCATAGAAGGTGTCAGAGACATGTGACCTCGTGTCAGCGATGATGTCACCCGCACATGTGCAATGGCTCCAAGATAGGACTTAGTGTTACGGGGGGCTGTCTGATAATAACCGAAAGGAGTATCAGACAGTCAGGGTCCACCGTGCAAAGACTTTGCTGCAGACTATGGCAGAGTGCAATACCTCTGTTAACTCACAGAAGGATATAATAAGTAAGTAAAGCAATTCCTCCCTTACTTGGAGGGTGTGTGGAATGATCTCTGTTAATAATCACAGAGACAAATGCAATGTGTGCAAAATGGCACCTACCTAGGTCCGCTCTTCTAGTGGTGCAAAAGAGACGAACAGCAGCGTAAGCCGCACAAAGCTCCTACCTGCGTTCGCTCCACTAGTGTGCGAGGACACGAACCACTAGATATGGCACCTGCCTAGGTCCGCTCTTCTAGTGGTGCAAAAGAGACGAACAGCAGCGTAAGCCGCACAAAGCTCCTACCTCTGTTCGCTCCCCTAGTGTGCGAGGATACGAACAACTGCCAGACGCAGTATAAGGAACGTTACCCTAGCGGCAACGTCCACCTACGAGTAGAATCACAAGGCCCAGCCAGACCATGTGCCTCAGGCACCTGCCTATGTCCACTCCCCTAAGAGGTAAGGATACGGACAGCAGCCGAAGCTGTAAGGTATAAGAATGCTACCCTGCCGGTAGCGCTCACCTAGCATAGACAGAGGAATGCCTAGAGGAACGCGCACAGAGCGTCTACTCATATGCATGAACCAAGAGGACTGAGCACCATGCGGCGTGTGTCAGGGTCTTATATAGACTCTGTGCCTCATCCAAGATGGAGGACACCAGAGCCAATCCGCTGCCAGAACGACAGGAGTGACGTCATGCTGGCCTATCACCGAGCAAGACGTCACAAGCACATGACCAGCGACCAATCGGCATAGAAGGTGTCAGAGACATGTGACCTCGTGTCAGCGATGATGTCACCCGCACATGTGCAATGGCTCCAAGATTGGACTTAGTCTCCGGCGCTCGCACATGTGCTGTAGCAAGAAATCCGGACTTAGTCTCCAGCGCTCGCACATGTGCAGTAGCAAGAAATCTGGACTTAGTCTCCAGCGCTCGCACATGTGCTGTAGCAAGAAATCTGGACTTAGTCTCCAGCGCTCGCACATGTGCAGTAGCAAGAAATCTGGACAGTCTCCAGTGCTCGCAGCAACCGTAACACTTAGTCTCCGGCGCTCGCACATGTGCAGTAGCAAGAAATCTGGACTTAGTCTCCGGCGCTCGCACATGTGCAGTAGCAAGAAATCTGGACTTAGTCTCCAGCGCTTGCAGCAACCGTAACAGTACCTCCCCCTCAAGGGCCCCCCTCCCGGCGACGCAGGTAATCGGCAACTAAGTCGGGAGCATGCACAGCCTCCTCAGGCTCCCAAGAGCGATGTTCCGGGCCGTAACCCTCCCAATCTATCAAGAAGAACCTGCGCCCTCTAACCATCTTAGAACCAACTATGGCTCGTACCTCATAGCTAGAGCGAGAGTAATCAGAGGCAGGAGAGTGCACTTCACGAGCGTGAGGTAAAATAGCTGGCTTTAGCAGTGAGACATGGAATTTGTCATGAATCCTAAGATGGACGGGTAACTTCAATTGGTAGACTACAGGATTTACCTGTCGAAGAACCTCATAAGGACCCAGGAAGCGAGGAGCAAATTTGACAGAGCTCACTCTAAGTCTCACGTGTCTTGCAGAGAGCCACACAAAGTCCCCTGGAGAAAAGACAGGAGCCGGGCGACGAAACCGATCGGACACCGTCTTCATACGGTCCTTAGCTGCTTGGATCGACTCTTGAGTCCGATCCCAAACCTCTCTGGCATTAGTTGCCCAGTCGGCCACAAGAGGAGGAGGTGCAGCAGCGGGAAATGGTACCGGTACCCTAGGGTGTTGCCCATTATTGAGTACAAACGGTGTCTGCCCAGTGGCCTCAGCCAGCGAATTGTTAAGGGCAAATTCTGCCCAGGGTAGGAGGGAGGACCAGTTATCGTGGTTCTCAGCAACAAAGTGTCGAAGGTATATAATCATAGATTGATTGGTACGCTCAACCAAACCATTGGTCTCCGGATGGTATGCCGAAGAGAGATTCAACTCAATTTGCAGAAGGCTACAAAGATCTCGCCAGAAACGGGAAGTAAATTGCGGGCCTCTATCACAAATGATACGATCTGGCATCCCGTGAAGCCTAAAGACATGCTTGAGGAATAGTTTGGCTAGTACCCTGGAAGATGGGATTCTCGATAACGGTACGAGATGAACCATCTGGGAGAAATGGTCCGTAATGACCCACACACATCTATGTCCCTGTGAACATGGAAGATCACCCACAAAGTCCATGCCTACCACCTCCCATGGTCTATCTGGCACTGGTAAAGGATGCAAGAGCCCAGCCGGTCTCTGCCGTGATGGACGGTTGCGAGCACACGAGTAGCAGGAACCGACATATCTCTTGACGTGGCTGGCTAAGTGTGGCCACCAATACCACCTCTCCAGTAACTCTCGTGTCCGCCTAATACCAAAATGGCCACCCACCTTTGAGGTGTGGGCCCATGACAGTATATCATTCTGTCGATCAGGCGGAACAAAGGTCTTGCCCGGTGGGATTTGGTCTAATGTCACAGGGGAGAGCGTATGAAAAACTCTGGAGGGAAGGATAAGACGAGGTTCGTCAATCTCTTCCTGGGTAGAAAGCATAGAGCGAGACAGGGCGTCTGCCTTGTTATTCTTACTCCCAGACAGATAGTTGATGGAGAAGTGAAAGCGGGAGAAAAACAAGGACCAGCGGGCTTGGCGAGGATTCAGACGCTGAGCGGTTTGTAAGTACGTCAGATTCTTATGGTCTGTATAGACCTGGAAAGGATGTTTCACTCCTTCCAGCAAGTGACGCCACTCCTCCAAGGCTAATCTCAAGGCGAGCAGTTCCCTATCCCCAATGGTATAGTTTCTCTCTGCTGGTGAAAAGGTTTTCGCAAAGAAGAAACACGGCCTTTTTCTACCTGCACCGTTCTTTTGATACAAGACCGCACCAGCACCCACTGAAGAGGCATCAACCTCTAAGAGGAAGGGCTTACTCTTATCGGGTCTTTGAAGAACGGGAGCAGTTGAAAAGTGTCTTTTTACTGCCTCAAAAGCCTGAGATGTCTCAGTAGACAAGGCTTTGGGATTAGCACCTTTCTTAGTCAAGGCCACCAAAGGGGCCACCAAAGTAGAAAAATGGGGTATGAACTGCCTGTAATAATTTATGAATCCTAAGAAGCGTTGCACCGCCCTCAAGGAATGAGGTTCGGACCATTGCAGGACAGCAGAGAGCTTCGCAGGATCCATAGCCAGGCCCTCTTGTGAGATAATGTAACCCAAAAAAGGCAATGAGGACTGCTCGAATACACATTTATCGAGTTTAGCAAACAATGAGTGCTCCCTTAAACGGGAAAGGACACGAACGACATCCTGACGATGAGTCTCCAGATCAGGAGAAAAAATCAGGATGTCGTCCAGATACACCACTACTGAGGATAACAGTAAATCCCTGAACACATCGTTTACGAAGTCCTGAAATACTGCGGGTGCATTACATAACCCAAAAGGCATGACGAGGTATTCATAGTGACCGTCTCGGGTGTTAAAAGCGGTCTTCCATTCGTCACCCTTTCGAATTCGTACCAAGTTATACGCACCCCGCAGATCCAACTTCGTAAAAACTTGAGCTCCTCTCAGTCTGTCAAAGAGCTCCGAAATTAAAGGTAATGGGTATTTGTTCTTTATTGTGATTGCGTTGAGACCCCTGTAATCTATGCAGGGACGCAAATCACCCTCTTTCTTCCGAACAAAGAAAAACCCAGCTCCCGCGGGAGAGACAGACTTACGAATGAACCCCTTCTCTAAACTCTCTCTTATATAGGTCGACATGGCCTCCGACTCAGGTATCGACAGGGGGTAAACCCTGCCTTTAGGTGGAACCGAACCTGGGATAAGGTCTATGGCACAGTCATACGGCCTATGGGGTGGAAGAACCTCAGCACCCTGTTTGGAGAACACGTCAGCGAAATCCAGATAGGGTGTAGGTATGGGAGAGAGATCAGTAGATGCAACCGCAATGACCTTAGGTGGTAAGGGAAGACATCGGGACTGACATTTCGAACCCCAACTAATAATGCTGTCAGACTCCCAGTCAATGTGAGGAGCATGAGTCCGAAGCCATGGGAGACCCAGAAGGACGTCGTCTATACCCTCAGGCAAAACAAGAAAAGAAATCTCCTCTATGTGACCCTGAGACAGGGAAAGGCGCAAGGGAACTGTCCTCAATGTAATGGAGTCAGACAACATAGTTCCATTAACAACACGGACAGGAATAGGCGCCTCTAACATGATAGAGGGAATATTGTGTCCCTTTACAAATCCTGAGGACACAAAAGTCCCGTCAGCTCCGGAATCCACAAAAGCCATAATAGGCCATGTATTCTCAGATAACGAGAGCTGACCTGGGATACAACACTTAGAGGGTGCAGAAGACGTCTCTAGTAACCCCCCTCTAATGGTTACTAGGCCAGGGAGTTTCCCTGATGACTAGGACACTTGTTGGCATAGTGCCCAGCCTGACGACATACGTAACATATAGGAGGACCAGACTTGCGTAGTCTGGAAGACGTATGACCTAACTCCATAGGAGTGGGAGAGGTTTCAGATGCTGAGGAAGATGGTAGTGGACCCTCAACAACTGGAATAGCCCGATGCTTAGGGCGTGAGGAAGAGACCTCGAGTCTACGTTCCTTATGGCGTACATCGATCCTCGTTGCTACTGTGATCAAGTCCTCCAGAGAAGCAGGGACCTCACGAGTAGCAAGAGCATCCTTGACATAGCCTGCCAACCCTCTCCAGAAGATAGGAATCAACACCTTCTCTGGCCAATCTAGTTCTGCCACCAGAGTTCTAAAAGCAATGGCATAAGAACTAGTGGATAACGAACCCTGAGATAGATCTAACAGTCTCAGGGCCGCATCATGGGTAACCTGCGGACCCATGAATACCGCCTTAAGAGCATCAAGAAAGTCTTGATGTCTCAGAGTAACCACATCAGAGCGCTCCCATAGGGGAGTCGCCCATTCTAAGGCTTTGTCCTGAAGTAAGGAGATGATAAAGCCTACTCTGGACCTCTCCGTAGAGAAGCGAGAAGAGTTGACCTCTAGGTGTATCTGACACTGACTAATGAAACCACGACATGATCTGGCATCGCCAGAATATCTGTTTGGCAGAGCAAGTCGAGGATCATGTGCAGATGTCACCATGGTCTGAGGTTTATCCTCTATACTCTTGAGCCGTGACTCAAGTACTTGTATGTAACGGTGTAACTGCTGATATTCTGCCATAACTGCCAGACCCTTGGCTCAGTCCTAATGTTACGGGGGGCTGTCTGATAATAACCTAAAGGAGTATCAGACAGTCAGGGTCCACCGTGCAAAGACTCTGCTGCAGACTATGGCAGAGTGCAATACCTCTGTTAACTCACAGAAGGATATAATAAGAAAGTAAAGCAATTCCTCCCTTACTTGGAGGGTGTGTGGAATGATCTCTGTTAATAATCACAGAGACAAAGGCAATGTGTGCGAAATGGCACCTACCTAGGTCCGCTCTTTTAGTGGTGCAAAAGAGACGAACAGCAGCGTAAGCCGCACAAAGCTCCTACCTGCGTTCGCTCCACTAGTGTGCGAGGACACGAACCACTAGATATGGCACCTGCCTAGGTCCGCTCTTCTAGTGGTGCAAAAGAGACGAACAGCAGCGTAAGCCGCACAAAGCTCCTACCTCTGTTCGCTCCCCTAGTGTGCGAGGATACGAACAACTGCTAGTCGCAGTATAAGGAACGTTACCCTAGCGGCAACGTCCACCTACGAGTCGAACCACAAGGCCCAGCCAGACCATGTGCCTCAGGCACCTGCCTATGTCCGCTCCCCTAAGAGGTAAGGATACGGACAGCAGCCGAAGCTGTAAGGTATAAGAACGCTACCCTGCCGGTAGCGCTCACCTAGCATAGACAGAGGAATGCCTAGAGGAACGCGCACAGAGCGTCTACTCTTATGCATGAACCAAGAGGACTGAGCGCCATGCGGCGTGTGTCAGGGTCTTATATAGACTCTGTGCCTCATCCAAGATGGAGGACACCAGAGCCAATCCGCTGCCAGAACGACAGGAGTGACATCATGCTGGCCTATCACTGAGCAAGGCATCACAAGCACATGACCAGCGACCAATCTGCATAGAAGGTGTCAGAGACATGTGACCTCGTGTCAGCGATGATGTCACCCGCACATGTGCAATGGCTCCAAGATAGGACTTAGTCTCCGGCGCTCGCACATGTGCAGTAGCAAGAAATCTGGACTTAGTCTCCAGCGCTTGCAGCAACCGTAACATTATGTGTGACCACCACTGCAGGTTTAACGAGCATCTGAGGCTGATAGAGTCTGCAGTCGGGTGGTGTGGCCTCCCATGAGTGAGGCTGGCCCCAGGGGCTCGGGTGTGTGGAACAACAGGTCGCAGAATAACTCAGTCGCAGTCTAGAAAGTCTTTCAACTTGTTTACTCACGTTCAGCTGGTTTTGTGAGGTAACCCGAGCGATGCTGAGATAGACCAGATGGAACCAGGTATCCTTCAGGCTGGTTTAAGGGTAACCACTAGCTCACCTTCCTAGCACTTCTTGTTTAGGACAACCCCTGACTTAAAGTACCGTGGGATTCATCCAGGGAAGTCACAACTGCCTTTTTTCCCCTTTCTGGCCCGTTTGCTGGCAGCGTGAACCAAGGAAGATGGCTCCAGGCTCGATCCTCCTTATGGGCCCCCTCGTTGCTGCTGATACTCAGACTCTGTTTTGGTTGGTGAGGAACCTCTAGTCCCTCCACCTGCAGGTTTAGCAGACCACTAAATGGATGTCTGGCTCTAGGGACCTGTGCCCCGTGCGTGCCTAGCTACCAGTGGTCCCCGTACACGACCAGCTGACTTCCTCAGCGTCTTTCTGTCCAACTACTGGTGACCGTTCTCCCCCGCTAACGGCTTCTTCACGGGCAGGGACTGACTAGCGTGTCCGTGCGCCTGCTCGCTCCCTCTTTCCTGCGCTCTCCGCTTCAGACTGTCTTGCTCCTCTCCTATCTCTCTGACTGCCACTGCCACCTTAGCTTCCAGCCCCTCCCCAACACCCTTATCTGAGATGTGGAGGAACGCCCCCTCTTGGGTCTGCCCAAGGGTCCCCTCTAAGGTGTGGGAGACCTGGTTTCTATGTGTCTGTGCATACACACCCTATTCCAGCCTTCAGGATTACCTGCCAGTACTGACCCGACATGGGTGCAGTACCCAGTGGCGCCTGACCAGGTCAGGGGTGCCACATTCCCCCTTAGTTATCATCAGCACGTCCTCGGGCTGCAAAGACAAGAAAGGTTTTAATACAAAAGTTCTCACACAGGGTAATCATTTACATTTAAAACATACCACTATTCCACCACACCCACCACCCACAAGTCCTGAACCCACCCAGCAACTTCTAGGAGGTAGGTCACCGATCCCTTTGGTGACCAGCTCTGGACCAGCTCTATCCCAGACATCTCCTCCAATCTTCCTCTCCTGAGGAGGGTGGTGTAAGGTAGGCCCCATAAACAGGCATACCAGCTTCCGTGTGTTGGAGAGCAAGCCCCATAAACAGGCGTGCTCCCTTGTGGTTGGAGAGCCAGGCCCCATAAACAGGCGTGCTCTGAAGTGGTGCAGAGCCAGCCCCCATAAACAGGCATGCTCTGAAGTGATGCAGAGCCAGGCCCCATAAACAGGCATGCTCTGAAGTGGTGCAGAGCCAGGCCCCATAAACAGGCGTGCTCTGAGGTTGGTACCACAGGGGTAACTTTTTACAATGCTAGAGTTTGTGGCTATAGCCAGTTCATAGCCTGTGGTCCATTTTTTTTTCAATGCACGTAACCTGGTGCTAAAACAATATGCAAGCAGTTCACACAGTTCTTGTAGGCACATTCTTAAACATTTAAACGTTGCTTAACTGGTAACAAACATTCTCTGAAAACTCTTTTGACTTTCTTTTTACTAAAGAATTTAAATGGACTTCCTTCTCCCAGGACCAATGCTTGGCACTTCAGTGCACTGCTCTTTGGAGGTTGTGTCTTGGGCGTCTGTATTGTCTGTCTTGGGCGTCCCCTGGTGGTGGTGATTCTGGGGACCTGGTAGAGGCAGTGGGGATGAAGTCTGAGCTAACCAAGGTTTCCTTTGGACGTTGCACCACGTCGAAGGCAAACCAGCCTCTTTCTCCCTTATCCCTGGTGAACTCGACCACATCCCCCATATGCAAATCACGACCAGGGTGACCCCTTGGCAGATGTGACTGCACGTCCTGCCGAGACACAAAGATGCCTTCCTTAACCCCTGCCTCTACAATGAACCCATACCCCGTTCGGTAGTTGAATTCTTCTACTACCCCACAGTGGAGGGGACCTCTGGCCTGGTGCCTGGCCCGCCTCAGGGACTGCTTTTCCTGCAGGTCCCTGGCCTTCACTTGCTCTCTCTCTGGGGTGGGCTTCTCAAGGGGGTGTCTGGATCTCACATGCCGCTGTCCTCTGCGGGTTGGACTCTGCATCACCATCACCTGGTCATCAGCAGGTAACCAGGTCACATACATGCCGGGGCAATATGCAACCAGGTCTTCCTCCATGGCAGGGGGTGCTACATCCTCCTCCGATCGTTGGGGGGACAGTAGCATAACCATAGGGCCTCCCTTTCTCGCAAAGGGTGCTGCGTCCTCCTCTGGTTGGTTACACACCTTATTCCAGCCTTCAGAATTACCTGCCAGTACTAACCCGACATGGGTGCAGTACCCAGTGGCGCCTGACCAGGTCAGGGGCGCCACAAATCCAGCAATTAAAAATGGTGGTAAAAGGTATAGGGGGATGGGAGCAACCACACTTTACTTACCGAAACACTGGCAAGTTTCAATGATTGATAACTCTCCTCTTTCTTTGACATGTAACCTCAAAGGTCAAGCATGTATTACTGAAGGTAGAGGTATTACACTCTGAATTCATTCCATTTATAAATTATAAAATTCCGTTTTAGGTGGCCCTGGCTGCAGGACACATGGAGGCCCTAGGGGGGGGGCTGGCTGCAGGACACATGGAGGCCCTGGGGGGCTGGCTGCAGGACACATGGAGTCCTTGGGGGGAGCCTGCAGCCCAAGGATTCCATGTGTCCTGCAGCCAGCCCCCCCCCTAGGGCCTCCATGTGTCCTGCAGCCAGGGCCACCCAAGAACTCCATGTGTCCTGCAGCCAGGCCCCATGGAGGCCCTGGGGGGGGGTGGCTGCATGAGACATGGAGGCCCTGGAGGGGGCTGGCTGCAGGACACATGGAGTCCTTGGGGGGAGGCTGGCTGCATGACTCATGGAGGCCTGGGAAGGGGCTGGCTGCATGACACATAGAGACCCTGGGGGGCTTGCTGCATGAAACATGGAGGTCTATGGTGCTGCATTATACATGGAGGTCTATGGGGCTGCATAATAAACATGAAGGATACCTTATACATGGACTATATGGGTGCATTACACATTGAGGATTATGGGGCTGCATAATGCAATATGAAGGTTTATGGGGCTGCATTGTAATACATATAGGACTATGGGGGCTACATTATAATATATGGAGGACTATGGAGGCTACTTTATATATGGAGGACTATGGGGGTGCGTTATAAAACATGGAGGACTGTGGTGCAGTATAATATATGGAGAACTATGGGTGAATTATAATACATGGAGAACTATGGGAAATGCAATATAATACATGGAGGACTATAGAGGTGCTAATATAGGAAGTGTTATGGGGGACCCTTTATACTATATGGAAGGCTATGTGGGGGCTATTACAGTATTTGGAGAACTATATACGAGGGGGGATAAAGATACAAGCATGGGATGGGAATGTTTTGTGCTGAGGGAAAAAGGCTCTTTCCCTCAGCACCCAGCTTTCCCATGCTCTGATATGGGAAAGCTGGGTGCCGAGGGAATGATGTATAGCAGAGCATGGGAAAGCTGGGTGCCAAGGACAAGATGGATATCAGAACATGGGAAAGCTGTGTTCTGATAGAGGGATTTCAGATCATGGGAAATCTGGGTGCTGAGAGTAAGAGCCAAGTTTCAGCGTCATTATCCTGTACCCCGAGGGTCAGTGTCATTATCCCGTACCCTCAAGGCGCAGTCACACACAACGACTTACCAGCAATCCCGAAAATGATGCGACCTGATAGGGATCGCAGGTAAGTCGCTGGGAGGTCGCAGGTGAGATGTCACACAGTCAGATCTTACCAGCAATGCAGGAACAATACAGGTCGCAGTAGCGACCTGTATAACGATCTCACCAGTCACTGTGACCTTGTCACACAGTGTCAAACATAGCGATGTGTCCTGCCCAGCAGGACATCGCCTTCGAAGAAAATGGCCTGGACCATTCTGCAATGACTAGCGATCTCACAGCAGGGGCCTGATCGCTGGTAGGTGTCACACATAACGAGATCGCTAACGGGATCGCTACTGCGTCACGGAAATCGTGACTCAGCTGCGATCTTGCTACCGATCTCGTTATATGTGACGGTACCTTAAGTGTCGGTGTATGTGGAGGGGGGCCCCGGTCCAACTTTTGCACCAGGGCCCATCAAACTCTAGTTACGCCACTGCTTGCATCTTTTGGTCTCTTCTGGGTAGATTTTATGTGATCTATCTTGATGACATTTTCATTTACTCATGTTCTCAGGAGGAACGCTGGGGAGATGTCTGGAAGGTCCTTTAGATTCTTTGTGACAATCTGTTAGTTGATAAGTTGGATAAATGTGTTTTTGAAGTGCAGCAGCTCTAATTTCTAGGTCATCTGGTTTCTGCTTCAGGGTTTCAAATGGATCCCATTGAGGAGCAGGCCATCCTTGAATTGGTTCAATTGATTAACCGTAAAGCTTTGCAGAGATTTTTAGGTTGTGAAAATTATTACCGGAAATTCATTAAGAATTATTCTCGGTGATAGATAAACCATTAACTGACATTGCTAAGAAGGTGACTGACTTTTCTATATGACCATCTGAGGCAGAGAATGCTTTTCTGCCCTCAAGAAAACCTTTTCTAAAGCTCCTGTTCTCAGTCAACCTGGTATTGAGCTGTCTTTTTGTGGTCAAAGTAGATGCTTCTGCTGTGGGGATGGGGGATGTTCTTTCACAAAAAAAGAATGGTTACTTTGATCCCAGTGCTTTTGTGTCGCCCAAGGACCAGGGATACTCAGATCCGGGCCACGGGGTCACTTCTGTGGGTATCACGGTGGCGTGAGCCGGTCTGTGATCCCAGGCTCCACAGTAAAAGGGGATTTGGTAAGGGAGATTGTCTGTGACGCCACCCACGGTTGTGGTGAGATTGGAACACCACCGCTGCTCTGGACGGGGATCCCGGGAGTGATGGTATGGAGCAGCTAGGATGTTGTTTCCCCTCCGTGGGTAGGGGGTTGGTGGTCCCGGGGCCCGATGATGGGGTGGGGATGGATGGCAGGCAGGTTACGGGGCCTGGTGAGGTGCAGGGTCGCAGGGGCAGCGCAGTGCTGCACGGCACGGTGGTACTCACTCAGCCGGTAATGATGATGACACAGTTCTCAGTAAACACATGGCTGGATGGACGAGTCCCACAGACGGCTGCGGTTGTTGTTTCTCCCCTAACCCAGTTTGGTGGTGTAAGTCCTTTCTTTCACCTCTGTGCACACTCCTCCTGCGTTCCGGTTTCCAGCTGGCTCCCCGGTTCAGTACCGGTGGGCCACCGCCCAGCCCCGGCTACCTACGGTTCCACCAACTGTCTTCCCGACTCCCTGCAGACGGCCACTACCATCTGCCTGACTTTCTGTACGAGGGCCCTAGGCTCCAACCTAGGCCCCTGGCTATGTCTGCCTCTCTGCAGACCTCCTCTCTCTTCCTCTGCCTGAACTTGACTGGGCTTGTTTCCTGCCTTAAGCCAGCCAAACTCCAGGGTGGGCGACTGCATCTCCTGACTCCGCCCACCTGGTGTGTCTGTCTGAGCCCGAGGAAGAAAGCAGGTCACTTTGGGGATGTCTGATGTGAACTGCTGGGGGTGGGGGTCTGTGTGTGTTGTTATCTGCCGCCCCAGGCTTGTCCAGGGCGCCACATTCCCCCTTAGCAAAATGCAGACCGTCCGCGGGCTGCCTGTCCATCACCGGTTTTATTTTTCTTTTAACTGCAAAAAGAATAAAACATCAAAACACAAGCATTCCCTTGCAAACCTCCCATAACGGGATGCACATTACTTCAACGTTGCAACAAAAATAAACACTTTTAATAATGGCAACGGAACGGGTCCTTTAGTCACCCACCCAAACAACCTGGCCCTGATGCTGCCCCTAAGAAATGGGCAGCACCCCTTGACCCCAGTCCAGAACCAGGCTACCCAGATAGTTAACGGGATGGGTGCTTCGCTGCCGTTGCGGCCGGGCGGACTGCCGGAGCCGTCGTCATTTCCGTCGCGGCCGGGCGGACTGTCAGGGCCGTCGTCATCGGCGGTGCCGCTGGGATGGAAGCCGGGACTGGTGGCAGGGCGTTGACAAAGGTAAGACCTGGGCCCTCCCTCACAGACGCTGCGAGCTCCGCTACCAGTGACAGGGGTAACGGGTCAGTCGGGGCATTGGCCGCGGGCACGGGCACCGAGGTTTCAGCGGTGCCGGACGGACGGGACATCTTGTGCAGCGGTGTTCCAGGAACCAAACACTGGCAGAGTCCTGGCGTCCCTGCTTCCACAGCCGCGGTTCACATGCGGCTGGACGCCATCCCGTCCCCCTTAGTCTCTTTTTGGCACTTCCTTCTTCAGGGGGCGGGGCTCCACTTTTGCGCCTTTCCTGCTCGGGGAAGACGCTCAAGCGGGAAATTTTTCACGCCCAAGATGGAAGCTTTGCAAAATTTTCGGCCGGACACCTCTGGCGGTAACAAGGCGCACCTCTACTAAACGGCACAGCGGTAGGATCCTGTTCGTGACGCCAAATGTGTCGCCCGAGGACCAGGGGTACTCAGATCCGGGCCACGGGGTCACTTCTGTGGGTATCACGGTGGCGTGACCCGGTCTGTGATCCCAGGCTCCACAGTAAAAGGGGATTTGGTAAGGGAGATTGTCTGTGACGCCACCCACGGTTGTGGTGAGATTGGAACACCACCGCTGCTCTGGACGGGGATCCCGGGAGTGATGGTATGGAGCAGCTAGGATGTTGTTTCCCCTCCGTGGGTAGGGGATTGGTGGTCCCGGGGCCCGATGATGGGGTGGGGATGGATGGCAGGCAGGTTACGGGGCCTGGTGAGGTGCAGGGTCGCACGGCACAGTGGTACTCACTCAGCCGGTAATGATGATGACACAGTTCTCAGTAAACACACAGCTGGATGGACGGGTCCCACAGACGGCTGCGGTTGTTGTTTCTCCCCTGACCCATTTTGGTGGTGTAAGTCCTTTCTTTCACCTCCGTGCACACTCCTCCTGCGTTCCGGTTTCCAGCTGGCTCCCCGGTTCAGTACCGGAGGACCACCGCCCAGCCCCGGCTACCTACGGTTCCACCAACTGTCTTCCCGGCTCCCTGCAGACGGCCACTACCATCTGCCTGACTTTCTGTACGAGGGCCCTAGGCTTCAACCTATGCCCCTGGCTATTTCTGCCTCTCTGCAGACCTCCTCTCTCTTCCTCTGCCTGAACTTGACTGGGCTTGTTTCCTGCCTCAGGCCAGCCAAACTCCTGGGTGGGCGTCTGCATCTCCTGACTCCGCCCACCTGGTGTGTCTGTCTGAGCCCGAGGAAGAAAGCAGGTCACTTTGGGGATGTCTGCTGTGAACTGCTGGGGGTGGGTGTGTGTGTGTGTTGTTATCTGTGGCCCCTGGCTTGTCCAGGGAGCCACACTTTTTATTCTCAGATGTTCTCTCAAGCTGAATCTAACTATCATATCTGTGACCATGAGCTTTTGGCTGTCAAGAGAGCCTTTGAAGAATTGAGACACTGGTTGGAGGGGGTTAGGCAAAAGGTAACAGTCTATATCGATCATAAAAACCTACTATATATTTATGCTGCTAAGTGTCTACACACCAGACAGGCCCGGTGGTCTCTTTTCTTTGCTCAATTTGATTTAAGAATAGTAAAGCTAATGCTTTGTGTCACGTTTTGTTCCAGAGTTGAGGGATGAAAACCCTGTTGAATTTGTTAGTGAGGGGGCGGTTGTGGGTGCCCTGGGAATTGATATCAGACGGTCCATTCAGGATGCACAGAACACCTGTAAATAAATTGCATGTTCCACAATTTACGCATGGATCTTGTTGAGGGGATGCTTGATTCCAGTCTGGCTGTTCTGCCACTTGGAGATGTCATTCTAGGTCCTTTTGGTGGCTGAATGTTCGTAAGCTTGTCGATGTGTATGTTCGGAAATACAGGGCCCTTGCCAAGGCTAAAGCTTCTCCTCAAGCCCCAGCAGATTATCCCCTGCCTAACAAGATTCCATCACAGCCTTAGGGGTACTTTGCACACTACGACATCGCAGCTGCGAAGTCAGTGGGGTCAAATCCAAAGTGACGCACATCTGGCGTCGCAGTCGATGTCGTAGTGTGTAAATTCTTTTTGATGCGATTAACGTGTGCAAAAGCGTCGTAATCTTATCATCGGTGTAGTGTCCGACATTTTCATAAATGTGCTGCCGCGACGGTACGATGTTGTTCCTCGTTCCCCTGCGGCAGCACACATCGCTGTGTGTGAAGCCGCAGGAGCGAAGAACATCAGCTTACCTGCGTCCTGCGGCTCACGCCGGCTATGCGGAAAGACAGAGGTTGGCGGGATGTTTACGTCCCGCTCATCTCCGACCCTCCGCTTCTATTGGCTGCCTGCCGTATGACGTCGCTGTGACGCCGCACGACCCGCCCCCTTAGGAAGGAGGCGGGTCGCCGGCAAGAGCGACGTCGCAGGGCAGGTAAGTGCATGTGAAGCTGCCGTAGCGATAATGTTCGCTACGGCAGCGATCACAAGATATCGCAGCTGTGATGGGGGCGGGGACTATCGTGCTCGGCATCGCAAGCATCGGCTTGCGATGTCATAGTGTGCAAAGTACCCCTTAGACCCACTTGTCCATGGATTTTGTCACTGATTTACCAAGTTCTTTCAGCAAGATGGTTTGTTTGGTCCCAATTCCCACTGCTAAGAGTTTTTGCTACATTGTTTATTTCTCATTTTGTTAGACGACACAGCATTCCTAAAAATATTATTTCGAATAGAGGAGTTCAATTTGTTACGGAGGGCTATCTGATAAGAACCTAAAGGAGTATCAGACAGTCAGGGTCCACCGTGCAAAGACTCTGCTGCAGACTATGGCAGAGTGCAATACCTCTGTTAACTCACAGAAGGATATAATAAGTAAGTAAAGCAATTCCTCCCTTACTTGGAGGGTGTGTGGAATGATCTCTGTTAATAATCACAGAGACAAATGCAATGTGTGCAAAATGGCACCTACCTAGGTCCACTCTTCTAGTGGTGCAAAAGAGACGAACAGCAGCGTAAGCCGCACAAAGCTCCTACCTGCGTTCGCTCCACTAGTGTGCGAGGACACGAACCACTAGATATGGCACCTGCCTAGGTCCGCTCTTCTAGTGGTGCAAAAGAGACGAACAGCAGCGTAAGCCGCACAAAGCTCCTACCTCTGTTCGCTCCCCTAGTGTGCGAGGATACGAACAACTGCCAGACGCAGTATAAGGAACGTTACCCTAGCGGCAACGTCCACCTACGAGTAGAATCACAAGGCCCAGCCAGACCATGTGCCTCAGGCACCTGCCTATGTCCGCTCCCCTAAGAGGTAAGGATACGGACAGCAGCCGAAGCTGTAAGGTATAAGAACGCTACCCTGCCGGTAGCGCTCACCTAGCATAGACAGAGGAATGCCTAGAGGAACGCGCACAGAGCGTCTACTCATATGCATGAACCAAGAGGACTGAGCACCATGCGGCGTGTGTCAGGGTCTTATATAGACTCTGTGCCTCATCCAAGATGGAGGACACCAGAGCCAATCCGCTGCCAGAACGACAGGAGTGACGTCATGCTGGCCTATCACCGAGCAAGCCGTCACAAGCACATGACCAGCGACCAATCGGCATAGAAGGTGTCAGAGACATGTGACCTCGTGTCAGCGATGATGTCACCCGCACATGTGCAATGGCTCCAAGATTGGACTTAGTCTCCGGTGCTCGCACATGTGCAGTAGCAAGAAATCTGGACTTAGTCTCCAGCGCTCGCACATGTGCAGTAGCAAGAAATCTGGACTCAGTCTCCAGCGCTCGCACATGTGCAGTAGCAAGAAATCTGGACATAGTCTCCAGTGCTCGCAGCAACCGTAACACAATTCTTGGCTAGGTTTTGCTCAAGATTGGATATCAAGCAATTTTCCTCAGGATACCATCCCGAGACTAATGGACATACTGAAAGGATGAACCATGAGATAGCACAATATTTGAGGTGTTTTGTTTCATCTAATCAGGAAGACTAGGTGGAGTTTTTGCCCCGTGCTGAATTTGCTTTAAATTATCATACTTCCATGGCTACTGGAACCTCGACTTTTTTTTTTCTTGCGGCCATTTTCTTCCTGTGTTTGGGAATATTTCTGGGTTACAGTCCTCCATGTCAGAGGAGGAGGAATTTTTTTCCAGTGTGATAAAATCTGGAAGCAGGTCGAAGGGGGTCTTTTGCTTGCTAGTGATTGGGCCAAAAAAGGAGCAAATTGCAACGTGGGCCCCTAGAGGCGTAACTTGAAGCTCATGGGCCCCAATAAAAAGCTCCTATGGGGCACCCAATTATTACAAATCTTTAATAGTATTGGTATTTTCCAGTGGGGAAAAAAGTATTTAATCAGCCACCAATTGAGCAAGTTCTCCTACTTAAAAAGATGAGAGAGGCCTGTAATTGACATCATAGGTAGACCACAACTATGAGAGACAAAATGAGAAACAAATCCAGAAAATCAACTTGTCTGATTTGTCAATATTTTTTTTTGCTAATTATGGTGGAAAATAAGTATTTAGTCATCTAAAAACATGAAAGATTTCTGGCTCTCACAGACCTGTAACTTCTTCTTTAAGAGGCTCCTCTGTCCTCTACTCATTACCTGTAGTAATAGCACCCGTTTGAACTTGCTATCAGTATAAAAGACACCTGTCCACAACCTCAAACAGTCACACTCCAAACTCCACTATGGTGAAGACCAAAGAGCTGTCGAAGAATGACACCAGAAACAAAATTGTAGCCCTGCACCAGGCTGGGAAGACTGAATCTGCAATAGGCAAGCAGCTTGATGTGATGAAATCAACTGTGAGAGCAATAATAAGAAAATGGAAGACATACAAGACCACTAATCTCCCTCGATCTGGGGCTACACACAAGATCTCACCCCATGGGGTTAAAATGATCACAAGAATAGTAAGCAAAAATCCCAGAACCACATGGGGGGACCTAGTGAATGACCTGCATAGAGCTGGGACCACCGTAACAAAGGCTACCATCAGTAACACACTATGCCGCCAGGGACTCAGAGCCTACAGTGCAAGACGTGTTCTCCTGCTTAAGCCAGTACATGTCCGGGCCCGTCTGAAGTTTGCTAGAGAGCATTTGGATTATCCAGAAGAGTATTGGGAGAATGTCATATGTTCTGAAGAAACCAATGTAGAACTGTTTGGTAGAAACACAACTCGTCGTGTTTGGAGGAGACAGAATGCTGAGTTGCACCCAAAGAACACCATACCTACTGTGAAGCATGGGGGTGGCAACATCATGCCTTGGGGAAGTTTCTCTGAAAATTGACCAGGACAACTGATCTGTATACATGAAAGAATGAATGGGGCCATGTATCATGAGATTTTGAGTGCAAACCTCCTTTCATCAGCAAGGGCATTGAAGATGAAACGTGGCTGGGTCTTTCAGTATGATAATGATCCCAAGAACACTGCCAGGGCAACAAAAGAGTGGCTTCGTAAGAAGCATATGAAGGTCCTGGAGTGGCCTAGCTAGTCTCTAGATCTCAATCCCATTGAAAACCTTTGGAGGGAGGTGAAAGTCCGTGTTTCCCAGTGACAGGCCCAAAACATCACTGCTCTAAAGGAGATCTGTATGGAGAAATGGGCCAACATACCACCAACAGTTTGTCCCAACCTTGTGAAGACTTACAGAAAACGTTTGACCTCTGTCATTGCCAACAAATAATATATAACAAAATATTGAGATGAACTTCTCTTATTGACTAAATACTTATTTTCCACCATAATTTGCAAAAATAAATCTTGCCAAATCAGAGAAGTTGATTTTCTGGATTTGTTTTCTCATTTTGTCTCTCATAGTTGTGGTCTACCTATGATGTGAATTACAGGCCTCTCTTCATCTTTTTAAGTGGGAGAACTTGCAGAATTGGTGGGTGACTAAATACTTCTTTCCCCCCACTGTATATATGCCAAAGAGACTTTTTGTGCCCCCTTGGCTCCAGGGCCTTGGTGCGATTGCAACTCCTATGCCTAGTGTAGATACGCCCCATCTGCTGTCACAAAATAACCATTATTTGCCTCTTATCTTAGGCTCCAAAACAAATGTTAGAAAACTCCTTGGTTTGCGTTAACACTAGAAGTCCTAGAGAGGGGTCATTTAACATTTCTACCTTTGGAACCCAGAGACGGGTCGAATGACCTGAAGGATTTTAGCTAACATCCTATAATCACCGTCTTTTGTTCTGTAATTAAGGCCATTACTGTCGCACCACAGGAGGTTGTTGTTTTCCATTGAGTTTAGCCATTTAGTTTCTAGTTAGTTCTATTCAGTTTATTGTATTTGATAATATAGGGTCATTTGACCCTCTTTCGAGACTTCAGGGGGAGCTCGAAATTTCTGGGACTTCTAGTGTTAAAGGCAAATTGTTGTCCAGGGTAAAATCAAATGATCATCTATCCATACGGCTGGGACCAACATCGATCAGCAACATGGGGCACTTTTATACCTGTTAGAATGGAGCAGCAGTGCCCATGCTCAACTAGCTCTCCATGAATCTCCTATGAGGTTGCCGAGCTCGGCTTTTAAGTGGAGCATTCAACCTGCCATTCCATTTTGTAATGGGAATAAAATTGAACCATTGGGAATAAAATTGAACCATTGGGAATGAAAGTTCATCGTTCGGTCATTCGGGGTATATTCCACTGGTCAGACTCCCACGGCTCAATAAGTGTCCTGTGGATAGGTGATGATAACTTGTTTTCACTAAGCAACCATTATAACTATCAAACCTGGTAGTTTTGTCCTTGCTTTTAAGATGCCCAGCTAAGATTATAATGTGCCATCTGCATTATTCATTCATAATAATGATTAGAACATGAACTGCAAAAATGTGTCCTTACCACAATGCTGTCCTTGACCTTGAGCTATAGCCTGTTAATTCAAGGTCACATACTTTACCATCAATGAAGAATTTTTATGTGGCTTTGATGGATTATTTCTAATTTCACTCTATGTAAAAAGCTCATTAATCTTAGCATAAGAGATACTAGTGGAAATTAATGGGAGAGATCCTGTTCTGGCTGTTTGGGACCTAAATACTGATCTGGCTTATAGCGGTAAGCTTAGTGATGCATAAGATGAAAGCTACTTATAGCTGATCGCCGGCTCAGCATCTGCTGGAACAGAGCATAGTTTGAAGCAGATCAATTATTAGAGATACATCTGTCACAACTGCTACATATCCCATTTATCATTCTCGTAAGAAAGGCAAGATAAATGAAATTTACTTCCCCAAAGTATTGCAAATACGTTCTGCAGCAGGAAGATAACTCCTTATACTCTATATCTGCGGCTAATTTGGCTTTTGGCTTTATTAACATGTATCCGTATTAGAAACGACTTGTAAAATGGACACAATATTCCATGTATTCTCAGAAGTTAAAGCTGATCTGTCACCAGATTTCACAATACAAATTGCTTACCGTATTTTTCAGATTATAAAACGCACATTTCCAACAAAAATTTGGGAGAAAAGTGAGTGGTGCGTCTTTTAATCTGAATGTACAGTCATGGCCAAAAGTTTTGAGAATGACACCAAAATTATTTTCACATGATCTGTTGCCCTCTGGTTTTTAATTGTGTTTGTCTGAAGTTTACATCACATACAGAAATATAATTGCAATCATATTATGAGTACCAAAAGGTTATATTGACAGTTAGAATGAGTTAATGCAGCAAGTCAATATTTGCAGTGTTGAGCCTTCTTCAGGGCCTCTGCAATTCTCCCTGGCATGCTCTTAATCAACTTCTGGACCAAATCCTGACTGATAGCTGTCCATTCTTGCATAAGCAATGCTTGCATTTTGCCAGAATTTGTTGGTTTTTGTTTGTCCACCCGTCTCTTGATGATTGCCCACAAATTCTCAATGGGATTAAGATCTGGGGAGTTTCCAGGCCATGGACCCAAAATCTATATGTTTTGTTCCATGAGCCATTTGCTTTATGGCAAGGTGCTCCATCATGCTGGAAAAGGCATTGTTGGGCGCCAAACTGCTCTTGGACACTTGGGAGAAGTTGCTCTTGGAGGACATTCTGGTACCATTCTTTATTCATGGCTGTGTTTTTAGGCAAGACTGTGAGTGAGCCGATTCCCTTGGCTGAGAAGCAACCCCACACATGAATCGTTCCAGGATGCTTAACAGTTGGCATGAGACAAGACTGGTGGTAGCACTCACCTCTTCTTGTCCTAATAAGCTGTTTTCCAGATGTCCCAAACAATCGAAAAGGGGATTCATCTGAGAAAATGACTTTACCCCAGTCCTCAGCAGTCCACTCCCTGTATCTTTTGCAGAATATCAGTCGGTCCCTGATGTTTTTTCTGGAGAGAAGTGGCTTCTTTGCTGCCCTCCTTGAAACCAGGCCTTGCTCAAGCAGTCTCCGCCTCACAGTGCGTGCAGAAGCACTCAAACCAGCCTGCTGCCATTGCTGAGCTAGCTCGGCACTGCTGGTAGTCCAATCCCGCAGCTGAAACAGTTTTAAGATACGGTCCTGGCGTTTGCTGGTCCTTCTTGGGCGCCCTGGAGCCTTTTTGGCAACAATGGAAGCTCTCTCCTTGAAGTTCTTGATGATGCGATAGATTGTTGACTGAGGTGCAATCTTTGTAGCTGCGATACTCTTCCCTGTTAGGCCATTTTTGTGCAGAGCAATGATGGCTGTTCGTGTTTCTTTAGAGATAACCATGGTTAACTGAAGAGAAACATTGAAACCAAGCACCAGCCTCCTTTTAAAGTGTCCAGTGGTGTCATTCTTACTTAATTATGACTGATTGATTGTCAGCCCTGTCCTCATCAACACCCACACCTGTGTTAATGGAACAATCACTTAAACAATGTTAGCTGCTCCTTTTAAGGCAGGAATGCAATGTTGAAATGTGTTTTTGGGGTTAAAGTTCATTTTCTTAGCCAATATTGACTTTGCAAGTAATTGCTGTTAAGCTGATCACTCTTTATGACATTCTGGAGTATATGCAAATTGGCATTAGAAAAACTTAAGCAGTGGACTTTGTAAAAATTAATATTTGTAGCATTCTCAAAACTTTTGGCCATGACTGTAGCTTACCAGGGATGGGGGAAAGGGATTGCAGGGGGCCAAGGAAATGTTGCGGCAGCTGTGCAGGGGCTGTGGTGGCTGGGCTCGTGCTGTGGTGGCTGTGCAGGGGCTGCAGCAGCTGGGCTTGTGCTGTGGCGACTGTGCGAGGTCTGCGGTGGCTGTGCGGGGTCTGCGGCGGCTGGTGCTGTGGCAGCTGTGTTGGGTCTGCTGCTTGTTGTGCTGGGGCTGCCGTGGCTGGGTTGGCACTGCGGGGCGGGTGGTGAGGACTTTAAATAATGGCGCCTAGAGTCGGCGCGTGCGCAGATGGAACTCTTGGCTCAAGATGTCATCTGCAGATGTGCCGCCTCCAGCCCATTGATGTTCTAGCAATGAACTTAAGGAAAATGGTGCCCCGAGGTCGCAATTGTGCAGATCAGATCTCAGCTTGCCATTGAGCTCAGAGCTCAATCTGCACATGTCCTGATGTAGCACCCCACGGGGCAGGCAGTTAACCTACTCGTTGCCTGGCCATTGCGGGTCAGGTCAGGCGATGTCTTGGGTGGCCTTGCCCGGTTCTGTTGCCCCAAGGCGTACAGTAAATGAATGGTTGCAGCAGCAGACAACATAGGTAGCAGCCAGCGTGGATGGTTTCAGCAGCAGCAACAGTCTTCATCAATCAGCAGCAGAATGTAATACTATAACAGCAGCAGCAGCATGGAAGACCTGAGTACTTGCAACGTAAAGAACTTATTGCCCAGGCACCTCTCTTAAGAGGAAGGTACCTTAAGTACCTGAAGCCTCTCAGCTGGCTTGAAAGGCACTTTCAGGTCTGGGCGTACTGTCCTTATGGGCATTTTAAGGAGGTCTGTGGGATTTATGCAGGCCCTGGGAGACAGCAATATGGACTGGGTACAGAGCAGCCACCACTGGGCGACAGGGCAGGTGAGCGGGAGAGGAGGGCAGGACAGCGTGGGGATGCCGGAGTGGGCATTACAGATATCTTTAGTGAAGAAATCAACTTTGCAGCTGTTCATTAATTTGCTTTTGAAGTTTTTGTGTAATAGCTCTTTCTCTAGACGCTGAGGGCCCTGGACAATTACCCAGTTTGCCCTGCCCAAATGCCAGTGACTCGCCCACCCCAGGGCTGTGGGACACCCGGTGCCGGGCCGGACTAGTCCGGAGGTAGTCAGTGGTGGCTGGGCCCGGCTCCGTGGCCCTGGTGGGTGTCAGTAAAATATGTGGCTTGAATTAAAGTTTGTGTTCGTGACGCCACCTGTGGTATGCGGCTAATAAGCCGCCGCTGCTGTATGAGGCCTCCGGGGGATGATATGGCAGCAATGGTGGTATTACTCCCCACAGGTGGAGCAGTGCCCCGGGGCACAGTTGGTGCTTATGAGTGTCTATGCAGATGAAATAACAGAGGCAACTCCAAGGGTGCAGTTTCAAGTTCTTTACTCACAGTTCTTGTCAAGGCCGGCAGGAACCCTTTGACTGCTGGGACCACTGTCAGGGACCTCCGCCGTTTCTGGGTGATTCTTGGAGCAAAACCCGGTACCCTTCTCTTAAGTGTCTCTCTCTTCAGCTGTCTCCTTAAACCTTGCCTTTGTAGGATAAACCTGGCTCGGCCTCCACAACAGCCTCCAGGCTGGGGGGTCACCTGTCGGCTGATTACCCCTTTTCTAGAAGTTCTGATGTGGGCTGTGGCCCGGGGAGTTTACAACATTCCCTGGGCCTCGGTTTTTACTGTTTGGAGATGATTTTGCACTCCTCTGGTTTCTAGGGACCGTCCCCTGCTGCAGCTTGATCCCTCCACCGATGTTCCTGTGGAACAGGCCACCGCAGCTCTACAGCTACCTGTGGCCCTGGGATCCCTTCTGTTCTCTGCTTGGTGTCACCTGGACCCTCTGAGTCCCAGGATCTTCACCAGGAAGCGTCTCTTTCCTCTTCTCAGCTCCTGACTGACTTGGAGCTCTCTTTCTACTTCTCCTCCTTGCCTGCCTCCTGCAGACCTCTTCCTCCTTCCACACTCTCTCTCAGACGTCTGTTGCTTTCTCTGTGCGGACACTCTGAGCTCACAGAGCTCCTTTCTCTTTCACAGCTACATGCTGGCTCCTCACTCTCTCACTCTCTGAGGTAAACTGCAACTAACTTGACCTTCCTTTCTCTATCTGCTCTCTGGTGGCTCCTCACACCTCCCCAGTTGCTAAGCTACCACCCTATGGGAGCAGGGATGGGTCTTACGGCCGCTCTCAGCATGCAGCATGGGAGGGTTTCCTGCCACTATCCCTGGTCCCAGTGTGTTCCGAGCAATGGGTGTAGTGTGGATTTACCAGGGGACCGGTGTTCACTCCCTTCCTCACCCAGAATGGGGCATCACACCGCTGATGGGGTGCAATGACCTGTGGCGACGGAAGCCTCAGGGGCGCCACACTCCCCCACAGCGAATCCCAGCAAGTCCTCGGGCTGAAAAGACAACAAAACATGTGGGAGAAACTGCAAAAACATTTTTGTTATGCATAACATAAAACAATAAAACATTTCTTCCCTTTATGGGAGGCATAGGTACTTGAACATTGCAAACTTCTTATAAAGAAACATCTAAGTGTGCACTTTCAGTTCATTGCACAGTTTGGGCACTTCCCCCATAATTCTGGTAGGGGGCACAACAGGTGCAACTATATACATTCTTGGCTACAACAAGTCCAGTAGCCTGGCAGTTCGTTTCTTTTTCAATCAACAAAAGTGCAAAAACTCAACCAGCCACTAAGTCCAGTGGCCTGGTTACACAGGACACATAAGACATCACATTCACCGGGGCCCACATTCCAGTTCAGTGGCCCGGTAACACATAAACATGGGGGGTGACGTCTTCAAAAAGTACAAGGGGCAGTAAGGCAGGGTAGGGTGTCATCTTCAAAAAGAACATTAGGGCAGCACAAAAAGGACATCTTCACAAAGAATGAGGGGCAGACAGGGGCTATATACAGTTCAGCTTCTTTTCTTACTTCTTTACATGTAGGGATTCTTCTCCGGCTCCCCACCTGGCAGCAGGTAGACAGCGGTCAGCACAGTCTGCGTCTGCTGGTCTTGGCGGGCCGCGCCTGGCATGGCGGCGGCCTGTATTGGAGTCGCTGCTGTGACCGATTCTCGATGGGCCGCACCTGGCGTGGCTGCGGCCTGGGCTTGGCGGGCCGCATCTGCGGCGTGGATTAACGTCGCCGCTGCGGCGGGATCTTGCTTGTCCGAGCGGGGTATCGCTGCTGGGGCCTGAGCTGGACGGGCCGGGCTTGGTGTCGCTGCTGCGGTGTGGATGGGCTTCGCTCCGGCGGCGAAATCTTGGCGGGCCGCACCTGGCGTGGCTGCGGCCTGGATCGGCGTCGCCGTGCCGGGCGTCTCTCCAGGGGCCGCGGGCATGGCAGCGGGGGTTGGGGCACTCGCGCCAGCAGGGGCAGCATGGGACTCACCCAGATCTAGGCTGGAGATGTTCTGCAGCAGGATCGGCATTGCTGATGTGGACTCTGGATGGACGTGGGCATCACCCCCACGCAGGCCTCGCTGCACAGACTTCTGCAGACTCCTCATGGCCAGCACCATCTCCTTCCCCCACACGGCTGTCTCCTGTCCGCTCTGCTCCTTCATCCCGTCAGCCATCCTCCCGACCTCAGCCTCCAGCTCAGCGGCGGTCACAGGCCTGATCCAGGTAAGCTCCCCCTGGCCTCCGCTTGCAGGAGCCATATTCTCTCTTCCTCTAGGCAGCATTCTTGCTCTTGTCTGGTCTGGCATTTAGACTCTTTCTGCCAGCCGGCCAGCTTTTCTAGGCGCCATTTCTTCTTCTTCCGCCTTCCATGGCGGGCACAGCTTCGCGCTCTTTTCTTGGACAAGACCAAGGGGCCGGGGCTTCTCTTCGCGCCCTTTCTTTTGGCACGCCCCCCTTCTTCCCGCTCTCTGTAGCGCTAATGGCGGCAGTTTTCACAGTGAAACACGCAGTAACACAGTCTTTTAAGCGCAATTCTTCAGGCGCACAGTACCCGGTGTGACCGGGCACGAAATCCTGTTCACAGCGCCAAAGTTGACTCACCCACCCCAGGGCTATGGGACACCCGGTGCCGGGCCGGACTAGTCCGGAGGTAGTCAGTGGTGGCTGGGCCCGGCTCCGTGGCCCTGGTGGGTGTCAGTAAAATATGTGGCTTGAATTAAAGTTTGTGTTCGTGACGCCACCTGTGGTATGCGGCTAATAAGCCGCCGCTGCTGTATGAGGCCTCCGGGGGATGATATGGCAGCAATGGTGGTACTACTCCCCACAGGTGGAGCAGTGCCCCGGGGCACAGTTGGTGCTTATGAGTGTCTATGCAGATGAAATAACAGAGGCAACTCCAAGGGTGCAGTTTCAAGTTCTTTACTCACAGTTCTTGTCAAGGCCGGCAGGAACCCTTGGACTGCTGGGACCACTGTCAGGGACCTCCGCCGTTTCTGGGTGATTCTTGGAGCAAAACCCGGTACCCTTCTCTTAAGTGTCTCTCTCTTCAGCTGTCTCCTTAAACCTTGCCTTTGTAGGATAAACCTGGCTCGGCCTCCACAACAGCCTCCAGGCTGGGGGGTCACCTGTCGGCTGATTACCCCTTTTCTAGAAGTTCTGATGTGGGCTGTGGCCCGGGGAGTTTACAACATTCCCTGGGCCTCGGTTTTTACTGTTTGGAGATGATTTTGCACTCCTCCGGTTTCTAGGGACCGTCCCCTGCTGCAGCTTGATCCCTCCACCGATGTTCCTGTGGAACAGGCCACCGCAGCTCTACAGCTACCCGTGGCCCTGGGATCCCTTCTGTTCTCTGCTTGGTGTCACCTGGACCCTCTGAGTCCCAGGATCTTCACCAGGAAGCGTCACTTTCCTCTTCTCAGCTCCTGACTGACTTGGAGCTCTCTTTCTACTTCTCCTCCTTGCCTGCCTCCTGCAGACCTTTTCCTCCTTCCGCACTCTCTCTCAGACTTCTGTTGCTTTCTCTGTGCGGACACTCTGAGCTCACAGAGCTCCTTTCTCTTTCACAGCTACATGCTGGCTCCTCACTCTCTCACTCTCTGAGGTAAACTGCAACTAACTTGACCTTCCTTTCTCTATCTGCTCTCTGGTGGCTCCTCCCACCTCCCCAGTTGCTAAGCTACCACCCTATGGGAGCAGGGATGGGTCTTACGGCCCCTCTCAGCATGCAGCATGGGAGGGTTTTCTGCCACTATCCCTGGTCCCAGTGTGTTCCCAGCAATGGGTGTAGTGTGGATTTACCAGGGGACCGGTGTTCACTCCCTTCCTCACCCAGAATGGGGCATCACACCGCTGATGGGGTGCAATGACCTGTGGCGACGGAAGCCTCAGGGGCGCCACACTCCCCCACAGCGAATCCCAGCAAGTCCTCGGGCTGAAAAGACAACAAAACATGTGGGAGAAACTGCAAAAACATTTTTGTTATGCATAACATAAAACAATAAAACATTTCTTCCCTTTATGGGAGGCATAGGTACTTGAACATTGCAAACTTCTTATAAAGAAACATCTAAGTGTGCACTTTCAGTTCATTGCACAGTTTGGGCACTTCCCCCATAATTCTGGTAGGGGGCACAACAGGTGCAACTATATACATTCTTGGCTACAACAAGTCCAGTAGCCTGGCAGTTCGTTTCTTTTTCAATCAACAAAAGTGCAAAAACTCAACCAGCCACTAAGTCCAGTGGCCTGGTTACACAGGACACATAAGACATCACATTCACCGGGGCCCACATTCCAGTTCAGTGGCCCGGTAACACATAAACATGGGGGGTGACGTCTTCAAAAAGTACAAGGGGCAGTAAGGCAGGGTAGGGTGTCATCTTCAAAAAGAACATTAGGGCAGCACAAAAAGGACATCTTCACAAAGAATGAGGGGCAGACAGGGGCTATATACAGTTCAGCTTCTTTTCTTACTTCTTTACATGTAGGGATTCTTCTCCGGCTCCCCACCTGGCAGCAGGTAGACAGCGGTCAGCACAGTCTGCGTCTGCTGGTCTTGGCGGGCCGCGCCTGGCATGGCGGCGGCCTGTATTGGAGTCGCTGCTGTGACCGATTCTTGACGGGCCGCACCTGGCGTGGCTGCGGCCTGGGCTTGGCGGGCCGCATCTGCGGCGTGGATTAACATCGCCGCTGCGGCGGGATCTTGCTTGTCCGAGCGGTGTATCGCTGCTGGGGCCTGAGCTGGACGGGCCGGGCTTGGTGTCGCTGCTGCGGTGTGGATGGGCTTCGCTCCGGCGACGAAATCTTGGCGGGCCGCACCTGGCGTGGCTGCGGCCTGGATCGGCGTCGCCGTGCCGGGCGTCTTTCCAGGGGCCGCGGGCATGGCAGCGGGGGTTGGGGCACTCGCGCCAGCAGGAGCAGCATGGGACTCACCCAGATCTAGGCTGGAGATGTTCTGCAGCAGGATCGGCATCGCTGATGTGGACTCTGGATGGACGTGGGCATCACCCCCACGCAGGCCTCGCTGCACAGACTTCTGCAGACTCCTCATGGCCAGCACCATCTCCTTCCCCCACACGGCTGTCTCCTGTCCGCTCTGCTCCTTCATCCCGTCAGCCATCCTCCCGACCTCAGCCTCCAGCTCAGCGGCGGTCACAGGCCTGATCCAGGTAAGCTCCCCCTGGCCTCCGCTTGCAGGAGCCATATTCTCTCTTCCTCTAGGCAGCATTCTTGCTCTTGTCTGGTCTGGCATTTAGACTCTTTCTGCCAGCCGGCCAGCTTTTCTAGGCGCCATTTCTTCTTCTTCCGCCTTCCATGGCGGGCACAGCTTCGCGCTCTTTTCTTGGACAAGACCAAGGGGGCGGGGCTTCTCTTCGCGCCCTTTCTTTTGGCACGCCCCCCTTCTTCCCGCTCTCTGTAGCGCTAATGGCGGCAGTTTTCACAGTGAAACACGCAGTAACACAGTCTTTTAAGCGCAATTCTTCAGGCGCACAGTACCCGGTGTGACCGGGCACGAAATCCTGTTCACAGCGCCAAAGTTGACTCGCCCACCCCAGGGCTATGGGACACCCGGTGCCGGGCCGGACTAGTCCGGAGGTAGTCAGTGGTGGGTGGGCCCGGCTCCGTGGCCCTAGTGGGTGTCAGTAAAATATGTGGCTTGAATTAAAGTTTGTGTTCGTGACGCCACCTGTGGTATGCGGCTAATAAGCCGCCGCTGCTGTATGAGGCCTCCGGGGGATGATATGGCAGCAATGGTGGTACTACTCCCCACAGGTGGAGCAGTGCCCCGGGGCACAGTTGGTGCTTATGAGTGTCTATGCAGATGAAATAACAGAGGCAACTCCAAGGGTGCAGTTTCAAGTTCTTTACTCACAGTTCTTGTCAAGGCCGGCAGGAACCCTTGGACTGCTGGGACCACTGTCAGGGACCTCCGCCGTTTCTGGGTGATTCTTGGAGCAAAACCCGGTACCCTTCTCTTAAGTGTCTCTCTCTTCAGCTGTCTCCTTAAACCTTGCCTTTGTAGGATAAACCTGGCTCGGCCTCCACAACAGCCTCCAGGCTGGGGGGTCACCTGTCGACTGATTACCCCTTTTCTAGAAGTTCTGAAGTGGGCTGTGGCCCGGGGAGTTTACAACATTCCCTGGGCCTCGGTTTTTACTGTTTGGAGATGATTTTGCACTCCTCCGGTTTCTAGGGACCGTCCCCTGCTGCAGCTTGATCCCTCCACCGATGTTCCTGTGGAACAGGCCACCGCAGCTCTACAGCTACCTGTGGCCCTGGGATCCCTTCTGTTCTCTGCTTGGTGTCACCTGGACCCTCTGAGTCCCAGGATCTTCACCAGGAAGCATCACTTTCCTCTTCTCAGCTCCTGACTGACTTGGAGCTCTCTTTCTACTTCTCCTCCTTGCCTGCCTCCTGCAGACCTCTTCCTCCTTCCGCACTCTCTCTCAGACTTCTGTTGCTTTCTCTGTGCGGACACTCTGAGCTCACAGAGCTCCTTTCTCTTTCACAGCTACATGCTGTCTCCTCACTCTCTGAGGTAAACTGCAACTAACTTGACCTTCCTTTCTCTATCTGCTCTCTGGTGGCTCCTCCCACCTCCCCAGTTGTTATGCTACCACCCTATGGGAGCAGGGATGGGTTTTATGGCCCCTCTCAGCATGCAGCATGGGAGGGTTTTCTGCCACTATCCCTGGTCCCAGTGTGTTGCCAGCAATGGGTGTTGTGTGGATTTACCAGGGGATCGGTGTTCACTCCCTTCCTCACCCAGAATGGGGCATCACACCGCTGATGGGGTGCAATGACCTGTGGCGACGGAAGCCTCAGGGGCGCCACACCAGCCCTGTTTTTGAGATAGAGAAAGGGGAGAGCAGAGAGCTCCATGAGAACTGAGCAGGAGGTGAGATGAATTTGTAAAACCATTTACAAGGCACTGATTTATAAGAAGGACCTATAGATACACTGCAGTAGTAGAATGGGACACCATTTAGGAAATTACCTGTGCATTTAAGAAGCATTGAACAATAAATAAATTCCGTGAGGTGTACAACGCCTTTAAATATCGAAAGTTGGAAATTGTATATAAACAAAATATAAAAACACCTCTGACTTAAATAAAATGTGAATATTACATATTCATAAATATCAGGTGAAAGTACACGGACAGAGAAAAGTGCTTTGCATAAGGGAAAATGCAATTATAATCGGGCTTGATTTTCTAGGGCTCTTTACTAATCAGCATTGTTGTGCCGATATTCTCATTATTCCCTTCTTATTTATTTATATGAATGACGTTTCATTAATTTCGAGGCAGTTCCTTTTTTCAGAAAAGTGTTTTCTACTTTTATACTTTATGGGTTATTACAGTCGTTAAAATATCATTATTAACCCCTTGGTGCCACAGTCAGTTTTGGCCTTTATAAAACAGCTGTTTTATAACTTTTTTTTATCATGGCATTGCAAGAGCCATAAATATTGTTTGTCTCTTTCTTTGTTTTGCAGGGTAAGCTGTATACTTTTTATTTATTTATTAAATTATTTTGTTGGTAGATTTGTTTTTTTAATATAATTTATATATTTTTTTATATTTATTTATTTATTTTTTCATATCACAAATAAAGAAAATTAGTAATTTTACAATTTTCACACTGCCACTGGAGATATTTTAGATTTATACTTCCTGTCCTTTCAAAAAGAGTTTACAGCAGTTTCAATATCAACTCAAGCATGATTACAAAAACAGGTAAGGCCGGGTACACATATCCGGCTTTTCGCCGGTTTGACGGATGTATACAGTGTATACAGTACAGTGGCAGCGCAACAAGCATCAGTCACATGCTGTCATGTGACCAGAGCATGTATCATAGTATCATAGTATCATAGTATCATAGTTTTTAAGGTTGAAGGGAGACTCTAAGGCGGGCTTTGCACACTACGACATCGCAGCCCGATGCTGCGATGCCGAGTGCGATAGTGCCCGCCCCCGTCGCAGCAGCGATATGTGGTGATAGCTGGCGTAGCGAAAGTTATCGCTACGCCAGCTTCACACACACACTCACCTGCCGTGCGACGTCCCTGTGGCCGGCGACCCGCCTCCTTGTTAAGGGGGCGGGTCGTGCGGCGTCACTGCGACGTCACACGGCAGGCGGCCAATCAGAGCGGAGGGGCGGAGATGAGCAGGATGTAAACATCCTGCCCACCTCCTTCCTTCCGCATATCCTACGGAAGCCGCAGTGAGGCCGGTAGGAGACGTTCCTCGCTCCTGCGGCTTCACACACAGCGATGTGTGCTGCCGCAGGAGCGAGGAACAACATCGGACCGTCGCGTCAGCGTAATCATGGATTACGCCGACGCTGCACCGATGATACGATTACGACGCTTTTGCGCTCGTTAATCGTATCATCGAGCCTTTACACACTGCGATGTCGCATGCGATGCCGGAAGTGCGTCATTTTCAATTTGACCCCACCGACATCGCACCTACGTCTCCTACCGGCCTCACTGCGGCTTCCGTAGGATATGCGGAAGGAAGGAGGTGGGCAGGATGTTTACATCCTGCTCATCTCCGCCCCTCCGCTCTGATTGGCCGCCTGCCGTGTGACGTCGCAGTGACGCCGCACGACCCGCCCCCTTAACAAGGAGGCGGGTCGCCGGCCACAGGGACGTCGCACGGCAGGTGAGTGTGTGTGTGAAGCTGGCGTAGCGATAACTTTCGCTACGCCAGCTATCACCACATATCGCTGCTGAGACGGGGGCGGGCACTATCGCACTCGGCATCGCAGCATCGGCCAGCGATGTCGTAGTGTGCAAAGCCCGCCTAAGTCCATCTAGTTCAACCCGTAGCCTAACATGTTGATCCAGAGGAAGGCAAAAAAAAACCAATGTGGCAAACAAGCTCCAATAGGGAAAAAAAAATTTCCTTCCTGACTCCACATCCGGCAATCAGACTAGTTCCCTGGATCAACACCCTGTCATAAAATCTAATATACATAACTGGTAATATTAAATTTTTCAAGAAAGGCGTCCAGGCTCTGCTTAAATGTTAGTAGTGAATCACTCATACAACATCATGCGGCAGAGAGTTCCATAGTCTCACTGCTCGTACAGTAAAGAATCCTCGTCTGTGATTATGATTAAACCTTCTTTCCTCAAGACATAGCAGATGCCCCCGTGTTCCAGTCGCAGGCCTAGGTGTAAAGAGATCTTTGGAAAGGTCTCTGTACTGTCCCCTCATATATTTATACATTGTGATTAGATCCCTCCTAAGCCTTCGTTTTTCCAAACTAAATAACCACAAGTTTAATAACCTGTCTTGGTATTGCAGCCCCCCCATTCCTCTAATAATCTTGGTCGCTCTTCTCTGCACCCTCTCCAGTTCAGCTATGTCCTTCTTATATATCGGTGACCAGAATTGTACACAGTATTCTAAGTGCGGTCGCACTAGTGACTTGTACAGAGGTAGAACTATATTTTTTTCATGAACACTTATACCTCTTCTAATACATCCCATTATTTTATTAACCCTGGCAGCAGTTGCCTGACACTGTCCACTAAAGTGAAGTTTACCATCCACCCATACACCCAAGTCTTTTTCTGTGTCTGCTTTACCCAGTGTTCTACAATTAAGTACATAATTATAAATTTTATTTCCTCTACCCAAGTGCATGACCTTACATTTATCTACATTAAACTTCAATTGCCACTTCTCAGCCCAATCCTCCAATTTACATAAATCTCCCTGTAATATAAAATTATCCTCCTCTGTATTGATTACCCTGCAGAGTTTAGGATCATCTGCAAATATTGAAATTCTACTCCGCATGCCCCCAACAAGGTCATTAATAAATATATTGAAAAGAAGTGGGCCCAATACTGACCCCTGTGGTACCCCACTATGAACGGAGACCCAGTCCGAGTACGTACCATTAATAACCACCCTTTGATTCCCATCACTGAGCCAGTTTTTAACCCAGTTACACATATTTTCCCCTATCCCCATTATTCTCATTTTATGTACCAACCTTTTGTGTGGCATCGTATCAAAAGCTTTTGAAAAGTCCATATACACAACAGCCACTGCATTTCCCTGGTCCAGGCTTGAACTTACCTCTTCATAGAAGCTGATCAAATTAGTTTGACGGGATCGATCCCTCATAAACCCATGTTGATACTCTGTCATAAGGTTATTTTTCTTGAGATACTCCAGTATAGCATCTCTCAAGAAACCCTCAAGGATTTTACCAACCGTAGAGGTTAAACTTACCGGCCTATAATTTCCCGGCTCAGTTTTTGTCCCCTTTTTGAAAATTGGCACCACATTTGCTATGCGCAAGTCCTGCGGTACCGACCCTGTTATTAAGGAATCTGAGAAGATTAAAAATAATGGTCTATCTATCACAGAACTCAATTCCTGTAGTACTCTGGGGTGTATGCCATCCGGGCCCGGAGATTTGTCAACCTTAGTGATTTCGAGGAGGCGGCGTACTTCCTGCTGGGTTAAGCAGGTAATACTCAAAGGTGAATTTATGGTATCACTGGTCATGTCATCTGCCATGGCATTTTCTTGTATAAAAACCGTAGAAAAAAAGTAATTCAGCAGGTTGGCTTTACCCTCATCCCCTTCCACCATTTCACCAAGACTATTTTTAAGGGGGCCAACACTATCGCTTTTCAGTTTTTTACTGTTTATGTAGTTAAAGAATATTTTAGGGTATTCACTTTATAGAAGGGGAATTTAGTCCAGATAGTGACCAGGGCACAAGTAATGAAATTACCCGGAAGTTGCGGCGCTGCCACTGCACTGTATCATACTGTGGTTGAGTACTTCTGCAAGACCCTCGCCCACGATTGCCGCACCCTGGCGCTTTACAATTGGACATGTGGTTTTGGGATTAGGAAGGGTCCCCAGCAATTAGCAAGTTATTCCTTATCCTATGGACAGAATAACATTTGATTTTGATAATGGCCCTTTTCCAAAATAAAAATCATTGTGTCCTGTGCTTCATCATATCTCAGTTCCTAAGTGGAGATGAGCGGACTTGTGAAAGTTTGGTTTGGCGGGGTCAACTTAAATTAAGTTCAGTTTGGGATCTGGACTTGACCTGAACCCCAACTGAAGTCAGTAAGAGGGCAGTTCAGGTCTCCGGCCACATGCAGCCAGCTATAAACAGAACAATTCCGGGGAGGGTGGGCAGGGTTTTTCCATTTTTGTTTTTTGTGTGCATACTACATCCAATGATGCCCTTGTTACCCTCAATGCAAGAAATTCAAACAACACAAGCAGCTGACACTGAGCCGAGCACTGAGCGTACCTGAGCACAGCGATGCTCATGTGACGCCCTGGTCTATCAGGTCGTCACAGGATCTGCCGTTCTGCACAGTATCCAATCCTCCTTGGTTACGGGTCCTGGTCCTTTGGTGTTGCTAAGAGCTTAGCCAGTCAAAAGCCTAGAAACACTTTACATCATACCCACCAGACACACCATTTGGGGCGTGAAGGGAATAGGACTGCCCACTTGGGGGTGTTGGTAGGGGAAGGTGAAAAAGTGAAAGGAGAACTGAGAAAGGAGTGGAAGGAGTAGGAGGTAGAGTGGTGACTCTCTGAGAGGGAGAGGTCACCGGGTCACCGGGTTGGAGCAGGGCTCCTTGAGTACTAGGTGGCAGACGATGGTCTGGGCCTGATAGGGCCTGGTAGGAGCTGGAATCCCGATCACAGGGGATTGTGTCAAGGGGCACGGATTGCCGAGGAGGGCAGCCGGCGGCCTTGAGCCATCTATGGGCAGGGACCAGGGCACGACGGGGTACGCGGACCCTAGGCCAGGAAATAGCTTCAAGCGTCCTGGTAATTTACCCGACGGGGGTGAAGCCTTCAAGATTCACCCCTCACCCGCTCCAAAATCTGGGTACTAGCGCACCGATGGGATAGGACTTTCTCTGACACAGTCCACCAAGTCCCAGGCGTGAGCCCTGGGAGCAGGTTCGCTCCGTTGGCCATGCGGGTGAGCGGAACCCGACTAGTTCCACACTACAGGGTTCAAACAGTGAACAAGGTGCCACGGAAAAGGTCACAGGCTAACAAGCAACACCAAGGACACGGACCCAAGCGTGCTCCCTCCTGGCTGCGGCGGTGCTCAGAATTCTGGTTTACAAGCTGTCAGTGTCAGTATTCTTGGACTGAGTGAGTACGCAGAAATCCTTCCTTTTCCCAATGGCACCCCACACCTGCACTACCTACACCGGGTGCCGGGGCACAAACCCCATACCCACGGAGGGGTTAAACACCTTGCTGCTGCACCATCGCCACTGGGCTTCCCCTTTACCCAACAGCAGCAGTGGTATCCCACCTTACCGCGCACCGTGGGTGGCGTCTCTAACTTCTAACTCCCCTGTACATACTTCCCTTTTCAAACTCGAGTGTCCACACGAACCTCCGGATCCGGAGACCCCTCAAGCCACCGCAGTTCCGGATCTGAGCTGCTTGGCCGATGGCACAGGGGCGGTACACTCACACTAGTAGTTTGCATACATAAAGCATCTGAACTCTGTTTTTTTTTTATAAACGTTTGCTCATCTCTATTCCTAAGTGCTTTCTAACTTCAATGTTAGGTAAGGCAACAAAATGGCTGGTAGGAGTATGCCAACAAATACCTGCCGCTGACTCATTATTCCATTCAGAAGAGCTCGCAGCTGTGTCGGTGACTAGTTGGCTTTGATAGCGGTACATTACATTCCTTAGTCATTTATGAATTGAGTCCCCGCAAATATCATCTTACTAAACATCATTAACTTCCTTCAGCTGCAAGTATTTGCATTGATTATTGTATTGTTTGGACAGAAAAGTTAACATTTGCAGATCTTAAGCCAAACAAAGTTTTTCAGCTAGCTTACAAGTGAACACATGCGTGTCCAAAGTGAGGACCACAGCCAGTATCAATAGGAAGCCTAAAATAGATTTTCCACCAAATGTACCCTGTAATCTATAATCTTATGTCAAAAGTTTAGCTTTATCAAACAAATTACAACACAAAGTGTAGCCTATATGGTAACTCTACTGTGATTACCATTAATGCGGGCGTCACACGAGACGATTTATCGTGCGATATGTCGTCGGGGTCACGGTTTTCGTGACGCACATCCGGCATCGTTTGCGACGTTGTTTCGTGTGACACCTACGAGCAACTCTGAACGTTCGCAAATCGGTTGCAAATCGTGTATCATTGACACGTCGCTCATTTTTAAAAAATCGTTTCTTCTTCTTTGCGCCGGTTGTTCATCGTTCCCGAGGTAGCACACATCGCTCCGTATGACACCCCGGGAACGATGAACACAGCTTACCTGTGTCCCTCCGGCAATGCTGAAATAAGGAGGTGGGCGAGATATTTACGTCCCGCTCCTCTCCGCCCCTCCGCCTCTATTGGCCGGCCGCTATGTGATGTCGCTGTTACGTCGAACGTCCCACCCCCTTCAGGAAGAGGATGTTCGCCGCCCACAGCGACGTCGCTCAGCAGGTAAGTATGTGTGACGGGGGTTTAACGACTTTGTGCGCCGTGGGCAACTAATTGCCCGTGACGCACAAACGACGGGGGCGGGTGCGATCGCTCGTGCGATCGCACGATAGATCGTCCCGTGTGACGCCTGCATAAGGATGAGCGAGCGTGCTCGGCACTGCTTGTTACCCGATCGAGCATTGGAGTGCTCGTGTACTCGTGGAGCTCGGCTGAGTAGTCTCGGATGCTCGGATGTTTCAGCCTGCCCTGTGATTTCGACTTTAAAGTTTTTCCTTCAGGAGAGCACCAAGTTGGCTGAGAGAGAACTATAGATCAGACAGTGATTTCTGGGAAAAGGGCAATGCAAATAGCCTCTTCAGAGAGTAAAGGGTATTTTACACACTGCGATATCGGTATCGATATTGCTAGCGAGCGTACCCGCCCCCGTCGGTTGTGCGTCATGGGCAAATCGCTGCCCGTGGTGCACAACATCGCTTACACCCGTCACACAGACTCATCTTCCCTGCGACGCACACGGCAGCCGTCCAAGAGACGTGGAGGGGCGGAGATGAGCGGGTGGAAGATCCCGCCCACCTCCTTCCTTCTTTTCTGGTGGACGCAGGTAGGAGATGTTCGTCGTTCCTGCGGTGTCACACGTAGCGATGTGTGCTGCCGCAGGAACGACAAACAACATCGTACCTGCAGCAGCAACGATATTAAGGAAAGGAGCGACGTGTCAACGATCAACGATTTTTGACGTTTTTACGATCGTTGATCGTCGCTCCTTGATGTCACACGCTGCGATGTCGCTAACGGCGCCGGATGTGCGCCACTAACGACGTGACCTCGACGATATTTCGTTAGCGATGTCGCAGCGTGTAAAGCACCCTTAAGAAATAGGGTCCCCAGTTCTACCCACTTGAGGTAGCAATACTAGAAGTTAAAGGGAACCAAACATCAGCATTTTCCTATATAAGGTGCAGCCAATGCAGTACTGGCACTATCAGGCATATTGTGTACATACCATTAGTGGGCAGCTCGGATGTTTAGGCTGTGAAATTCAACTTTATAAAGTTTGAAAATTCATGCACTTTTTGATTGACGTGTGCACCTCGCTGCTAATGTCTGGGCGGGTTATGCACGTGTATCCCCGCCCCCTCGCCGCCTGTTCCTCCCTCTCACTGGCCGCATGTAAATTTCTAATCTTCAGTTACAAGGCGTCGGAGTTAGCGCCTGCGCATATGTACCACCCCATGGGCTCGGCTGCGACCGCCGAGCCGCTCGGATCCGTGCTTATACTGCGGGTGGTGGCTCGAGCCTCTCACGTACCCAGGGGTCACATCGCTCTGCAAGGGAGTTGGCGCTACATGCGGGGATTTGGGGGAGGACTTCCACGGCCGGGGCCGTGGTGGTTTGGTTTGGGATGATAGTTCGTGACGCCACCCACGGGTTGTGGTGATTGTAGACACCACCGCTGCGGTGAAGGTATGGGGGCTCCCGGGAGCGGTGTAATGGCGCAGCTAGGTGTTGGCCCCTCCATGGGTATGGGGTTGTTGTTCCCGGGATTCTTGCCTCTCATCAGTGCAAGATATGACCCTGGATGGCAACTCTGCTCCTCTCTATATTTATTGATCCATCTCTATCAATATTATAAAGTATAATTTGGATAATCATGCTTATTTATGTGCAAACTGGAACATTCAGCTTGTTGAGTAAAGTCAATATAAGATTAAATTCAATAAAAAAAACGTAATTTCTTGACTTTTTTTGTTTTTCACACTTCTTTTTTCTTAAGGTGTCTTTGAGACTGCATGTTACCTTCCACTTAGCGTATAATTACGTAATATCCTATAACCTAATTATACACTAAGTGGAAGGTCACCTGCAGTCTCAATTACCATTATGGTTTGCTGTATATTTTAAATGTTTTAAGTGTGAATGGTGGTGTGGTCTGGGTATATCGGTCTGTTGTATTTTTTTCTACAAATAAAGTTTGGGGTTTTTTTGGAAGATTCGGCTGCTGGATTTATAATTTTCCTCTTACTTTTGATTTACTGCAGTGTCCGTGCAGTGGATCTCTCCTCAGGTGAGCTGACTATAGAGGTCTCTTCTTTTGTTTTCCTATAATGTTTTGGGGTTACATACTCATCTGTCAGTGTCTTCACCTGTTTTCCTTTCAGGCGCAAGTGCAATTGAAGCCCTGATCACAGACACTTCAGGGCCACGTCAGCAGTGTGATTAGGTCAGCGCAGCTAATGTCACTCCCTGTTGCCACATGTTTGGTGTGTTAAGTGCTCCAATGGAGCTGAAGACACCAAAGATTTATTGTAATTAGAGGAAGGTGGAAACAATTTGAGTATATAGTATGGGGAGAAAAGGTGGGAGGGAATGTATATGGACACAGTATGGGGAGCAAGGGGGCGAGTGTATGTGGAAAAAGTATGGGGGTAAACAAAGAGGAAAAATTTGAGGACATGGCAAAGGGCAGAAATTTTTATTAAGGAACATTATAAGGACACTGGTATTTTTAAGGGTATAGTGCAAGAATGTGCCGCACAAGACCGGAGAAGATGGCAGTCTGCAGAGATGAGCTGTGAATGTGAAAAGTCATCATGGCGTCTGGACAAGATTAAGAAAAGAAATAGAACGACTACTCAGAGACAACATCATCTGTTAGCTACTTGGATGTAAATGGATATTTGTGATACTGACCAATTCTCATCAGTACTTTGGATCCTGTAAGGTCTACCGTCTGATGATGACTGATAGCAACAACTCCCAGTATCTCCTTACCATTGTTAAGGACATACTGGAACTTGTTGGTTTATACAATACAAATGTATATGTGTCTAACACCATTGCAATTGATGTACCATGTATTGATGGTGGTTTTGATTATGTACTCCTGTACAGATGTTGGTTCTTATGCTGAATTTATGTACTGCTAGTGGTTCTGATGATGAATTTCTGTACTGCAGGTTGTTCTGGTGATGTATTTCTCTCCTGATGGTGATTGTGATACTGTGTTTCTGTACTGATGGGGGTTCTAGTGATGTATATCTTGTGCTGTGGTTCTTATCCTTTATACATGTGATTATCCATAACTTGTAAGATTACATGATTCATGACTTTGTTAATAAAGTGTTGTGCCATATGATAAAGCAAGGGTTACTATTTTTTATTTATGTCAGGAGTATTAAAGGGGTTGGACAGGTATTATGATGAAAGTAAAAGCATGCTGTCAGGATTCCCTGGTGCCAGCGGTGAGAGTGGAAGGTCATGAACCACAAGTATGAAATTTGCATAGATGCAGTCTCATGCCCACTAGGTGTGTGGTCTTGCTCAATGAAAACAAATTGAGCAAGGGCAGATATGTCTAGTTAAAATGTGGTTAGAGGTGATCAAATCGTATACTTGTGTTCAAACGGCCACTGACAAGGGAGAATCCTAAAAATGTGCAGTGCATGCACTGTGGGAATTCAGAAGCCTGCAGTTACCTAGGGTGACTGCAGAATTTCATCTCCACCCTGGACAAGCATGTTAATTGTAAAAGTAAGCACTATAGCATACTCAATGCCAACAGGGATTGTATAGAGGACCTGATCCAGCTGCACACAAGGCAGGTATCGGCTGTGTTGTATACGTGGCTCCTGCCTTTAATTGGAATTATCTCTGATTGCTGATGTTTAGCCACATATATGCTGCTGTCAATATCCAACAGTGGCATTTAAGTAACATGATCTTGGTTGGGTATCTGTTGTGGTTTGGTTTGGGTTTACCTGTAGTCCTCTTTCATCCCTCTAATCAATTAGCAGCACTTGAAGGGCATATGTCCTTTAAGCTGAGCAGCAGCACTCAATGTCAAGCAGCAGCTGCAAAAGCAAACAAGATTTTAGGGTGTATAAAAAGAGAGATTAAATACAGTGATCCGAACGTATTGTTACCCCTCTATGATTCATTTTTAGGCCAGATATAGACTATGGGATCCAGTTTTGGGCTCCACATTTTAAAAAGAACATTCAGAAGCTAGAGTCAGTTCAAAGGCGGGAAACTATATTATTACAAGAGATGGAGGCCTCCCATATGATGAGAGATTGGAAAAGTTAGGCTTGTTTAGCTTAGGAAAAAGACGTCTCAGAGGAGATCTCATTTATATGTATAAATACATGTGTGGTCAATACAAAGGATTGGCACATGACTTATTCCTTCCAAAGACAATACTAAGGACCAGGGGGCACTCACTGCGAGTGGAAGAAAAGCGATTCCGACACCTAAATAGGAAAGGGTTCTTTACAGTTAGAGCAGTCAGACTGTGGAATGCCGACCACAAGAAGTAGTAATGGCAGATACTATAACAGCTTTTAAAAAAGGGCTGAATGATTTCTTCAGTACACACAACATTGTTGTTTATAAATGATTTAGTGACGAAATGTATAATTGGTGGAGGAAGGTTGAACTAGATGGAATGGGGCTTTTTTCAAACTATGTAACTATACAGAATATAAGGGGAGAGAGAGCCCAGAGAGTGCTGGGAAAACTGAGACTGTCCCTCATGTTAGAGATCATGCTGTCTTGTTGATAAGGAATAGCGCTGGTAACCTGTGACACTAGTGAGACATATGGAACGTTCCATGGCTACTTAAAGCGTTATGTCCATACATTCGCCCAGACATCTGTTTCCTCTTGCTAGACTTACAATATCAGCAGAATCGCTTTGCCTCGTGCATCAGCCATGAGTAGATGACACGTGAACATAATTTTCTTAGTTTCCATAAATCCAATTATTGTTTTGCATAATACGTTACTGAAAAATCAGAAAACAAAGAACAAAAATGGGGAGTTCTTGTACTGTATGCCAATCAACAGTTATTCTTTCAGTAGCAGCACATCGCCGAATTTTAACATATTTAATAGGGGAAACCTGTGGTGTTCTGTTCACATGTCTTACCATACACATTTTAATTGCTCATAACATGATACTAATTAAAAGGGAATTGCTGGGTTACCGAGAAATATGACAGCTCGTGTTAGTTCCTGTACATGTCTAACTGTCTGACAAATAATATCAATATATTATGTTATCTAAGTGACTCGCCCACCCCAGGGCTTTGGGACACCCGGTGTCGGGCCGGACTAGTCCGGGGGTAGTCAGTGGTGGCGGGGCCCGACTCCGTGACCCTGGCAGGGTCAACTAATATGGCAGTTGTGGGGGTGGTAACTTTAATTAAAGTTTGTGGAAATATTCGTGACGCCACCTGTGGATTGTGGCTATGGAGTCGCCGCTGCTGGATGGGACCTCCGGGGCAGATGGATTAGCAGCTGGGATGGTTCTGCTCCCCACAGGTGGAGCGGTACCCCGGGGCAGCCGTTGGTTCTTATTAAAGTCTATGGTGCTTTTGGTGAATGTTGCGGTGCAGGATGAAATAAAGGAAGCAACACCAGGGGGTGCAGTTTCAAGGTCTTTTATTCACTGTTCAGTCGCTGCAGACAACTGGCTTCCCACTGGTGTCCTGGGATCTCCGGTCAGGGACCTCCGCCGATCCCATGTAGTTCTTAAAGTAAATGCCAGTGCACCCTTGTTTGTGTCTCCTTCCTAGGCTGATTTTAAAGCCTTGACCTTTATAGGTAAAGTCGTCTCGGCCTCCACCATAGGGTCTGGTCAAGAAGGCTTGCCTGGATGGAATCTTGCCCTCTTCCCAGGGGATCTATGGTGGGTTGTGGCCCGGAGCGCTTGCAACCACCCTGGGCCTTCGGTGTTTACTTTTGGAAATGTCTTTCTTCCTTTAGTTTCTAGGGACCGTCCCTGGATGCAGCCTAATCCCACCACACGATGTTCTAGCGGAATAGGCCACGAGCTTGGAAGCCTTCCGTGGCCCTGGAATCCTTTCTTCACAGTCTGTGGTGTCACCTGGGCCTAGCTGGGCCCCAGGGTCTCCACCAGGAAGCTTCACTCTCTGTCACTTTTCTGAGGTATCAACCTCTCTCTCCTTCCAACTCCTCACTCTTCAACACACTCTGTCTTTCTGAACTTGAACTTCCTGTCTCTACTCTTGCTTTCTGTTGGCTCCTCCCCCTTTCCCTGTTGCTAGGTCCCACCCTATGGGAGAAGAGATGGGTCTTACGGCCCCCCAGCATGCAGCATGGGGGTAGCTGACACTATCCCCGGTCCCAAAATATGCCTAACAATAGGTGTAGTGTGAATTTGCCTGTGAACTGGCATTTACCCTTGTCCTTACCCTGGATGGGACATCACTAGTGATGAGCGAGTACTAAAAAGCTCGGGTGCTCGAGGCTCGGGCCGAGCATCCCAAGATACTCGTGTACTCGGCCCGAGCACCGAGCCCAATGTTATCCTATGGGAGACCCGAGTATTTTTGTGAAATGACCCCCCGGCAGCATGTAGAAACCCTAAAAATGTCACAAAAGTCTCAGAAGAGTGCTCAAATGACATGGCAACAGCATGGGGAAGACCCCTTGAAGCATTTATCACTCAAAAGTCACAGCTGTGAACAATTTTGTCCGAGTTTTACGCCATTTTTACGGACTCACCAGAAAACCTTCCAAAATGACACCAAAATGAATTTTCATGGCGGAAATGTTAAGGGCACATACCCAATAGTGAGATAGAGCTGGTGTATGTTACTTTTTGAGATTAATACATGAAAGATTTTACGCAAAACATTGTGTGGCACTCCGATGTCCAAAACGCACGTTTTGTGCTTTTTACTAACGATGTCGGTCATTTTTTTTTTCATTCTATCTCCCGTCGGTCGGTCTCGCTCTGTCGGTCTCTCTCTGTCTTGTCTGTCCCCCTCTGACAGTCTGTCGGTCATTCTCCCCCCTCTCTCTTACTTACCGTTCCCCGATCTCTGGCGCGGCGCTGCACGGCTGTTCACACTGTTCCGGCGGCTTTTCCTCTTTTGAAAAAGCCGGCCGCTCATTAATCAGTCTCGTATTCTCTGCTTTCCTGCTTTTCGGCGCCTATGATTGGTTGCAGTGAGACATGCCCCCACGCTGAGTGACAGGTGTCACACTGCACCCAATCACAGCAGCCAGTGGGCGTGTGTATACTGTGCAGTAAAATAAATAAATAAATAATTAAAAAAAACGGCGTGCGGTCCCCCCCAATTTTAATACCAGCCAGATAAAGCCATACAGCTGAAGGCTGGTATTCTCAGGATAGGGAGCCCCACGTTATGGGGAGCCCCCCACCCTAACAATATCAGTCAGCAGCTGCCCAGAATTGCCGCATACATTATATGCGACAGTTCTGGGACTGTACCCGGCTCTTCCCGATTTACCCTAGTGCGTTGGCAAATCGGGGTAATAAGGAGTTAATGGCAGCCCATAGCTGCCACTAAATCCTAGATTAATCATGTCAGGCGTCTCCCCGAGATTCCTTCCATGATTAATCTGTAAATTACAGTTAAAAAAACACACACACCCGAAAAAATCATTTATTAGAAATAAAAAACACTAACAAAGTCCCTCATTACCAATTTATTAACCCCGACAAACCCTCCATGTCCGGCGTAATCCACGGACCTCCAGCGTCGCGTCCAGCTGTGCTGCATGCAGGTGACAGGAGCTGCAGAATACACCGCCGCTCCGGTCACCTCCACGCAGCTAATGAGATGAGTATAGCGATCAGCTGAGCTGTCACTGAGGTTACCTGGATGCAGCGGTGGATGCAGCGGTGGATGCAGCGGTGGCCGCAGGTAACCTCAGTGACAGCTCAGCTGATCGCGCTACTCACCGCCGCTCCGGTCAGCTCCATGCACCAACTGAGGTAAGTATAGCGATCAGCTGCTGTCACTGAGGTTAATCGCGGCCACCGCTGGATCCAGCGGTGGCCGTAAGTTACCTGACTGACAGCAGCTGATCGCGCTATTCCCTTCATTAGCTGCGTGGAGGTGACCGGAGCGGCGGTGTATTCTGCAGCTCCTGTCACTTCCATGCAGCAGAGCTGGATGCGACGCTGGAGGACTGTGGATTACGCCGGACATGGAGGGTTTGTCGGGGTTAATAAATTGGTAATGAGGGACTTTGTTAGTGTTTTTTATTTCTAATAAATGATTTTTTCGGGTGTGTGTGTTTTTTAACTGTAATTTACAGATTAATCATGGAAGGAATCTCGGGGAGACGCCTGACATGATTAATCTAGGATTTAGTGGCAGCTATGGGCTGCCATTAACTCCTTATTACCCCGATTTGCCAACGCACTAGGGTAAATCGGGAAGAGCCGGGTACAGTCCCAGAACTGTCGCATATAATGTATGCGGCAATTCTGGGCAGCTGCTGACTGATATTGTTAGGGTGGGGGGCTCCCCATAACGTGGGGCTCCCCATCCTGAGAATACCAGCCTTCAGCTGTATGGCTTTATCTGGCTGGTATTAAAATTGGGGGGGACCGCACGCCGTTTTTTTTAATTATTTATTTATTTATTTTACTGCACAGTATACACACGCCCACCGGCTGCTGTGATTGGGTGCAGTGTGACACCTGTCACTCAGCGTGGGGGCGTGTCTCACTGCAACCAATCATAGGCGCCTGTGGGCGTGGAAAGCAGGGAATATGAGATGGCTGTGTACAGAGCATAGCGTGCCCGCCGGTATAAAGGCTCGGTCACGCTGTGCAGGCCGGCCAATCACTGCAATTCCACAACTAACAGGGCTGTGGCATTGCAGTGGTCTGCCAGCCAATCCCTGCATGAGGGCTGGCTCTCAAAAGAGCGCCAACATGCAGGGATGAAGACCACGAGTAAAGCACGAGTATTGCAAAATTACTCGGTACCTGCCGAGTAGCCCGAGTACAGTGATACTCGTGCGAGTACCGAGTAGTAACAAGCATACTCGCTCATCACTAGACATCACACCTCTGGCTGGGGTGCAATGTCTCTGTGGCGACGGAAGCCTCAGGGGCGCCACATAAGCACAGGAGAGCTAGGCATGCCCCCAGTCCAGATAGCGGTAGGTTGGCTTTCATCTTTTCAAATGATTTCCAAGGGTCTGACCCCTAATGTCCTCTGTGATAAACTGAAAGAAAGTTAGGAATCTGTCACCAGATTTGGGGCCTATAAGCTTCGGCCATCACCACCGGGCTCTTATGTACAGCATTCTCACATGCTGTATATAAGAGCCCAGGCCACTGTGTAGAACGTAAAAATTACTTTATAATACTCACCTAAATGGTCGGTATGGTGCAGACTGGTCAAATGAGTGGCTCCGTTTTCTGGGTGCGGCACACTGAGCACGGCAGATCAAAGAATTGTAGTGCACCTGCGCAGGACCTCAATGCTGGCGCGTATGCATGACGTAGGACTCGTCATGCACCCAGACTTCAGAAGAAGGAGGACGAAGATGATTGAAAGAGGTGGCGCCGCACCCGGAGACTGGAGCCACCCATTTGACCAGTCTGCACTGTCCTGACTATTTAGGTGAGTATTATAAAGTGATTTTTACGTTCTACACAGTGGCCTGGGCTCTTATATACAGCATGTTAGAATACTGTATATAAGAGCCCACTGGTGCTGGCCACAGCTTATAGTCACCAAATCTGGTGACAGGTTCCCTTTAACACAAGTTTCTACTGTAGCGACACAAGAAATGTCTCAGACGATACCTGCTCTCTCTTCCTCGGGTCAGGAATTAATCGCTGATATAGCCAGTACCTGTATTCAGACACCAGAAACATTAGGGGGCACTTAGACTATTCTCCTAGAAATAATGTTCTTTGTGGCCCACGAAATTGATGTAATTGGCCAACAAAGCCCTGTCCACATTTCCTGTTATGGTATATTGGAGCTATAGTAGAGAATTTATTGTAAGGGGAATTTCTGAAGTTAGTTTTGCTTGAGGCTGTGTTGTCTTTGCATTAATTTTAATAATTTGGTTCACCTTTAGATGTCTCTGCCATTAGCAGTCTTTCCACCAGTGTCGGACTGAGCTGCCAAGGGCCCTCCAGTAACACTGACTCTGTGGGTCTACTGTTCAACTACATGGAAATATTACATTAGCCTCATTCAGACATTTATCTGTACTTCTTTGTAATAATGCACTGGGTAGTTTGTTGGATGATTCTGTACATAGAGAATAATGTAATGGGGCCAAATACTGCTCATATTGGAGGGTAAGTGGATCACTCCAGCAGTGGCGCCCACCAGGGGATTCCCCTGTTACCCTGTGAGCGAGACCAAGCTTGCTTTCCACTTTCAGCTTACTCCTTACTGGAGTTTAAAGTGGTATTCCCATTGTACAGATACGGGGGTCAGTGGGTGCACTCATCCACTGGCACGGCGGAAGGACCGCATGGACCAGGGCTGATTTTAACTGAAAACCCAAACTCCTTACCCATGGGCAGAACACTACTCAGACAACACAGGGTGCGGAAACCACAATAATTAGACTTTATTGGATCCCCAACAGCCAAAGGTATATAACACAAAACCATGCAAATCACACAATATAACAGGCCACAGAGTCTCACCCTTCCGCTGGCTCACCAGGGATTAGAATATTTGTGCCTTTGGAGATTCCAGGGCCACATACCCCTAACCAGCAGCACCCTGCTTTTGACAGGAACCCACCAAGAATAGGATAGTGACAAGTGTATTAGGCTTCATGAGCACAGCAAAGTCCGTAGCCAGGTAACCGAATCGTCCCAACCTGGGTTTCTTCCAGCTGAATTCTGCAATCCTTGGCGGTACTCTTGCACAAGATAATCCAGTTTGATTCCCTACTTGGCATAGGCTGGGTAATGGACTTCCAATCGGGATTGAAACCTAGATTAAAAGAATGTAGCCAAAGATCAGTTCCTGGTGACTCAAAAAGTCCCTTTTAATACCTCCAGGGGTACTCATTCAAGGGTATTGTGGTCTCACCAGAGTAGTGAAGTAAGGCTGTGCTCTGATTGGGTGGCATTCCAATCCGCATTGATAATTTTGTAAGATTCTCATCTGAGTTAGGTAGACAGAGAGGCTTGGGGAAGTTACATTAACTTAGAAATCCTCATTCTCAGACAATGGGAGGCTCAGATAGTCCTGGGGAACACAATGACTCAACAAACGAGTTATCACACCACAGGGATCCAGGTCTGGCCAATTAAGAATATTAACTCCTGACACACAGTTTACATGGCTGTGTCTTCACACCCATCTCCAAAAATATATCCTAATATGTAGCAGGTGTAATAATAATAATAATAATAATAATAATATTAGCAAATACCTCCAATTAGGAATGTAGTATAGTTCTTTTGATTCACTATATCACTTACCTCATATTCAGGGAATTGCAGGACCTTACCTATCTATGGTTACGACCATGCATACACTCAGTTAGTTGCTAGTGGTCATAACCATGGATACCTAAGGTCCTGCAATGCCCTGAACATGAGGTAAGTGAATCAGAAGAACTACACTGTGTTCCAAATTATTATGCAAAAAATATTTTTTCATTTTTTCCTAAATTAACTTTATGAATTGCAGTCATTGTTATTTTCCAGTCATCTACTATTCGAGTATAATTGAAATGTTTTTGATAAAACTGTCTATGAAAACAGTATATTTTTAAAAATAATAAACACTCAAAATGCACTCAAAATGCATGTTCCAAATTATTATGCACAGCAGAGTTTTCAACCTTTTTATTTTTATTTTGAAAAACAAAATGGTCAATTGTGAAATTCTAAGCATTATCAGCTTATTACAAAATGAAATCAAACAGTTTTTAAGTCAAAACGTAATTCTAGGTGATGTTACATTTGCACATAGGACCCCTTGTTCGAAAGAAGCTTCTGAACTCTCTCGTCCATTGAATTTGTCAGTTTTTGGATGGTTTGTGCTTCAATTATTTTGCATGTGGACAGAATACCCTCCCAGAGCTGTTGTTTAGATGTGAACTGCCTCCCGCCATCATAGACACTCCTTTTGATGATGCTCCAGAGGTTCTCAATGGGGTTGAGGTCAGGGGAAGATGGTGGCCACTCCATAAGTTTGTCCTCTTTTATGCCCATAGCAGCCAGAGATGCAGATGTGTTATTTGCAGCATGAGACGGTGCATTATCATGCATGAAAATGATCTTGCTGTGGAATGCACGGTTCTTCCTCCTGAACCATGGCAGGAAGTGCTGTTTTAGAAACTCCACATAGATTATGGAGTTCATCTTTACCCCTTCAGGATCCTAAAGGGGCCAACAATCTCTCTCCCCATGATTCCAGCCCAAAACATTACTTCACCTCCTCCTTGTTGGCACTTTAGCTGTGTTTTCATGGGGTGTCCATCAACCAGCCATCCTCCACTACATCCATCTGGACCATCGAGTGTTACATGGCACTCATCAGTGAACAAAACAGTTTGGAAGTCAGTCTTCATGTATCGTTTGGCCCACTGGAACCGTTTCTGCTTGTGTGCAGTGGATAGAGGTGGTCGACAAGATGACTTGCGCACAGCTGCAAACCACTGAAGGACCCTGCATCTTGTTGTTCGGGGAACGTTGGAGGCACCAGAAGCTTCAAAAACTTGTCTGCTGCTATGACAAGGCATTTTAGCAGCTGCTCTTTTAACCTGACGCAATTGCCTGTTGGAAAGATTCCTCAATTTGTTCTTATCAGCACGTACACGCGTGTGCTGCGAATCAGCTACATACTTCTTGGTTGTGCGATGATCACGATGAAGTGTCTTGGCAATGTTGATTGTAGTCATGCCTTCACCTAAATGCTCCACAATTTGTTGCTTCTCAGCAGCCGACACATCCTTTTTCTTTCCCATTTTGGCAAAAAATGTAGGCTGCTTAATAATGTGGAACAACCTTCTTAAGTAGTCTTGCCTTTATTTGGACACACCTTCCAAACTAATTTGCACAGGTATCTGCAATTGCTTTCAGTGATATAAAGAGCCCTGACACACATCACCACCAATGGGTTTAAATGACAAACAAAAAATTTCGAACCTTATCACTCCTAAACTCTTTTTGCATAATAATTTGGAACACAGTGTATACTACATTTCTAATTGGTTATCAACAAAACAGAAGTCCAATTGTGGACCGCCGAATAAGGTCACCATCAAATGATAAAATGATAAATGATAAAATTTAAAATGTTAATAATTGTTTATTGAAAATTGGACATATTCATAATCAATTAGATAAAACAGTAAAATTCCTCCAAGTTCTCTTGGAGGAATTTTCCTGTTTTATTTAATTATGATTATTAAAATTTTAAATTTTATGATTTGATGGTGACCTTTTTCTGCGGTCCATAATTGGACTTCTGTGTTGTTGATAACCATATGGTGTAGATCTTGTAGATCCCATTGGGACTTGTGTTGGTATCATACATTTCTAATTGGAGGTATTTGCTAATATTATTATTATTATTATTGTTGTTATTATTATTCCTACTATATATTGGGATAGGATCTTGTAGATAGGAATAACCCTTTAAGAAAATTTATAAATTGAAAAGAGTATAAAGTTACATTTCGTAAATCTTGCTTATACTCCTTTGCATACTTGCTACACCCACTTTTCTATCCACATTTCAAAAGTGGTGAGCTTGGTGTAAAATTTAAAAAGTTCATGTTTTTTGTGAAAAAGCCTTAATAATTTACCCTTATGGAGTCATACCTGCTTGGAACCCCAGAATAGCAGAATAGAGAGATGCAGTATCAAACCCAGCACATAAGACATGGGAGAATCAATTCATAGGGCTCTGGTCCATCAGTCAGCTCAGTAATCTGTGACCCTCCCTGGACAGGAGCCCAACAAATCTCCCCTTACTTCTTTTTTACTTTTGTCCAGCAAGATGGGACAATGCTGTGTGTTCCTCGCACCATAATGATGACTTTGCTCCAAACCAACTAATCAAAAGAAGAGTGGGAGATAAGGATATTCGAGGTCTCCCATCCATTGGTCACAGATCACTGAACCTGGCCAATGGACCAGAGTCCTGTGAGCCGTTTGCTCCATCTTTACAGCATGCCCATGCACTAAGTAGGCAGCAAAAAGACCAAGCTATTTAACAGCTATCGGGTTTATACCACGTTAGAAAGTTATCACCATTTCACAAGGCTATAATTGGCTTCCTGGCCGGCCTATAGACAGTGGAGTGCCCATAGTTTATCTGCAGTTCCATTAAGTTGGGGCTCTGCAGAACCATTTTTACAGGTTTGATGGAGGGATCTAGCAGTCACACCCCAATCAGCAAGTCTTGTAGATAAAGTAGTAACTTTCTAACCTGGCACAAACTTGTTAAGTAAAAGGACCTCCTTAATAGTACTAAAAACCAGACAGATTTTTTTGTTTGTTCCCTATTGTACTTAGTCATACTAACAATGCATGCTGTCATGATGTTTTATATGATGACTAATGCCAATTTATTGCCTCTACAGATAAAACGTTGAAAGAAAAGATAGGAAGTAACAATATGACAGTAGACATGGGGAATGTTCCAAGCAAGGCTCAGCGGGGAAGGACGCTATACAAAAGCCTACTACAGTATATTGTCTGGGATTAATTATATTGAGAAAAGAAACTCATAAAAGGGACAAGGTAAATGGAGATCATTGCAGAAATACCTGAAATAAAAGAGGTGAAAAGTATAGCTACTATAACATCATATAATATATATATATATATAAATATATATATATATATATATATATATACACAAATACTGTATATATACAGTATATCTATCTATATATATATATATATATATATATATATATATATATATATATATACATATATATCTATATATCTACATATAATATATATATATATATATATACATATATACTACTATAATATGTACAGTATATATATATATATATATAAAATACTGCATATATATACAATATATATATATATATATATATATACATATATACTATAATATGTAAATATATATATATATATATTTATATATGTGTGTGTGTATACAGCGGGTGAAATAAAAATTATCATGTCTCCAAGTTTCTAAATTAATATACAGTATTTCTAAGGGTACAATTCACATAAATTTCTCACCAGGTATTGATTACAACCCATTGAATCCATGGCAAAGAAATAAAAAAATAAAACCATAGATGTCCATAAGTTTAGTGATGTGTTATAATGAGAAATGACACAGGAAAAAGGTATTGAACACACTTACTGAAATTTATTTAATATTTCATACAAAAGCCTTTGTTGGTGATGAACCTTCAAGATGTCTTCTGTGTGAAGAAACTAGTTGCACGTGTGACGCCCTGGCAAAACCAGGTAGTCACAGTTAGGCCCCCGCACTACACCGTTCCCTCACTAGGAAACACAAAGCCAACCACAAACCCTAGTCACCCCCCCCCTTAGATAAAGATAGACACACCAGTGGGCGTGACCACGTGGTTGGGACACGCCCACCCAGGGGTCCAGACAGTCCGGGGTGGGAAAACAGGCAGTTTTAGTCTGAAGTTCAGTTTGGAGAGGAGTGTGGGCTGGAGCTAAGTGTAGCTCCAGCAGGAGAGTTCAAGTTGAACAGTACCAGGCTAGGAGCCCTGGTGCCACTGGCTAGGAGGCAGACGGTGGTCTCCGTCAGCAGGAGACGGGAAGACGGCTCGGCAGAACCGAGATGGACCGGGACAGGGTTGTAGCCCGCTGGTACCGACACGGGGAACCGACCTGGAAATCGTAACCGATTGAGGCCAGGACTAGAGGTCCTGTCCCACCCAAAGTCCCTCATAGAAGACAACAGCCCACCAATTAGGGATAAGAGGTCACCGCCAGGGCCCATAGATCCCACGGGCCAGCGTCTGCGGGCACGGCTCCTTTGGCCACATCCAGCTAGGAGCAGACTCCTGAGTTTCACACTAGGAAAGTCCACCTTACACAAAGCAGTGCAGGAAAAGGATAGAGACCACCAGCCGGGTGGGGGACCCGAACGTAACCGGCCGCGGCACCGGCCACCATCACCTTGGTTTACCAGAGACTTGTGTGTTTTTACTAACAGTGAGTATACCAGCATTCCCCTGCGGTCACCATCCCCTGCACCGAGCCACCGGGTCACGGGGCCACCATCCCTGCCCACGGAGAGGTTAACAACTTGCTGCACAACATTTCTCCCGGGTGCCCCATAACAGCAGCGGTGGTGTCCCACCTCACCACACACCATGGATGGCGTCACGAACTTACTATGGCCTAGCCCGTACATCTACGTCCCCCATTTATTCGGCATGTCTGCGAGATCCCCGGGTCCAGAGACCCTCGAGCCACCACCCCTGGAGGCCCGGATCAGAGCAGCGCTGGCTGCTGGCACGGGGGCGGCACACACCCATTACTCAGGTGTGATTTTGGTCCATTCTTCCACATAAACTCTTCAAATCTTGAAGGTTCCATGGGCTTTTTTTTAAGAACTCTGAGCTTCAGTTCCTTCTGTAAATTTTCTATTGGATTCAGGTCAGCTGATTGGCTGGGCTATTCTAGCAGCTTTATTTTCTTTTACTGAAATGACCAGCTGGGATGGCCATTGGTATGAACTTCTATTGGAGTTGTTAGAGTTTGTATTAACACACCATTAATTTGTTTTTAATTATAGATTTTATTTACAGAGATAGGGCACCAAAGTGGGTGCCTGGTTTGCTCCATCATATGCAAATTTGTTTCTTGGTTTTTGTGAGACAGATTTTCCACAGTGATGGGGCACACACCTTGGACCTGCTGCAATGTTGGCATCACTTAATTGACAATGTTTTATTAATTTGGCAACAGTTGATTTAATTCAGGCAGGCTCTCAGTCAAAAAAATGTCAACCTTAAATTCACTTACAAGTGGCAAAAAGTTCAATTTTTTGGATATACAAGTTGTTATTGTGCAGGATGGATTGATACAAACTGATCTATATCTTAAACAGACAGCAGTTAATTCTCTGTTACATGTCTCCTTGGCACAAATTTATCCAGTCATCAAGACCATCATGGCTGGACATTTCCTGGAAACTCAACGTCTCTGTTCCATCAATCAGAGGTTTGAACAACAATCCTCTATCCTCAAAGATAGATTAAAATATAGGGGATACAGTGGTGGGAGTACCAGAAATGGCTGTAGGAGAGCTAAAGCTACATCAAGAGAGGTTCACAATAGTCATGAGATTAGCTTTATATCCACTTCTAATTGTCATTGGAACTAAATGCATACAATATTGATAAAGCACTGGCCAGTACTATGACAAACTGACAATGTGCTGGAGGCTCATTTCTCCAAAACTCCCAGAATGACTCCGAGAAGAAGTAAAAATCTGAAAGACCTCTTAGTTAAAAGTCATTATGTGGCAAAACCCAGCGCACCTTTTAACTATATAGGATGTAGACATGGATGCTATCTTTGCGGCAATTAGAGTTGAGCGAGTACCTAACTATTCGTACTTTCTATACTCATAACGAATACTGTCTAATGCTCACGTATTCATTCCAAATAGCGTGTGCAATGCAAGTCAGTGGGGAAAACTTGCAAAGTAACGAGTAACCCGAATGTGTAACCTGAATGTAATGTAATGTAATTTAACCCAAATGTAATGCTACTCGCACTGTTTGTGTGAGTAGCATTTACATTACATCATGAGTTTTCCCCATTGACTTGCATTGCACATGCTATTCGGAACGAGTACGCGAGTATTAGACAGTATTCGTTATGAGTATAGAGAGTACAAATAGCTAGGTACTTGCTCAGTTCTAATAAAGTAAATACAGTAAGAGGTATAGAAAAAATCATTGTGTTATCAGGGAAAGGTAATGAGAAACCAAACCTTGCACAACAAGGATGCAGATGGTTTCTGATATACAAGGTCACCAATGGGACTAAATGAAAAATTAAGGGTTTTTTTTGTTTCTTTCTTTGTTTATATATTTGATTTACTCTTAGTACAACACCAATAAGATGGTCTGATCAGTCCTGAATACATTTTTGTATCTTAGCAGCAGAGTGGCCTGTTATTCACATGGACATTTTCTTTTCCACATAAAGCTTATGGTCCATGTGTTTCAAATACAGCTTTACATGTTCTGAACAAGCTTCCCCCCCCCCCCCCACCTTTTGTGCCTCCCCTATTCCCTCATAGACTGTAAGCTTATGAGTAGGGCCCTCACTCCTCCTGGTATCTTAATTTTGTTTTTTTGTATTGTCTCATATTGTCTGTACATGTCCCCTCTTAATTGTAAAGCGCTGCGGAATATGTTGGCACTATAGAAATAAAACTTATTATTATAATATTTAATATTTTCACTCTCACCTTTTCTGATTATCATTAAAATTGCTTTATCTTCCACTATTCACCTTTTTCACGTCTGCTCATATTTTCTTTTTTTATACATTTCTTTTGGGATCATTTCTATTTCGATCTCCTTAGTAGTTCACATGTACGGTATTCCACATAGAGCGGTGCCTCACTACTTACACTTCATATCTACACTTTATCAACCTTATATATTGTATGTCCTCTAACACAATTTATATGTTTTTGTTTTATTCAGAATTTTTAAGATTCCATTCACATTTTGTTTTATAGTCACTTATATACTGAAAATTGATGCAATGGTGGCTTCCAACGGATATACAAGGAGGACACAAACTACTGTGCTCATGCGCCTCTCAATTGGCCCTAATTAATAGCTACTCCAGCAGTATTTCTTTCGTCCTCTCAGCAACAATATGACACTAGACATGGGGATATTCCAAGCTGGGCTCAGCAGGAAAGGAAGCTATACCCAAACTTTGTACTACAGTAAATTGTCGTGCAGTAATTATAATGAAAAAGAAACTCATAAAGTGGAGGTAAATGGAGATCATGGCAGAAATGAATCTGAGCAGAAAGTCTCGCCCTGTACACTTTTCAATTCATCCAGCTGCTTTTGTCCTCAGTCACATCATCAATAAAAACACTTGGGACCCAGTGCCATTGGCAGACTCGCATGTCCGGCCACCACACTGCCTTCACCATGTGTTAAAGAGGATGTGCTGTGCTTTGGATCATGAGCCGTTCCAAGCCTTCTCCATAATTTCTTCTTCCCATCTGTCTGGTAAAGGTTCATCATTTGTCCAAAGAATACTTTTCTAGAACTAGACGGATTCTTCAGATGGGTTTTTTTTTGGCCAATTCTTAGCCGACCTTTTAATTTTTATTCACTTTGTGATGAACCCTATGTATTTGCTGTCATGAAGTCTTCTCCTCATAGTAGACTTAAATACTGAAACACTTTTTTCCTGGAGAGAGTTCTTCACTTAGGTGGATATTGTGAAGGGTTTTTTCTTCACCATGGAAAGGATTACGTGACCATCCACCACTGTTGTTTTTAACGTCGAGGACGTTTTGGGTCTCCAACCTCACCAGCGCGCTATTTCTTTCTTTTTTTTTTTTTTTTGCAGAATGTACCAAACTGTGGATTTGACCACTCCTGCATTTCTGCAATGTTTCTTATGGATTTTTTCTTTTTTCAGTCTAATGATGATGTGTTTCTCTACCACTGAGAACTCCTTTGACCGCAATTTTGTGGGTTCACAGCAACAGCTTCCAAATGCAAATACTCACCTGGAATCAGTTCCAGACCTTTTACCTTCTTAAAGGGAAACTGTTAGGTGATTCTGTAGTACAATACTAATGTTATCTTTAAATAGGGTTTAAGAAGACCTTTCAAAATCAGTAACTTTTATAGCTTTCCCTCTTCCTGTCATGTTGTAAGCTCCGTAGAATTTAGTGTGACATAGTAACTAGTCAAGCATACAGTACAGACCAAAAGTTTGGACACACCGTCTCATCTCTAGAACAACTATTAAGAGGAGACTTTGTGCAGCAGGCCTTTATTGTAAAATAGCTGCTAGGAAACCACTGCTAAGGACAGGCAACAAGCAGAAGAGACTTGTTTGGGCTAAAGAACACAAGGAATGGACATTAGATCAGTGGAAATCTGTGCTTTGGTCTGATGAGTCCAAATTTCAGATCTTTGGATCCAACCACTGTGTCTTTGTAGAAAAGGTGAACGGATGGACTCTACATGGCTGGTTTCCACTGTGAAGCATGGAGGAGGAGGTGTGACGGTGTGGGGGTGCTTTGCTGGTGACACTGTTGGGGATTTGTTCAAAATTGAAGGCATACAGAAACAGCATGCCTACCACAGTATCTTGCAGCGGCATACTATTCCATCCGGTTTGCGTTTAGTTGGACCATCATTTATTTTTCAACAGGACAATGACCCCAAACACACCTCCAGGCTGTGTAAGGGCTATTTGAGTAATTAGGACAGTGATCGCATGCTATGCCAGATGACCTGGCCTCCACAGTCACCAGACCTGAACCCAATTGAGATGGTTTGGGGTGAGCTAGACTGCAGAGTGAAGGCAAAAGGGCCAACAAGTGCTAAGCATCTCTGGGAACTCCTTCAAGACTGTTGGAAAACCATTTCTGGTGACTACCTCTTGAAGCTCATCAAGAGAATGCCAAGAGTGTGCAAAGCAGTAATCAAAGCCAAAGGTGGCTACTTTGAAGAACCTAGAATATAAGACATAGTTTCAGTTGTTTCACACTTTTTTAAGTATTTCATTCCACATGTTTTCATTCATAGTTTTGATGTCTTCAATGTGAATCTACAATTTTTAGAGACATGAAAATAAAGAAAACTCTTTGAATGAGAAGGTGTGTCCAAACTTTTGGTCTGTACTGTATGTAAATAGAAACTGCATATTCACTGCTCTGCCCTCCCATCTCTCAGTGCTGGCATCAGTGATAGTAAATATGACCTGAATTTACACTGCCGTCCCCATCCATACTCATTCCCACCTCTCAGCAGTGATAGTGAATGCACTGAAAGGTGAGAGGGTGGAGCAGTGAATATGTAAATTGTATTTACATACACTTGGCTAGTGTGGATGAGGCACTCAATTTTATATAGCTTACAAAAGATAACAGGATAAGGTAGAGCTATAAAGCTTACTGAAAGGTCTCCTTAAACCCTATTTAAATCTAACATTAGTATCATATTTCAAAATCATCTGACAGATTCCCTTTAATTGATGTATATATTAATGAGGGAATAGCCCATGCAGCCAAGTAAATAGCTTTTGAGATAATTGTCCAATTAATTTTGGTCCCTTGAAAAAAGGGAGCTATATTTTAGGCCTCTTTCACACGTCAGTGATTCTGGTACATATCTGTCAGTTTTTATAAGTACCAGAATCACGGACATATGCAGACCCATTATATTCAATGGGTCTCCTCACACATCAGTGATTTTTCACTGACCGTGTCTCCGTGTGGCGTACACGCGTGTCCATGATTGCCGCACGGAGACATGTCCGTTTTACTTCTGCCATCACTGATGTCCCACGGACCACACTATGGTGTGCTCCATGAAACAAGTACCAGAAAAACACGGACATTGAAAATAGAAAGCTTTTTAAACTCACCTTCTCCAGTGACGCTGTGTTTGGCAGCTGCTCTCTGTTTCTTCCTGGCTGGCTCATTACTGGCATGCATATTCATTTATGCACCGCACAGCCGACCCGGAAGTAGCTGCAGAGGTGAGAAACACAGCGGCTGGATGGAGCAGATCTGGAGAGTTCAGCACCACGGACAGCAGGAGCGGAGACAGGTGAGTTTATCGCCATGTGCAATCACGGATGATGGATAACGTATCACAGATTGCACATGGACAACCCACGTGTGCCGTGAATCATGGCACACGGAGGGAAGGAAAAACGTCTGTGTTTTTCGCTGACGTGTGAAACAGGCCTTAAAGACATGTAATTCCTAAACCCATACTGCAATTAGAATGTGAATACACTCAAATTAAGGCTGAGCATCTGCATTTTAGGTCCATATTGATTTATACAGTAACTGTATCTTTATGTTTTGGTAAACAGCTAAAATGCCAAAATGCGTGTCACTGTTCTAATATTTCCAGACCTAACTGTATGTATATTAGATGTAAAGCTGTAGGCCTCATAAACAGTAGGAACACAATAAGAATGTTATCTCTACAGCATGGAATCCTAATAATCTGTTATGTGTGATTCCAAGTGAAAAAACACTGCACAGTATGGCCTCATACACATACTGTACAAGTGTTTCCAACTTGAAGCATGGACAGAGCCACACAATAGACTTGTACATTTCTGTTTCATAAATGAAGCTCACTGTATTTCCTAGGGTCAATATTTCCTAGAGAGTGGGATTTTCAGGAAGCCAACCAATATTATTTAGCTCTAAATATTGAAAACGAAATTGTAGCATTATAAGGAAACTATATGGGAATATTGTATAGGCTTTTTAGGGGAATTTTATTTGGACATTGCATATTTTTGGGGGACGCCAGATATTAGATCCTTCCCTACCTAATAAAGTAGTAGTGGATAACCCTTTTAGGCTGAGGCCACACGGGGATTAGTGCGAGTCCTCGCATGACACTTGGATCATGCTCGCAGCACAGCAGAAGCTGAGTGACATGCGACTGTGGTCCGATCGTGTGATCAGACCACAGCTGCGGAGGGGAGGGGAGGCTCAGCGGAGGAGAGGAAGGTATTTATCTCCCTATCTCCTCTGTTGCCGGCTGATGTGAAAATCGCACTGCTCTTGCAATACACCGGTGTAACGCGAGTGAAATGTGATGTTTCTCTTGCCCCATAGATTTGAATGGGTGCGAGTGAAACAGGATCGCATTCCACCCGCAGCATACTGCGATTGTATTCTCAGTCCGATTAGGGCTGAGAAAACAATCACTCATGGGAGCTGAGTGTAATATTGGTCCGACTGGAATGTGATTTTTGTATTGCTTTCCACTCGTTCCGTATTACTCGCCATGTATGTGTGGCGCCCTGGACAAGCCAGGGGCCACAGGTAACAACACACACACACCCCCACCCCCAGCAGTTCACAGCAGTCATCCCCCAGTGAGACCTGATTTCTTCCCTCGGGTTCAGGCAGACACACAAGGTGGGCGGAGTCAGGCAGATGGGCATGCCCACCGAGGAGTCTAGCTGGCCTGAGGCAAAAACCAGCTCAGACAAGTCCAGGCAGAGGAAGAGAGAGGAGGTCTGCAGAGAGGCAGACGCAGACTGGGGCCTAGGTTGGAGCCTAGGTCCCTCATGTAGCCAGTGAGGCAGACGGTAGTGGCCGTCTGTGGGAGCCGGGAAGACAGTCTTGGTGGAACCGTAGGTAGCCGGGACAGGGTAGTGGCCCGACCGGTACCGAACCGGGGAGCCAGCTGGAAACCGGAGTGCAGGGTACACGAAGGTGAAGGAAAGGACTTACACTACCAACCTGGGGTCAGGGGAAAACTACCACAGCCATCTGTGGGACCCATCCATCCAGCCGTTTGTTTTACCGGAGACTTTGCATTCATCATTGGCTGAGTGAGTACCACTGTGCCGTGCGGCACAGCGCTGCCCCCGCGACCCTGCACCTCACTAGGCCCCGTAACCCGCCTGCCATCCCTAACCCTCACCGGGCCCCGGGACAACCAACCCCCCTACCCACGGAGGGGAGAAACAACATCCAAGCTGCTCCCTGTCATCGCTCCCGGGATCCCCGTCCAGAGCAGCGGTGGTGTCAAAACCTCACCACAACCGTGGGTGGCGTCACGGACAATATCCCTAAACCAAACCACCCCCTTTCACTCACGGGCGAGGAACGCCGCTCAAGTCCCCGGGATCCGGCCCACCGCTCGAGCCACCACCGAGCAGCAGCAGCAGCAGCCGGACCCGAGCAGTGGGTGAGCGCAGCGTCCCCTCCTCCGCCCGCGACATATGCTGACACTGTACATTTTGCATATAGACATTCATCTTAATGGGAGTATCTACCAAATATTCCCCCTATAGTGCCAGTCACAGATGACATTTGCCACAGACACATCAAATGACTGCCCTTTATTATTATTAATCCCGTTATTCAAACCCCACATGCCACCTAGTTCTAGCCAAGGAACGGGGCTTTAATTTTTGCCATAAGAGCCCGGACAAGCATATGTCTGTACATGTCTTGTATCTTGTCATAATTTGTTTCTGCAGAATTGGCTATGAATTAGGCTTTTCTTGTCTCCCTCATATAAATTATCACATAGGGACATGCGTATTCTGCTGATGCTATGAATATTACAGCAGCGGCTCAGAGAGGCCATGTGCCTTGTGAATGAGCAGTGTAATTGTCACATTGTGATTGTGTATCAGCACTTCTCAGTATAATGCTGTCACCAGAGTAATAGTCAGTGGTTTCATGCTCAAATGACAATGTCCCTTTGTTTATGGTTTCACAACTAGCAGTAGAGGAGAGCAAACGGAAGAGCAGCTCTGGGTGTAGAAGAATACGTCTCATCCTTGGACTATGTAAATCATTGTACGGATGTGAAGTGGGAAAGTAAATATAAATCTGAAACGCTGTGACGTGTGTGACGAGACGACTCAGCATTTGGCCATTTGTGCGGAGTTGAACTATTCCTAATTATGACAGATGTTTTGTTCCTTTGTTCAGTAAATCAGTAGTCATTGATCATTATTTTGTATCGGATTGTTGGTACTCCTTTCTGTGTGTTAATTTGTGAAACGTCTGTATTTGGAGGACAATTATGCAGTCTATCTGGATCAGGGATCAGTGAAGGGGCAGCCATGGCTGTTTTCCCCCAATCTAGACGGACAGAATGCTCAAAAAGGGGAGCTGAGAGATATACTAGTGACTGCTCCTGTCACTGTGTCGTTCTACGGGACTTCAGCCTAGGTTCCATGATTCCAGCTGGAGGATTATAGAACTGCTCCACTGCCCAACACTTATTCCACAAATTCACTGGAGAACGCAGGTTGGGACGATCCAATCACTTGGCTCCATACCTCATTTTGCTTGGCCAACTTTCTAAGCTAGCTGCTATCTCCTCTAAGTGAGTATCCACCAAAAGCGAGGTACTGCTGGCTTAGAGAGTTCGCTGTTGATGCCCCAAAGTAATTAAGTTTCTAAACTCTGGTGAGCCAGTGGAAGGATGAGATTATGTCGCTTGTACCATCTTGTGTTCTTGCTGGGAATGTACTATATGCTGTTCACTGTTAGTGACCAAATAAGGTCTTACTAGAGTGTAGTACCTTTACCCTGTGTTGTCTGTGTAATGTTCAGCCCACAGGGAAGTACGGGAATTCAGTGGGATGAGACCTTGTCTGTGCGGTCTGACTAAATACAGCCAGGCTAGCGGAAGAGAGCACCCACTGAGCCTCGAGTCTCCACAATGTGCATTTGAATTCAGCGCCCCTGAGTGAATACTTTGATGATGATATGTCTGTACCGCCCCGCGGGCTCGGCCGGCTGCCGAGCCGCTCGGATCCGTGCTCGTACGGTGGGTGGCTCGAGCTCTTCACGGACCAGGGGTCACATCGCTCCGTAAGGAAGGGGGGGTTTGGCGCTACATGCGGGGACTTCGGTGGGGAGTCCCACGGCCGAAGCCGCGGTGGTTTGTAAAGGATTTAAGTTCGTGACGCCACCCACGGGTTTTGGTGAATGGATAGACACCACCGCTGCCGTTGACTAGGCCTCCCAGGGACAGTGTTGCGCAGCTTGGTGTTGACCCCTCCGTAGGTAGGGGAGTGATCGTCCCGGGGGCCCGGGGAAGGTGCCGAGGCGGGGGATTGGATGCGTGCTGGGGTGTCGGTGCGGCGCAGCGCGGTGCGCGGCCCAAAGGCACTGGTGTACTCACTATGACACAACACACTGGAGTCTCTGATAACCCAAACGGGATGATGAATGGGGCCCGCAGCCGGCTGCAGCTTCTCCCTTAACAGGTTGGTGGTTTCCGCCTTTCTCCTGCACCTCCTTAATGTGAATGTTATGACTCCTATGCCTAAGCAACGGTAGTCCGCTCCCCAGCTTGCTGGGTGTCGGGAGAGCCCTGTTTGCCCGCAGACGCTGGCCCTTTGGGTCTCTATGCCTTGGCGGTGGCTTTACCCTAACTGTTGGGCTGTTGTCTTCAGTCGGGTCTTGTGTGGGAAAGGTCCTTAAGTCCAGTCCTCAATCAGTTGATTTGACTCAGCCCTGTGGTTTCTGGGCTTCATGCTGGGTCTGAGTACCCCTCCTGGTGCTCCGGTTTCCAATCGGTTCCCCGGTTCGGTACCGGCAGGCCACCGCTCGACCCTGGTCCCTACGGTTCCACCGGCTGTAATCCCAGCTCCTGCAGGTGGCCACCACCATTTGCCTCCTTGCCAGAGGTGACTGGGCTCCAACCCAGCCACCTGAGTAGACTATTGGCAGACCTGGTCACAGGTCTGCCCTTGAACTCAACTTCTCTCTTGGAACTACTCTCTAGAACTACTGTTTTTCCGCCTCCAGGCCTGTGAACTCCCCCTGGTGTGGACATCAAAACTGGAGGGTGGTGACAAGGGTTTTGAAGTTTGGCTGCTGTCACCTTTTTAGGGAGGGGGTGTGTGTGCATGGGACTACCTGGGACGACCTGACTAGTCCAGGGTGTCACATGTCTCAGAAGCAGTTTAGGATGTGTGCACAAGTTGGTGCCTGAAAATAAGGTACCTGTCTTTTTTATCATTGGTGCAGACTCTCCCCATTCAGTGGTCCCATTGGGACTTCGTCCAAACCACACCCCCCCCCCGCAAAACAGGTTTCGGACATTTGCGCTGATGAGGCCACTGACTATAAGGGTGCAGACGTCACCATTTGCTCTGTCATGCACCATTTTCGGAAGTATACTCTTACTGGAGGCGAACACCCAGACGTAGTAGACCGCATCTGGGTGTCTGCCTCCAGTAAGTGTATTCTCCCGAAAATGGTGCATGGCAGAGCACACGGTGACTCTGTCTGCATCATTGTAGTCAGTGGCACTGTCAGTGCATACGTCCAAATCCTGTTTTGCAGGGGTGGGGGGGGGGGTTGGACGGAAGCCCAGATGGGAGAACTGAACGGGGAGAGGAACGCAATGTGAAAGCGGCCTTAAGGCTACTTTACACACTGCGATATCGGTCCCGATATCGCTAGTGTGGGTAGCCGCCCCCATCTGTTGCGCGACACGGGCATATCGCTGCCCGTGCCGCACAACATCGCCCACAGCCGTCACACATGCATACCTGTCCGGCGACGTCGCTGTGACCGGCGAACCGCCTCCTTTCTAAGGGGGCGGTCCGTGCGGCATCACAGCGACCTCACTGAAACGTCACTGAACCGCCGCCCAATAGCAGCGGAGGGGCGGAGATGAGCGGGACGTAACATCCCGCCCACCTCCTTCCTTCCGCATAGCGGCCGGGAGGCAGGTAAGGGGAGCTTCCTTGTTCCTGCGGCGTCACACGCAGCGATGTGTGCTGCCGCAGGAACGAGGAACAACCTCGTTACTGCTGCAGTAACGAGATTTGAGAATGGACCCCCGTGTCGCCGATTAGCGATTTTGCACGTTTTTGCAACGATGCAAAATCGCTTATCGGTGTCACACGCAACGGCATCGCTAATGCGGCCAGATGTGCGTCACGAATTCCGTGACCCCAACGACTCCGCATTAGCGATGTCGTAGCGTGTAAAGCCCGCTTTACTCTTTATTTCTTGAAAAACTATGTGACAAATTAGTTATTTTTCCAGATAGAGGGGTCAGTTCTATCCTGAAATGTGATGACATTTTTATAGAATAAAAAAATGTATATATACTGACTCTATTCTATCATTTCCGATCGGATAACCAAGTGATGTATGATCCTCGGTTACACTCTTAGCTACCATTTATGCTACCTAGGGCTTTACTGGTTCCGGCAAAATGGTGACCAGCGGCAGCTCCCATTGTGGATGTTGCAAGCAGTCGGAGAGGTTGTATCCAGAACACAATAAAACAATGAGAGTCGTCACTAAAGAAGGAGAATAAGGAAACTACCAATATTTAATACACAATTTTCAATACAATCAAAGTGTCACTAACTCGGGTTTAGTATAGATGAGGTTTTAGTATTGACATATCTTACATAATAAACAATTGAAAAAGCAGTAAAGCCACACGCCTTGAAATTTAATTCAATGTTTTCAGGACGAGACTAGTTAGACTGGCCTAGGGAAGCCTATTCTTGGAATTAAAAATAGAATAACCAATATAACATACCCAATGTAGAGTTTAGTAAATAAATAAATATATATACATACACACACATACATACACATGGCATCAGAAGGTGGATTCTTCCATATTCCAACCAGGATCCCATGCCCAGACACTAGTGGTTTTCCATCTTTGGGGACATCTTGATATTTTAGTTTTCTTTTTGTTATAGGTATATATTTGGGCTTCCAAAAATCATTTTTGCAATATGGTTTCGTTATAAGCTTTGCACCATTTTGCTGTTACATTATCTTTGTCTCATTGGAGTCACAGATTATCTGTTAAGGTCGCTTTACACGCTGCGATCTCACTAGTGTGACGCCCTGGACCCCAGGGGTCACAGGTTATTACACTCACCGCACACCCCCACACTAGAAAGGTACCACCAGTCAACCACAAAGACCTGATTGCCTCCATCAGAGTCAGACAGGCACACCTAGTGGGCGGAATCAGGTGGAAAGACACGCCCCCCGAGGAGTCTGCTGGCCTGAGACAGGAACACAGTAGTGAGTTCAGTTCTGTACAGCAGAGTGGAGAGTAGTGGAGTACAGTTCTGCGCGGGGCCTGGGTTGGAGCCTAGGACCCCCCCAAACAGTCAGGCAGGCAGATGGCAGTGGCCGCCTACAGGAGACCGGGAATATGACCGGTGGAACCGTGAGGGATCGGGAAAGGGTAGCGGCCCGCCGGAACCGAACTGGGAAGCCAACAGGATACCGGAGCACCAGGCAGGGTACTCAGACCCCGAACTAGGCTATATGCCACCACCATAGTCGAATTAACTGATTGCGGGCTGGACCTCAGGGGTTCATTCCCATCAAAGTCCCGATTGAAGTCAACAGCCCAACCCGTCCGGATAAGAGCCACCGCCAGAGGCCAGAGATGCAAGGGCCAGCGCCTGTGGGCAAAAGGGGCTCCTACGACACATACACGTTGGGGAGCGGACTACCAGTGCCCAGGCACAGTGGTCACACTACAAACACAGGTGCAGGAGAAAGGCAGACATTGCCAACCCGACTAGGAAGCTGCAGCCGGCTGCGGGCCCCGTCCATCCCTACGTTTGGTTTACCAGTGACTTTGTGTGGTTTAATCGTGAGTACACCAGTGCCATCCGGCACCGCACCACGCCGCACCGCAACCCTGCGCCCTGCACCCCGGCCCTCGCACAACCGGGCCCCAGGACCAACATCCTCTACCCACGGAGGGGTAAACACCTAGCTGCGCCACTACACCGCTCCCGGGAGTCCCCGTACCTTCACCGCAGCGGTGGTGTCCACCATCACCACAACCCGTGGGTGGCGTCACGAACAATCATCCCAAAACCAAACACCCGCATTCCCCCGCGCGTAGCGTCAACCCCCCTTGCAGGGCGACGTGACCCCCGGGTCCGGAGGCACTCGAGCCACCGACACACGGGTGCCCGGACCCGAGAGGCTCGGCGGTCGCAGCCGATGCCGCGGCGCGATACACATCGACTCTTCTGGCGTCACGAACAGGACAGAACCAGTCTACTTACCGGTAGAAGTCCGCCTTGTGGTTCCCGTCAGCGGCGTTCCGCTGAAAAATCTGAAGATCCGCCATCTTGGGCGCGAAGGTTTCCCGCTCGAGTCGTCTTCCCAGAGCAGTGGAGGCGCGAAAGTGAAGCCCCGCCCCTAAAGAAAGAAGTGCTGTAGAAAAACCAAGGGGGGACGGAAAGATGTCCGTGCCTACCGGAGACGGCGGGGGGGCATCAGCTGCAGGAGTGGCGGCGCCCGAAGATGGGAACGTGGCAGCCCTCGCTCCGGTGGCAGTAGCGGGGGAGGCCGCAGGTCCTGCAATCGCCCAGGTAATGCCAATCTCCCTGCCGTACGTGCCCGGTGCTACTTGGCTACCCCAGTACGATGGGAAGCCTGACGCCTTACAGGTGTTCCGGAAAAAGATAAACCCAATTCTTGACCTGTATGCCATGACTGGCAGACAGCGGGCGACTGTGGTACTCGGGCAGCTGACCAGTGCGGCCGAGCAGGAGACGGAGACCTGGACCGACGCGGACCGGGCCTCAGTAGCCACTATCTTTGAAAAACTCCAGACTGCCTTTGAGACCCGGATCGAGGCTGAGTTGCGGATGCAGTTCTACCAATGCCGTCAGCAGCCCGCAGACAGTATCAGAGACTATGCCCTGCGCCTGCAGACAACCCTCCGGACCCTGAGGCGTGTGGAAACCATCAGCGACACCGACAGCAACAAGATGTTGGTGGAGCAGTTTCTACAGGGACTGGGGTCTGCTGAAGATCGCAAACAGCTGCGGTTATGGACTCTGGAGAACGCCGACTTAGACTTCACAGTACTGAAGGAGCGGGCCATCAAGGCCCTGCAAACATCAACTGGTGGTGCTCCTGACACGGCCCCTTGGCCGGTTGAAACTGCTCCCGTCTCAGTGGCACCCCCTCCCTTGGCTCTACCGACCCCTGCTACGCCCGTCGGGATAATAGAAGCGCTGGCCTTGCAGGTCCAACGTATGAATGAAGATCTTACCCGGGTCCTCGCCGCACTCCAGCTCCCAACGAGAGTCAAGCCCCAGGAGAAGATTCAGCTCGCTGACAGCCCGGAGGACGTCCCTTGGATGCAGCGGAGGAAGAACACCGACCTGCGGTATGGGCCACCCGTGTGCTACCGGTGCAACAAGCCTGGCCATTACTCTAGGCGATGTCCGTTAAACGAGCAACCCCTGAGGCCAAGGGCCAATCCTCAGGAGTAGACCCCCATGGCCCGGCTGACTGGAGAGACCGGTTTGTGGGAGGCCACCCCATCATCCCCCTGGTGGTGGACAGCGTCCCGACTATGGCCCTGCTGGACACTGGATCGCAGGTAACCACTATGCCTTATTCATTGTACCAACGATATTGGGCCAATAGTGAACTCGTCCCTCCAGATGATAGCATGACCGTTATTGCGGCCAATAGGCTCCCTATGACCCAAGTGGGACTGTGGAAGTGACCTGACTGTGGGACGGACTCAGCTGAAATGCCAAGGGATGATTGTGGTGCTGAATGAGACCAGTGACTGTAACCCAAAAGTGGTCCTTGGGACCAATGTAATTGAGAACTGTATGGGAGAGGTGTTGAGCTTGCTGCAGCAACTGTCTGCCACTGCAGGAGGGGGTCGACAGAGGGCCCTACAGCGTGAGATCCGGGCTCTCCTGCACCAGCAGCAAGTGAGCCTGACGGGTGGAGAGATTTGTGGGGTGCGAGTGATGGATGCAGCTCCCTTGGTGGTGCCGCCAAGAAGCGAAATGTTGATTTGGTGTAGGGCAGCAGTAGGTCCCCAGGGACGGGATTACCCAGCGTTGGTGGAACCTTCTCCTTCCAAGCACTGGCCCACGGTAATGGTAGCCAGAGGGGTGATTGCCGTCAAAAAGGGGAGAGCACCTGTGAGAGTGCTGAATTGCTGGGAGGAAGAAGTTAGGCTCCCCCGCTACGCCACCATAGCTAAGCTGTTTACCCTCGACCCCCAAGCCATCCATGAGACCACCACCACTACCTCTACACCCGACATGAGTAGTAACACTCCATCTCCGCCACTACAGGAGAAGTGCCAAGAGCTACATGTCAGCACCGAATCTACCCCGGTACATCACAAAGACGGGGTATACAGGGTAGTACAGGAGTATGGGCAGGTTTTTAGCAAGAACCCGCTAGATTTTGGGAGGATTAAAGGGGTTCAACATCATATCCTCACAGGCACGCATGCACCTATCAAAGAGAGGTATAGGCCAATACCACCAGCACACTATCAGTGCGCCAAAGACATGTTGAGGAACATGAAGGAGGCAGGGGTCATCCGGGATAGTTGTAGTCCCTGGGCAGCTCCGTTGGTTCTGGTAAAGAAGAAAGACGGTACCATGAGGATGTGTGTAGATTACTGGAAGATCAATCAGATAACGCATAAAGATGCCTACCCTCTCCTTCGCATTGAAGAGTCGCTGGCTGCACTAAAAACTGCTAATTATTTCTCTACCCTTGACCTTACCAGCGGATACTGGCAGGTGGCGGTCGCACCAGAAGACCGCAAGAAGATTGCATTTGCTACCCCCATGGGACTCTGCGAGTTCAACAGTATGCCGTTCGGGCTGTGCAATGCCCCGGGGACCTTCCAACAGCTCATGGAGTGCTGCTTAGGGCATCTCAACTTCGAGACTGTCATATTGTATCTGGACGATGTGATCGTGTATTCCAAGACGTATGAGGCCCACTTGGAGCACCTGGCAGAAGTGTTCGCAGCCCTCTCCAAGTACGGGATAAAGTTGAAGCTGTCAAAGTGCCATCTGCTGAAACCCAAAGTGCAATACCTCGGACATGTGGTGAGCGCCGAAGGCGTAGCCCCAGATCCAGAGAAGGTTGCTGACATCCAGAGCTGGCCACGACAGGCCACGGTGAGAGATGTCAGGCAGTTCCTGGGCCTGGTGGGCTACTACCGCCGTTTCATCAAGGAGTACACGAAGATGGCCGCGCCCATGCAAGACCTCCTCATGGGACAGACCAAGAATGGGAGAGCCCTCGGTCCCCCGTTTGTCTGGAATGAGAAGCATGAGGAGTCCTTCCACCAGTTGAAGTCAGCCCTGACGGGCGAAGAAATCCTGGCCTACCCGGACTACGGTCTCCCGTTCGTCCTCTATACCAACGCCAGTAATGTGGGCCTGGGTGCGGTCCTGTCCCAGGTGCAGGATGGGAAGGAAAAGGTGATCGCCTACGCTAGTAGGAATCTTCGGCCGACGGAACGGAACTCCGAAAATTACAGTTCCTTCAAGCTTGAGTTCTTAGCCCTTGTGTGGGCAATAACTGAAAGGTTCAAGCATTACCTTGCAGCGGCGAAGTTTACTGCCTACACGGACAATAATCCATTGACACATTTAGACACGGCCAAGCTGGGTGCCCTGGAGCAGCGGTGGATGGCTCGACTGTCTAACTACGATTTCACTATCAAGTACAGGGCCGGCCGCAAGAACACCAATGCAGATGCGCTGTCCCAAATGCCGCACCTACCTGATGACGGGGTGGAGAACGACGACCTTGAAGAAATTGAGCTACCCGCCTTCCATCGGCCCCAGGATGAGAAGCCCTGCGTTAACAGCAACAGCAGGTGAATCTTGACCCGCTGCCCGGTCAGGGGTGGCAGGAGGCCCAGGATCAGGAACCTGTGGTCCAGCTGGTTAACGCCATGATCGCGCAGGGCTCCTCCCGGATGGATCCCGCGGCCCCCTCAGAAGCCCAACAGTTGTGGAAGGAGAGAAACCGGCTGCACCTGCATCAGGGGAAGCTGTGTCAGGAAATGATCAATCCAAGGACCCATGAGAAGGTTCGCCAAGTGGTGTCCCCCAAGCCAGTGTACCCAGGGTCCTGAAGGCCTACCACGATAGTGCAGGACACTTTGGTTGAAAGAAGCTGGAGATGTTGTTGAGAGAGCGGTTCTACTGGAGTGGAATGCGCGAGTCTGTGGAGGCCTGGTGTCGAGAATGTGGCCCCTGCACCCTGAGAAGGCGGGATGAGTCCAGCCAGAAGGCCCCCCTTCAGCTGATCATCACCCACCAGCCGTTGGTGGGTGATGTCGTTGCAGTTGGTTGCCCTGGACCACGTCATGCTCACGCTCAGCCGAAGTGGGAACACATATGCCCTGACCATCGTGGACCATTACTCCAGGTTCATGGTGGTTGTCCCAGTTAAAGATATGACGGGCCGTACCGCAGCTAGAGCCTTCCAGGCCTACTTCTGTCGACTGCACGGCTACCCGGAAGGGTGCTCACAGACCAGGGCTCGGCCTTTGAAGCGGAGGTGTTCCAGGAGTTCTGTCACTTGTATGGGTGTAAGAAGATCCGGACTACGCCATACCATGGCCAGACTAATGGGATGTGTGAGAAAATGAATCACCTGATCCTGAACCTCCTCAAAACGCTACCGCTGGAGGAAAGGAACCTGTGGCCTGAGAAGTTGCCTGACCTGGTGGACATGTAGAATAACATCCCCTGCAGTTCCACCAAGTGCATGACAGCATATCTAATGAGAGCCCGACCAGGGTGGCTGCCGTAGACCTGGAGATGGACATGAAAGCACCCGAAGTCCTCTTCTCCACAAACCGCTGTGACGCCAAGCGACAGATGCAGTATCGACAGATCCAGGAATATGTGGAAAGGAATCTGCACCAGAGCCGAGAAAAACAGGAGCAGCGCTTCAACAGGCGGGCTCCGGCTGCCCCCTTTGCACCCGGGGATGTGGTGCTAAAGCGCAAGAGAAGGACACATAAGCTCGATGACCAGTGGGAGAGGACCCCATATGTCGTACAACCCACTGGATGGGAAAATGAGAAGACTTATCTAATCAGTCGCGACCAGGGGAAGACCACGGCTACCATTTCCAGGGACCACCCGAAGAGATGCCCAGATCCCCTAAGGCTGGTAGATGGGACTCCGGCTTTCTTGCCAAGCGGGGAAAAGAAGAAAGAGGTGATTCATACCGTAATGGGCGACTTTCCAGCGGACTGGCCTATACAGAATGGTGTGGTGATTGTTCCCGTGATAACGTTCCCACAACCCGTGGAAGAAAGAGAGATGGAGACATCCATCAGCAAGCCAGCCGAACCAGTGCCCAGGGATGCACCTATACTACGGGATGCACTCTACCTACCATACCTGACACCAGGGAAGAGGGGCCAGCTATCCCCTCTGTCCCACTACCTCCCACTGATGACACTGGGCCCAGAAGGTCCACATGACCTAAACTAGGTAGGCCCCCGCTTAGGTACAGGGAGACTGCTATTTAGAGGTGCGATGTGTTGATTGTGTAAATATCCGAGTGAATGAGCATTAATCACCCGAGGCTTTCACCTGATTCAAAAAGAAAAGTCCCCGTTGGGACCTAAAGTGTTTGTGGTAGCCCGTTGGCTGCTGAAGTGCCCGTCCCCGCTGGGACTGATGTTGTCCCCTTTTCCCCCCCAAAGACAAGGCTGAGAACTCGCAAGCCACCCAAAAACTATTGGGTTTGTAAATAGTCCCCAACTGCCCCTTCCCGCAAGTGCCAGTCCCCGGAGAGGCTGGTTGGAGGAAGGACCTGCAGCAGAGCAGGCTGGGGTCCGGTCACCATCAGGACCGGTTACCATCCTCCGGGTCAGGGGTCCCCTTGGACGTGGGGCATCTGAATGACTGCCGGGTGCGTATCACCATACCCGTTCCCGTTTTCCGGACTGGGGAAAAGGGGTGCTGCCTGTTTCTTAGGGGCAGCATCAAGGTTCAGGTTGCTTGGGTGGGAAAGCGGATGGACCCATTCCTGTTGATATTATTAAAAATGTTTTTCCCGTTTGCAATGGTTAAAGTAATGTGCCTCCCGCAAGGGAAGACATGAAAAAATTGCTTTTGAATGTTTTACCTGTTATTTATCTTTCAGAAAAAAAAAATAAAAACTGGTGTGGACGGGCAGCCCGCGGACGGTCTGCATTAAACCAAGGGGACATATATATATAATTGGCAATTGATTTACCCACATGATTGCTCTTAATTCATGTTATCCTAGGTTAATACCTATAGTAGTACATTTGTGGATATCAATGGACAATCCAAGAACAATCGTGATTTAATTGTACGAAAATAGAGAAAACGACCACAAGTCCTATTCATGAATAGGACTTGTGGTCGTTTTCTCTCTTTTCGTACAATTAAACCAAGGGGGAATGTGACGCCCTAGACCCCAGGGGTCACAGGTTATTACACTCACCGCACACCCCCACACTAGAAAGGTACCACCAGTCAACCACAAAGACCTGATTGCCTCCCTCAGAGTCAGACAGGCAGACCAGGTGGGCGAAGTCAGGTGGAAAGACACGCCCCCCCGAGGAGTCCACTTGCCTGAGACAGAAACACAGTAGTGAGTTCAGTTCTGTACAGCAGAGTGGAGAGTAGTGGAGTACGGTTCTGCGCGGGGCCTGGGTTGGAGCCTAGGACCCCCCAAACAGTCAGGCAGGCAGACGGCAGTGGCCGCCTGCAGGAGACCGGGAATACGACCGGTGGAACCGTGAGGGACCAGGACAGGGTAGCAGCCCGCCGGAACCGAACCGGTGAGCCAACAGGATACCGGAGCACCAGGCAGGGTACTCAGACCCCAAACTAGGCTATACGCCACCACCATAGTCGAATTAACTGATTGCGGGCTGGACCTCAGGGGTTCATTCCCATCAAAGTCCCGATTGAAGTCAACAGCCCAACCCGTCCGGATAAGAGCCACCGCCAGAGGCCAGAGATGCAAGGGCCAGCGCCTGCGGGCAAAAGGGGCTCCTACGACACATACACGCTGAGGAGCGGACTACCAGTGCCCAGGCACAGTGGTCACACTACAAACACAGGTGCAGGAGAAAGGCGGACATTGCCAATCTGACTAGGAAGCTGCAGCCGGCTGCGGGCCCCGTCCATCCCTCCATTTGGTTTACCAGTGACTTTGTGTGGTTTAATCGTGAGTACACCAGTGCCATCCGGCACCGCACCGTGCCGCACCGCAACCCTGCGCCCTGCACCCCGGCCCTCGCACAACTGGGACCCAGGACCAATATCCCCTACCCACGGAGGGGTCAACACCTAGCTGCGCCACTACACCGCTCCCGGGAGTCCCCGTACCTTCACTGCAGCGGTGGTGTCCACCATCACCACAACCCGTGGGTGGCGTCACGAACAATCATCCCAAAACCAAACACCCGCATTCCTCCGCGCGTACCGCCAACCCCCCTTGCAGAGTGACGTGATCCCCGTGTCCGGAGGCGCTCGAACCACCGACACACGCGAGTGGTCGCAGCCGAGGTCGCGGGGTGGTACACTAGCGAGATCGCTAGCGTGCGTACCCGCCCCCATCGTTTGTGCGTCACAAGCAAATCGCTGCCCGAGGCGCACAAAATTGCAAGGACCCGTCACACTATTTACCTGCCCAGCGACATCACTAAGCGGCCGCCCAATAGCAGAGGAGGGGCGGAGATGAGCGGGACATAACATCCCACCCACCTTCTTCCTTCCTCATTGCGGGCGGCCGCAGGTAAGGTGAGGTTCCTCGTTCCTGCGGTGTCACACATAGCGATGTGTGCTGCCGCAGGAACAACGAACAACATCGTATCTGCAGCAGCAACGATAATTGGGAATAGGGATGCATGTCACCGATTAGCGATTTTGAACGTTTTTGCGACGATTCAAAATCGCTCATAGATGTCACACGCAACGACATCACTAACGCTGCCGGATGTGCGTCACAAATTCCGTGACCCCAACGATATCGCTTTAGCGATGTCTTAGCGTGTAAGGCTAAGGCTATGTGCACACGGTGCGTTTTTCTCGGCGTTTTTGCGCGTTTTTCGGGTGCGTTTTTGGCCTCAAAACTGCATGACTTTGCTTCCCCAGCAAAGTCTATGAGTTTTCATTTTTGCTGTCCCCACACAGCGTTTTTTTTTCAGCTGCGTTTTTGTGGTGACCACAAAAACGCAGCATGTCAATTATTCCCGCGTTTTTCACTGCGCTTTTCATCCATTGAGTTCAATGGGATGTTGAAAGACGCAATGAGAAACGCAAATAGCTGCGTTTTGGTGCGTTTCTAAGACCAAAAACGCAGCTATAAGCGCAGGAGGTGGGTAGTAAAGTGACGTGTACAGGAAGAGGATTCCTTCTGTCAGTATAGACAGAAGCATGAATCCTCCCGGTACCGTCACCGCCGCGTCCATCTCCCGTCCTGTGCATGTATGCTGCCGTGCGGCGCCATGTACAGGCAGGAGGTGGAAGCGGCTGCGAAAACAAAAGTTAACAGTAGAATAAAAAAAAAAAAAGTTATACTCCCCTGTCTGCAGCCTCGCGGTGTCATGCCCGCTCCCAGCTCCTGTCACGGTATCGCCGCTCCCGCTCCGGCTGTGCGCAGTCTCCCCGGGGCAGGACCTTGCTTGCAGGACCTGGCGATGGATCACCTGATGCAGTCACCTGACGCATCAGCTGATCGAGTCTCGGGCTGACGCGGGCGCCCGGCCGGTATCAGCGGATGCGTCAGGAGACTTCATCCCTGATTACCGGCAGCTGCTGCAGCGATCGGACGGGATCAGACTCCCGCCCCATCGCTCCGGGAGCTGCCGGTAATTCAGCACATAAGTGAGTATTATTTTTTTTTTTTTTCTACTGATGCATCTGCTGATTGTATAATCGGCTTTTATACAATCAGCTGATGTATGATGTGATTCACATCCTTTAACCTGACACATCATCTGATCGCTCTGCCTTCCAGCAAACCGATCAGATGATATTGGATCCTGATTGGACGGCGCGGGACCCTGACCCAGGATTACTGCGGAGGGGGGTTTATTTCAATAAAGATGGAGTCACTAATTGTGTTGTGTTTTATTTCTAATAAAAATATTTTTCTGTGTTGTGTTTTTTTTTTATCTTTACTAGAAATTCATGGTGGCCATGTCTAATATTGGCGTGACACCATGAATTTCGGGCTTAGGGCTAGCTGATAATATACAGCTAGCCCTAACTCCATTATTACCTGGCTAGCCACCCGGCATCAGGGCAGCCGGAAGAGTTGGATACAGCGCCAGAAGATGGCGCTTCTATGAAAGCGCCATTTTCTGGGGTGGCTGCGGGACTGCAATTCACAGTGGGGGTGCCCAGAAAGCATGGGCACCCTGCACTGTGGATTCCAATCCCCAGCTGCCTAGTTGTACCCGGCTGGACTCAAAAATGGGGCGAAGCTCACGTCATTTTTTTTTTAAAATTATTTCATGAAATTCATGAAATAATTTAAAAAAAAAAGGCTTCCATATATTTTTGGTTCCCATCCGGGTACAAATAGGCAGCTGGGGGTTGGGGGCAGCCCGTACCTGCCTGCTGTACCCGGCTAGCATACAAAAATATGGCGAAGCCCACGTCATTTTTTTTTTTTGGGGGGGCAAAGAAATCCTGCATACAGTCCTGGAAGGAGGATGCTGAGCCTTGTAGTTCGACAGCTGCTGTCTGCTCTCCTGCATACACTATTGGATGGAGGATGCTGAGCCTTGTAGTTCGACAGCTGCTGTCTGCTGTCCTGCATACACTATTGGATCGAGGATGCTGAGCCTTGTAGTTCTGCAGCTGTCTGCTCTTCTGCATACACTAGTGGAGAATGAAGAACACATTGAAGAAGGAAATGACATCAGACCTTTTTTTTTTTTGTTCACTGATAAAAAACGCATAAGGACGCAGTGAGCAAAAACGCAGCAAAACGCAGCAAAAAAACGCACCAAATCGCGGCAAAACGCGTGCGTTTTTTGCCGCGTTTTTTCGACGCAGGTGCGTTTTTGTGCGTTTTTAGCGGCCAAAAACGCAGCGTCAAAAAAACGCAGCGTGTGCACATAGCCTAAGTTCGCACACTGCGTCTTTTTGACGCTGCGTTTTTTGTGCGTTTTTGGCCGCTAAAAACGCACAAAAACGCACCTGCGTCGAAAAAACGCATCAAAAACCGCATGCGTTTTTGCCGCGATTTGGTGCGTTTTTGGCTGCGTTTTGCTGCGTTTTTGATTTCTGCGTTTTGCTGCGTTTTTCCAATGCATTGCATGGGGGGAAAACGCAGAAAAACGCAGGAAAGAACTGACATGTCCATTTTTTTTTTTAACTCAAAAACGCAGGTAAAAAAAACAGATGTGTGCGGACAGCAAAAATGAAAACTCATAAACTTTGCTGGGGAAGCAAAGTCCTGCAGTTTTGAGGCCAAAAACGCACCCGAAAAAGGCGCAAAAACGCCGCGAAAAATGCACTGTGCGCACATAGCCTAAAGCGGCCTTTAGACCATCATAATCAGCTATCTGATGGATTTTAAGTTAAACAGGTTGTCCACCACTTGGCAACTCTGCCTCCAGTGTCAGTGCTGTTCCAATGGCTTCCTCCTTTCCTCTCCTTAGAACGAATTGAACATCAATAGTAAGTCAGGGCTGTTGATGCTCTCTCGCTTCCTCTTAAGTCTGATATGTCCTAATGTAAGGGGTGGGCAGACCCCTCACAAAGAAGCCTAGTTAACCCGGAAACGTTGTTAATAAAAATGTTTTATATTGTGCGCACGTATGTTGAGTCAGGGTACCCCCTAGTGGCCGGGTGGGACGGCTGTCACCACAGTAGGAAGGAGGAGCCGGCAGTTTAGGAGGGAAGAAAGTGTGTAACACAGGCAGTTGTCTCTGGGACAGGAAAGAAGAAGGAACAGCCAGGGGCAGAGTGTGGCAGCTGAAGTACAGGGAAGCCGGAGAAGACAGGAGCGGGCGGAACCTCGTAGGGTGAAGCAGTCCGGTGTGGGTCCGGGCTGTGGGTAGCCAGAAGTGGGAGCCGGGCGAAGTGAAGTAGTCAGGCAAGTCACCCACTTGAGGGAACGCTAGAGTAGACTTCCCCACAGCTGAAGGAAGCGCCATAGCATTGTGCTTTGTACTGCCAAGTGTGAAGAATTGCGAAGAATAAAACATGTTTGTTGTTTGCATTGACCCATGCCTGAAGAGTATTTGTGCGCCGGACAACACCTGCACCACCACACTCTGCCCCACCAAGGCACCTCCTGTCCCCCCAGTGACGGCGACGCCAGGGGTAAGCCTGTCAGCAAGGGCCACGACTACAAGGCCGGAGGCACCCCTGGCTCCCCGTTACATTTGGCGTAGTCGGCAGGATCCGGATTATATGCAAGGGGACCCGCTCCAAGAAGATGGAGACCAAGTGGTGCCAAGGGCCCCTGATCCGGACTTTCAGCAAAGATTTCCAGTCCCATGGTGGGAAGAAGAAACAGTGCCTGAGGCGTTGGACCGGGCACAAGATGGCGGCAAGATGGCCGTCGTCTGTGAAGAAACAGAAAGCGCGCGGAAAATTGGCGCCAAAAGAAGAGCCTGGGGCTGGCCGGTGCCGAAAAAGAAGTTCGGAGTACTCCGCCCAAAGAGGGGAGGTGCCAGTCCCAGGGCACGAACAAAGACATGTACAGTGGGCGGTGTTGTAAGAAGAAAGAAGTGCCGCCGCGGAGGGGTCGATCTGTGGTGTGAGACTAAGGGTGGAGCATCCTCAAGAGCGGGAAAAGTGAGCCCGCCTCCACTTCCTCTAGTCTCGCCACTGACCCTGACGCCCTTACTGAGAACTAGTGTTGCCGAGAAAATGGAGAATTTGGACGAGAGCCGTCAGAAGCAGGTGGTGTCTGCGGAGGGATTCCCTACCTACTTGCCGGCTGTACCCGGAGGACCGGGACAAGCCACAAGGGTGACTTGGCTCACTACGTGGGACGCGGAGACCGGTGCGACCACAACAGAGGTCCGGGCGACCTACGCCGCCCAACTACCGTCGGAGAGCCGGATGCTGGGAGCACCATATCCCTGCCCAGAGAGACCCCCGCCAGCTGCGGTGGGGTCTGAAACACCTAGTCAAACTCCGGCGGAAGCATACGCCCGGAAATTGGAGAGAGACGACTGGGGTTTCTACTGGGATCCGGTGCTGCCGTCTCCCCTACCGACCCGAAGATCCCCGTCACCTGAGCCGGACCCAGTGCAAGAGCGGCTGCTCGTCGAAACCGTCGCCCGGGAGATCATGGCGGGTCCCCGCGGCGAAGAGCTTGAGCGTCAGTATACCACCGGAGTGGTCGTCAAGTTCAATCAAAAAGAAGGGTATGGCTTCATCCGGGATGGAGAAACCGGCGACGATTATTTTTACAATCGCGTCAACCTGGATACAGAAGGCCTCCCGCAGCGGCTGCATACCCTGTACCCAGGGGAAAAGGTACGATTCCTGAGGGAAGTGGGCTGCCGGGGCTTGTTTGCGGTGGGGGTGCATCGTACGCCCAGCGAGCAGGAGGCTGCCCAATGGCAGCAGGAGGTAGAATGGGAAGAACACCAGGCCCGGCGACAAGCACAACGAAGACCGGTGCTGGCTGAAGCCTCCCGACCCCGACATACCGTAGCTGTAGCTCCGGCAGTCATGCCCGTGCAAAGTACCGACCCGGAGAAGGGAACCTCGCCGGTACTGGCGATTAACCAGAACATTACTACTCACCCAACGATTGTTATGGGCAGCCCGTCACCGTCCCGCGCAGCGACCCCCTCACCTCCGTCGGAAACTGAGGAGCCCAAGCCGGAGGCTGCAACAGCGGAGCAGCTCATCAGTCAGGAGCCTTTCTGGCGGCTGCGCCGACTACCCAGGCAGCCCCTGTCGGAATACATCCAAGCTCAGAGAGCTGAGTGGCAACGGGCCTACCACCCGGAATAAGCATCACGACCGGAAGATGGCGGGCCTGTTTTGTTTTGTTTTGTTTGCTGTCGGCGTGTTTAAGCCGGAGAAAGGTTTATGTTCAAGTTGTTGATTCCGGAGGGAGCCTGCTTGCTGGATTGAGCCGGGGGCTCCTCCGCGTCATTGAAAAAGAGGAGTTCCGTGTTCCTGCGTTAACCACCAAAGACCGGGAGCGCTGCTAAGCCTCCGGGCACACCAAAGACCGGGAGCGCTGCTAAGCCTCCGGGCACACCAAAGACCGGGAGCGCTGCTAAGCCTCCGGGCGCTGGACAGGTTCGCAGTTGATTGAACATGTTTTATGTGGTTTTAACAGTTGTAATTTTAGATTGGAGCCTGGCCGGGAGGCTCAGGTTAAAGAGGGGAGGTGTGTAAGGGGTGGGCAGACCCCTCACAAAGAAGCCTAGTTAACCCGGAAACGTTGTTAATAAAAATGTTTTATATTGTGCGCACGTATGTTGAGTCAGGGTACCCCCTAGTGGCCGGGTGGGACGGCTGTCACCACAGTAGGAAGGAGGAGCCGGCAGTTTAGGAGGGAAGAAAGTGTGTAACACAGGCAGTTGTCTCTGGGACAGGAAAGAAGAAGGAACAGCCAGGGGCAGAGTGTGGCAGCTGAAGTACAGGGAAGCCGGAGAAGACAGGAGCGGGCGGAACCTCGTAGGGTGAAGCAGTCCGGTGTGGGTCCGGGCTGTGGGTAGCCAGAAGTGGGAGCCGGGCGAAGTGAAGTAGTCAGGCAAGTCACCCACTTGAGGGAACGCTAGAGTAGACTTCCCCACAGCTGAAGGAAGCGCCATAGCATTGTGCTTTGTACTGCCAAGTGTGAAGAATTGCGAAGAATAAAACATGTTTGTTGTTTGCATTGACCCATGCCTGAAGAGTATTTGTGCGCCGGACAACACCTGCACCACCACACTCTGCCCCACCAAGGCACCTCCTGTCCCCCCAGTGACGGCGACGCCAGGGGTAAGCCTGTCAGCAAGGGCCACGACTACAAGGCCGGAGGCACCCCTGGCTCCCCGTTACACTAAGACAAGGAGCGAGAAGCCGGGGCTGATTGGGTGCAGGGCTCATATGACATAACAATGTTACGTGAACCCCAAGAGAGCAAGTGCCGACATCACGGGAACAACTTCAGCACGGGAGGTGAGTATAAGTGGTGTTAGTTTACTGGGGGCAAACATGCTTCTTGAGAAGAGGTTGTATGAGTAGTGGACAACCCCTTTAACTCATTCTACAGTCAGCAATAGAAAGTTTAACACACAGGTATAATAGAAGGTAAATGATGCACAATTTTTATTACTTGCATATAAGTAAAATATATATTTTATATTTAGTCATGTGACAATTCGCTTCTCTTTCTACTTCTCTGTGTTTCATTGAACATTGAGAGTTAGGAAAAGCAGCTTGTCAGCACGTAAATAAGTGCAAATCATATATGAATGAGTGGTCACATGACGACCATCCGAACTGCGGGGGTTGGGGTGGGGCGCCAAGCAGAATTCTTGCCAAAGGGGACAGAAAGGCTTTTTTTTTTTTATTTTAAGCAAAGGAAAAATCCAGCTCCATAAAATTCAAAGTTTATTTAGAAAAAAATTGTATAAAAAAAATTCAGTGCATCAATGATAAATGCTTTACCTCCAGTTTTTTCTACATAAACTTGAAATTTTATGGAGCTGGATTTTTCGGTCTATTCACGTGTGGTCACATGGTTTCCGTGCTCCATTGCACTTCCAGAACAAACATTAAACAGGTGAGCTGGAATTTTTTTTTTTTTACTCTAAGGCTACTTTCACACATCAGTTTTCTGTATTCAGGCACAGTCCTTTTTTTTCCTGATCCAACGGATCCTGAAAAAAAAGTGCAAACCGTATCCACCGGATCCGTTTTTTAACGGATCCGTTATGCCGGATCCGTTAAAAAACGGATCCGGTGGATACGGTTTGCATCCATTTTTGCATCCTTTTCGTCCGTTTTTTGGCTGGATCCGTTTTGTTAATTACATTGGAGCATGCTCAGTTTAGAAAAACGGATCCGGCGGCCGCATCCGTTTTTTACCGCATTACGCCGGATCCGGCGTCCATAGGCTTCTATTGTAAAACACGCCGTATCGCGCCGGATCCGGCGCGATGCGTTTTTTTTTGCCGGACAAAAAAAGTTGCAAGCTACGTTGCCTCCAGTCGCCGCTTTAACTAATTTTGCCGCATCCGGAAAAAAACGGATGCAACGCAAAGCCATCCGGTACAATCCGGTAACAATGCAAGTCTATGGGGAAAAAACGGATGCGGTACCGGATCCGTTTTACCCGTTTTTTTCCGGATTGAACCTGATGGCAAAAAACTGATGTGTGAAAGTAGCCTAACGTTTTTTTGCCCCTTAAAAAAACCGCATTCTGCCGGATCCGGTACAATGCGGCATTGTATACAATGGTTGTCTATGCATGCCGGATCCGGCGCAATGCGGTTTAAACCGGATGCGGTGACCGCATCCGGTTTGGTAAACAGAGCATGCGCAAATTTTTTTTTTTTCATCATCACAAAACTTATAAAAGGATCCAGCACATTCTACACACCTCCTGCCGTTCGTTCCTGACTTCAAGTTCTGCTGTCCTCCAGTCCAGTGCTCCAGGGAAGAGGTAATGTCCACAGTACTGTCCACAGATCACTGTTGTGAGCTGCGTACATGTACTTAGACATTTTTTTTTTCTTTTTTTACAGGTGCAGTGTTTCGGTCACTTTGGTCCATCCAGTCGGTGTGTACGTCTGTCCTGTTGTGCATTTCTGTGGAGGAGAGTGTTCCTGAGGTAATGTCCACAGTACTGTCCACAGATCACTGTTGTGAGCTGCGTACATGTACTTAGACATTTTTTTTTTCTTTTTTTACAGGTGCAGTGTTTCGGTCACTTTGGTCCATCCAGTCGGTGTGTACGTCTGTCCTGTTGTGCATTTCTGTGGAGGAGAGTGTTCCTGAGGTAATGTCCACAGTACTGTCCACAGATCACTGTTGTGAGCTGCGTACATGTACTTAGACATTTTTTTTTTCTTTTTTTACAGGTGCAGTGTTTCGGTCACTTTGGTCCATCCAGTCGGTGTGTACGTCTGTCCTGTTGTGCATTTCTGTGGAGGAGAGTGTTCCTGAGGTAATGTCCACAGTACTGTCCACAGATCACTGTTGTGAGCTGCGTACATGTACTTAGACATTTTTTTTTTCTTTTTTTACAGGTGCAGTGTTTCGGTCACTTTGGTCCAGCCAGTCGGTGTGTAAGCGAGGCCTGTAATAAAAAAAGAGATGTCGTCTTCTGGTAGCCCGCCCTCCGGTTCACAAACTGAGGTATATATTTTTTTATTTTTTGGTGTTTTTTTTTTAAAAAAAAAAATTCTTTTTTAAATAAACGACATTTACACAGGTGGCAGAAACATCACAGGAGATGCTGCCAGAAGAGGACGGAAGGGGTGGAGAAATACACGGAGCGGGCGGTCATAGTGTAAGTTTCATACAGGAATTGTTTACCACAGCACAACAAACACATAAGTAAATAATTTTTTTTTTTTTTTCACTAAAGGCTTCAACTTCTAGGGCTCACGATAGAGCTCCCCCAAGACCGTCCCAGGGTCGTCGTCGAGGTGGCGGTGGTCATAGTGTAAGATTTTTTTTTTATTTTTTTTTTTTTTTTCATGTCTGTGTGAATTTCTGTCTAATTTTTTTTTTTTTTAATTTCTTTTTTCTTTCTTTGAACAGGCATCACAGCGTGCTCCCGATTCTGACGGTGAGGAGGCCGGATTTATCAACATCGACCTCCTCATCGATGAAGTTAGAGAGAGGGAGCCGCTGTGGAACATGGCTGACTGCCGCCACGCTGATTCGATCGTAACCCGTCGACTCTGGGACGAGGTATGCCACGCAGCGATAGAAGGTTGGGGGGAGCTCAATTCTCGTGGCCAGAAGAAAGCGCGTAAGTATTCACAGTTCAGTAGGTTATGCTGCAGGATGTAATGTGTTGTATACTAACCACTTTGTGCTTTCCACTTTCAGGTGACAAACTTCTGAAGCGGTGGCGGTCTATCAGGGATCGCTTCAAAAAGGAGTTGAATCAAGAGATGCAGGCCCCGAGTGGATCCGGAGGACGCAGATCGAAATACCGTTACTTTAGAGCGTTGTCGTTCCTCCGGACAACTATGGTGTGCAGAAGGTAAATATTCCCCACAATATGTACAAAGTATAATATTTTATGTCTGATTTTTTTTGCCTTTTTTTTTAGTCAGTGCCAATGTATAGCAATTAAATTAATTATTGTTTTGTTTTTCCTCTTTTTAACAGCACCGTCTGCAGCACTCAGGAGCCTGCATCGAACCCGACAGGAGCGATCCCTGAACAGTCCGCCACTGGGGAACACAGGCACAGACCCCACCCATCTGAACCTTCCCTTCCATCTACATCTGTCCCATCCACCTGCGCTGGAGCTTCCCGTGAGACTTCATTACCTGAAGCTGCTGGTGACGAGATAGCTTTTCCCCTACCCCACCCCTCTGACACTGCTGCCCTCAGTAGAACACCTTTGGGTTCTGGGCGTCAGCGTCATAGGGGTCAGGAAAAGAACTATGCGCCAGAGTTCTTGCATCTAAATGCAGCCTTCCAGAACGCCATTAAATTATTAGCCGAACAAAATAGTTCTGGTTTTAGCTTCATAAAGGCCAATATGGATAAAAATACACACGAATTGTGCACGCGTCTGGACAGGCTGCATTTAGATGCAAGTAAATCACCCAATCATTGTTTTTTTCAAGCCGTACTAGAGCGCATGGAAAAGCTATCTCCTGACCAGCAGATGCATGTAATGCAAGCCACACGGCAGGCTCTGGCGCAGGTTTCCTCCCAACCACCTCCACCCACCCCTCCTCCAGCACCTGCCCCCCCTCCAGCCATTGTCCCTACTCCCCCTGCTGCCCAGTACCAGCCTGCTGCCCAGTACCAGCCTGCTGACCAGTACCAGCCTGCAGCCCAGTACCAGCCTGCGGCCCAGTACCAGCTCCCAACCACATCTGCCCCTACACTTCCTACCCACTACCACATCTCGCCTTCCACACCCATCATGACCCCAACTCAAGCCACTAATTCACCCGCCACCTCTTCTGTCTCCCAATCCCTCCACTC